>NC_058404.1:29159619-29401529 GCF_002201575.2 Neomonachus schauinslandi
ACCACAATGTGTGTGTGTGTGTGTGTGTGTGTGTGTGTGTGTGTGTGTGAGAACTACCGGAAGATTCTGTAAGTCAGTTTTTATGACATGTGACTTGATCTCTGTCCCATGGAATATAACTGATTAAATACTGAGGTGGCCAGACAGAATTGGGTTCCATGCCTTGGTGGTTCACTCAGAATGGTGAATGCCTTTGATAGGAAACTACCACATGGGTCATTTCTGGCAGGACCCGGAGCAGGTTTCAGATTCTAAAACATAACCGGCAGATCGCACATGGTTTTCCTAATTTACAATATTTTAGTGCTTATTAGGTGTCACATGCTGAAACCTTAGATATATTACTCATTTAGTCCTCACAATGATCCTGTGAGGTTTGGGACTGTTATTGACCTTTTTTGGCGAATGAGGAAACTGAGCTTTAGGGGGTCCATGGTAGAGGGAAGGAAGCTGTTGGGCTGGAGTGTTCACTCATTCTAACCTGTACTCTAGATTGCCTTCATCTCATTTAGAGTCACTTGAATATTGACAGGTGATGGTTGTTATTCCAAAAGACTACCTACCTGCTTGATATACAAATATTTACTGAGCAAGAAGAGACATTACAGTACGAGAAATGACCCCATCCCCACATTTGAGGAGCTCCCAGTCTATCACGGAAGCCAGACAAACCAATAGGGTGCTGGAGGGTGGAGCACCTGCCCCAGGCTTGGGAAGGCTCACTCATCACTTCATTATTTTAACAAAGAATAGTGTTCGTATATGCCTAGCATTGTAGACAAGTAGGGGATGCTCCCCACTTTTAGTAGTTACAGTCTAGTAAGGAGAGATGGACAAGGAAGGAGCACATTGCAGTTTGGTGTGATAATTGCTATGATTATGCCCAAGTGTCAGCAGGGGTATGGCATTTGTAAATGTCCGAGGCACGGATCTGAGAGAGGTAATGGCCCGGTCAGGGAGCTGCATGGTGATTTAGTATGTCTGGAGAGCAGAGTGCAAATGGAGAAGAGGGAGGAGGGGAGCCTGGAGAGATTGTTGAAAAGGGCTGGGAGTTATGGGCACTGTCTACTATCTTAGGGACCCTAGACTCCCCAGACAATGAGAACAGTACTTTATCCCCAACACTATGGTCTCAGGTCACTTTAACAGAAAAAGAGAGAAGCGGAACTGAAAAGTAACCTAAAATTAAGCAGTGATAGGCTACTGCAAATTTCAGAAGATTGGAAATCACTGCTCTTATTTATAGCTTGTAGCTATTTTCTTACCAGAGACAGACTGTGAAGAAGAAGAGTCCAGATTCTGTATCTATTTCTAGGATATTGGTTCAGCAATGACAATGTTGTTAGAAAGGAAAAGAAAAGGATGGGGTTAAAAATCGATGCACATAAAATTAATTTTTTGATCCTTTTATTTAGAGAATGATCACATTCCAAGATCGAAATATGGAGCCATGAGACTTAGATAATTTATGGGTGGATATTTGAAATTTCTCTAAGCAAGTAATGAAAACATTACAAAGTGACCAGATTTTACACTTCTCAGAATTAGAAGGAATGGAGTGGAGTTTGACAGTGGGTTGTGGAATCTCTTATTCTTGGATCATTGGTTTAGATAGATCCCAGATTGGCAGTAACTAAGAGTTATTTCAATTTTATGTCTGCTCAGTGGCTGAAATGAAGTGGGTTAATAGATGCGGTTTTGCTTTTTGCAAAGGACTGCCCTAGTCACAGAAATCCCTAAAGCTAACTGGCCTTCCTACTATCTCCCCAGACATTTTTTCCAGGATAAATAGGGAGAGGGGCACCTCCTTGTCTCAGTCTGCCTTCGTACTGTGTCAGAGTGAACAGTGTACCAAGAGTACTATTTAGAAGCATGAGTCTACTTTCAGTTTATTATAAAATTGAGTGGATGAGAAAGTACTGTGTCCCCAACTAAAAAGAAATGATTAGAAAATTGTAGACCAGGTATTTGGAACTAAATGCTGGAGAAAGGTGTGGAGGCCTGGCTCTCTTGCGTGTATCCCCAAAGCCCTTTTCTCTTCTGCTTCAGTCCTGCACCACCATAGTAGCTATGGACTGTCATCTGTTGTGAAAAGCATTTGTTTAATACGACTTTATATACACAGTCCCTAAAAGAATGTGTGGCATATAGTAGGAGTTCAGTAATCGTGAATGAATGAATGAGTGATGTCATCAGCATAAACAGTTTGGCTTGTACTATGTATAACTAAGCTACTACAGGAATGAGGAGTCTTGGCATAACATATGTATCACAGAAAGGAAAACTTTAGGTATCAGATACTTACAGGCTTAGAGAAATTCAGGACGAAGACATTTCTCTGCATCTAGTCCATTTTATTTTTTCTTACTATCCTCCCTGAGCGAGCCTTCAGCCTTTTCTCTTACAGCTCTGCAGGTCATTGAAAAAAAATGCTTTCCATGTCATTTTTAGGACAAAAATTTACTAAAAGCAACCCATCCAGCATTGGGTCTGTCCTTACTCATGAAAGCCACCATTGCTGCGTTCCGATTCCTTTTTCTAGCCATGGTTTTGTTCACCGGCATGTTCTCTCAAATCCCTGTCTAGTCCTCCTGAGCTTCTGGGTTGCAGGCCTTTCTTTTCATTCTTTTTACATTGCCCCAACCAGCCTTTATCCCTTCAGTCGAAAATTATTAGCATATGTTGCATTGCCATTACTTCATTTTAAAATAGTTATTTCATTCAATTCCATTATATCTGTATCTGAAATCAGGAAGATCTCAAAAGGTGATAAGCAGGAAATGTAATTACTGGTAGAAATGTACTACCGAACAAGCTTAAGAACTATTTTGTAGAAAATGGACCTTCTGGCAGAGATAGGCAGATCAAGAGCTCCTGGAGTGTGGGTTTCATAGGAGTATCTCCCAAGCTTGGCATAAGTTACTTTTTGTTACTTGGTGTTAAGTTAGAATTTCCGTGGTCCTGATAGGTGGTAATACTGGGGATGGCAGAGGGTCCAGGATCTTAACTTTCTTTCAATTTGAGTTTTGAAAGGTATTTTCTATGACCCTTTCCTTTGAATTTTTTTTTTTTTTTTTTTTTTTGTGACTTCTGGGAGATAAGAAAGCACACAAACCTCTCTAGTGAGAAGGGATGACCGGTAACCAGGGAAAAACATCAGATCAAAAACCTTTTTATTTCTTGTTTAAGTATCTGTTTCCTCATACATTCAGTTGTTCCCCCCCCCACCCCCCAAAAAATAATCAGGTGGGGAAAGCAGACTTCTGTGTATCTGGCAACCTTACCATGGAGAGGAGGATCATTATAAGCATGACCATTTTAGGAATAATTTGTTAACAGGGTCATTTCTAAAAGATGTTATATGTATTTTGGACTTCACTCTTAGTTTTACTATTAATTTGTTTAATAAGTATTTCTCCCCCGAAAGACAAAACTGAAGCCAACAGAAATCAAGCTTTCATCCTAACTAGTAGACTTACAATTAATGACTTCGCTAACTTAAGTTTTGTGAAACATTCTTACAATGCAATGATGATATCATGAAAGGAGCCAAGGGAACAAAAGGCTGCTGACATCCTTGAGGAGAGGTAAGAATTTCATGAGATATCTGTAGAGGGGTTAGCAGCCCACCATTCATTTCACCAGAGGGTAAAACCAGTGTCACTAGTGAAGAGCTATGTACCAGAATATGGCTTCCTGATTTGAAGAACAGTTCTCAATAGCAGAAAGTAGAGTTGTTTTCAAGACATATGTTAGGTCTTTCACAATCTATCAGGAATAAAAAAAGATAGCAATATAGAAAGAGAAGAGAAAAAAGATTGAGATTGTCAAAATGGTGCATACAAGAATGTATCGAATGTTACCAGTGTAAGAGGTCTTACGGTAATTACATTTTCTATTTATTTGGATTTGCTCATCCTAAATTCTTTTCAGTTGTCAGTTTGGAAAATGTCTGCTATTTAGGTGCTTTTTCCTCCCTGTTGAATATTCGCATAGTATCATTGATCAAAATTGTGTAGGGTAGTACTGGGAATGTTTTCTATCTCAGCAAGCCCACTGTATCATTGATATGGGAAGATTTTCTTTTTTCTATTTCAACCATAAGGAAACATCAGACACCAGCCTTATGGTAGACAAGCCATTAGATCAATATCCCAGGATCTAGAGAGTTCTGATATCGGCTTGCATTATTTATCCTGTTTAAAAAAAATGACAAAGTCACTCAACACAGACGGAATACAGATAGTTTTATTAAAGATGCACATGTTATTAAGGCTATGGACTAATTTTTTTTTGAAGTAACAATCTGGACTGATTTAAGCATTTGGATTTCCAAGGTTCTTTATAAAAGCTATGCCTGCTAGCTTGTGATTTAGGACTCACGCATAAGAGAATTGAGATTGGGTTAATATAAAAATATGACTTGTAGCACTGGAGATATATGTCTTCCGAGAAAATAATGACTTAATGCTAGTGATTTGTGATAAAGCCTATTTCTTTTTTGGTCAAATAATCTAGGTATTTTCTCAGAAAAGGTAGATTTTTGGAAAAAGTACAATAATTAAGCTGAACATACCAACAAGTCAGAATAATTTAAATATATGACGACTCATTTAGTTAGTACCTTCAGGTAATGAGGTGCTCTGAATTAATTTTCCTGAGAGCAGAAACCTATCCCTTTAAATGATTAAACATTTTATCTTCATCAGTCTTTGAAGAAAATATTTCCAAGGTAGGTTATACATTCCTCTGTGTCAGTAAATATGCTTGACAATTTATAGGACTAGAATCATAGTTTTTAAAAAAGAGTTTAAAGAAATATTTGGGGATCTTGGAATATAATGTTACCTTGTTGGTCCAAAATGTTCTTATCTATAAAATAAGAGGCTTGGATTAGACCATGGTACGGATTCCATCTCAAATATTCTCTTAAGTATAAGTCTCTTAAACGTTTTAAATTTTAGGGTGCACAAGAATTACCTAGGGAGCTTGTTAAAAATGCAGATACTCAGGCATCATTCCTTGGGGTTCTTACTCAGTAGGTTGGGAATGAGGCAAGGGAATCTCTGTCATAAATAAGTACCTGTAGCCCTTCTGATGACCTCATTTGGAGAAACACTGATTCTCTTTCCAGCATTGTACACCAGCTGCCATTACCCTTGTTGGCCATAGGTTCTTGGAAATATCCTTGCTGCCCTGCCCTCAATAGTGTTGAGTTGTGAGAGGCTGCTCAGACCCAGATGGTTGTGCTTTGATAGTGTTTGATTCTGATGTTTTACCTAGTACTAATTGTCACTTCCTTAATGTTAGGTGCTGAGGGAAACCAGATAATTAAGCTTATTAAATCTTGGTGCTCTGTATTTATACATGTAATAGGTCATGAAGTTCTAATCTGATGCCTAGGAAGGGGTGAGCAGAGAACTTCCCATTTCTTCCTGTAGTCTAAGGTGCATGCATTTGCCAATGGCCATCTTATTCCCTGTTGGGAGGTGTTTTATTCTTTGTGTTCCTTGTCATCCTAAGAGTCAAGTTTTCTAGAAGTGTGACAACCAGTGTAAGTGGGATATATTTGTATAAGTACATTAACATTTCCTAATGGGATTTGTAGCCAGGGCTGTCCATGTGTTCTTTTTAATAGTTAATGTTCTTTTAAATAGTTTTAATGAGGTATAATTCACATACATAAAAGTCGCCCTTTTAAAGTATACAATTCAATGATTTTTAGTAAAGTCTATGAAATTTGTAGAGTTTAGTAAAATTTGTAGAGTTGTGTGAAACTATCACATTATCTAATTTTAGGACATTTTGATCATCCCCAAAATAAATGTGCCTGTTTGCATGGACTTCCATTCCCACCACCAGATCACTCAACCAATAGTTTACTTCTTATCTCTATAGATTTGCCTTTTCTAGACATTTCATATAAATGGGATCATATAGTAAGCGGTCTTTCATGTTTGGCTTCTTTCACTTAGCATAATGTTTTTGAGGTTCATCCATGTTGTAGCATGTATCCTATTGCCAAAGAATATTCTTTTGTGTGGATGTATTGCATTTTATTTATCCACTTATCAGTTAATGGATGTTTGGCTTGTTTCTACTTTTTGGCTATTATGGTTAATGTGTGCAAATAGTTTTAATTTTACTTAGGTAGTTTCTTAGGAGTAGAATTGCTGGGTCAAATGGTAAGTCTGTGTTTCAAAGTAGCAGTTTCAAATTTTACAGTTTCACCAGCTGTGCATGAGGGTTCCAGTTTCTCCACATCCTAGCAAATACTTGTTATTATTGGATATAGGTCCTTTATTGGATATGTGAGTTTCAAATATTTTCTCCTAGTCAGTGTCTTCTCTTTCCATTCTTTTAGTGGTATCTTCTGAAATGCATATTTTTTATTTTGGTAAGGCCCACCTTATCAATTTTTCTTTTATCACTATACTTTTGGTGTTGTAAGGTTAGGCAAAGATTTCTTAGGCAGAACATCCATGGCTTCTTGAGGCTTATCTAAAATCTTGTAGGCGTTGTTTAGTATGAAGTGAGCAGTGATACCTCGTATGTAGTGCCTTGTTTAAACAGATTAAATATTGATATTACAGTTTGTGACCTGAACCTACTCTAATGAAAGTATGCCAGTAATTGTGCTAAAGTCTTAAAGATTGCCAAAGCCATGCTGGATTCATCCCCTGCTCATGCCGTAGCCATATCCTTCTTAGCATACTTTCCTCATCTTAGTCCCTGCCATCAGCAGATGGAGAATGTAGGTCTTTAACATACTTTGTTGTACTATGGAGGTAGCACTGTGCCCTCCCTTACTCGATTTCCAGAGCCTTGGGTAAAGGAAGCTTACCTCAAGCTCCACAACTCTGGGAACACAGACTTTATCTTTTGCAGGTTTCAGAGTATGATGTCCTGACAGCAGCTCTCAGTCAGTCAAGTCTTCATTAAAGGAAACAAAATATTGCCTTAGAGTTTCATGATAAGAAAATGCTAGTTGCAGCCTCTGTAGGAAGAGATCTAGTCTCATTGTGGGCTGATGAACTTGGTACTTCTCCTCAGTCCTGTTATGTCTTTGTCTAAAATACTGAGCAGTGTGTATTCTTTTTTGGTTCTAGATTTTCTCACTGTGTTCAGACTTGAACGTTGAGAAATGTTATCAAGTTCTACTTCAGGAATGCCTGATTTCTTGGAGCTTTTGCCTCTTGAGCCTAGAATGCGTCTCTTGTTTATAAGTAACACTGGGCATCAATATACATCATAAACCTAAATATAATGTGCATTTAGTAACTGCTTGTATGAAACATACTATTTCCTAAAATAGTAATAATGTCTTACAATTGAAAACGTGAGTTATAGTTGACCAAATGCTTTCATAGATATCACATTTGATCCTCACACACTTCTGTGAGTAATAATTCCTTTTTCATGGATGAAGAAAATGACTTGTCAGAAGTCATTTATTCCCAAATAGAGGACTTCTGACACCGAATTTGATGCCTTTTATGTAGCACCAAGTTTCATCCCCAAAGTAATACACTGAATTTTTATAATTTTAAGAAAATTAGATATGCCATATTACATTAGACCTATGGCTACCCTATAAGCAGTCATTTACATTTTGATGCAATCCGGACAAATGATATATTCACTTTTTAGGGCTTATTTCCTTCTCAGGCTTAC
Organism: Neomonachus schauinslandi; assembly: GCF_002201575.2. Lineage (NCBI taxonomy): Eukaryota > Metazoa > Chordata > Mammalia > Carnivora > Phocidae > Neomonachus > Neomonachus schauinslandi. The sequence continues at coordinate 29,167,294 of NC_058404.1, forward strand.
GTTTCTGACTACGATGGATGAAATGTCATGTTTCCTGTTAAAGGAATTCCAGGCATTAGATTGTAGGTGGGAGAGATTTGTGGTGGGCTTGGGGGTGGGGGTGGGGTGAGTGGGTTCCTGAACATGGGAACATCTTTTTGCCTCTAAATTTATACTGTGTTCAAAGCTAGTTTGAATATTTCTAGGTTCTTTGAGCTCCAAAGAAGACCCTCTGTCCACCCAGCGAGCAAAAGGCCCCAAAACATTTCCATATGATTTCAGCTTGATCTCAATTAGTGGTTGCTTTATTTCTTTTTTCCTTAATTGTATGACGACTTTCTTCACCAAGATTTTCTCTTTCTCCAGGGGCCATCCTTACTGTGATGTTTTTCTTTCTCTGCTTTACCACCTGTGGCTTAGAGCCTTTGGTATAGGACAGTGGTTCTCAAGAGTGTGGTCCCTCAAACAAGAACATCAGCTTGTTAGAAATAAAAATTTGGGACACACAAAATCTACTTAATTAGAACTTCTGGGGGATTGGGCCCAGCAATTTTTGTTTGACACACCTTCCAGGGGCTTCTAATGCATGCTCAGTAGTAAAGGGGAAGGTTTCTTGGGTCAGTTGCCAGGTTTAGAATTTCAGCTCTACCCTTTAGCAGCTACTATTACTCTACCTCCATACCTAAATGATCTTTGGGGAAGTCACTTTCCTCTCTAAGCTTTAATTGTCTAGTCTGTAAACTGGCGGAATAAAATGAAAATTACTTCTGTAGGAAGTTGTAAAGACCAAACAGAGTTATGCATATAAAGTGCCTCATGTGGTGTCTGGCACAAGGTAAGCATCCTTAAATGGGAGCTGTTCTGGTTGGTACTGGCTCTGGGACTTGTTGTTACCAGGATTGTGCTAGATGACCCTCACTCATTCCTAGCAGCTTGACATTTCACTATTTATTCCTAAACCTGAAAATTTGCCATGTGTTCCACTTTCAGTATTATGAAAATGAGACAAGTTTTCACACTAAAATCCCTAGATGAACTATATTTGAAATTTTGCTTATGTCTGCCTTTCGTTTTCTGCCACCAAGCCAGTTTCCTATCTGGGACAGAATCTCTCTTTTGATACTACTTTAATATTTAAAGTCTTTGTTTCAGAGTGTGGTTCAAGACATGTTGAAAGTCTAAATAACATGATTTCCTGCCTCAGTTTATTCACTACTTCAAAAAATTTCATGTGTTTTATATCTGTATCTACTTATGCAATCTACCTATAGATATAGACTCTATCAATATAAGTTCTGTAGCTATTTTTATGCCTTTTCTTCTGTTAGATTATTCTTGGTTCAGTGTCCAAATCTATTCTTTATTAGAAATTCTACTGGGGCTCCTGGGTGCCTTAGTCGGTTGAGTGTCTGACAATTGATTTCGGCTCAGGTCATGATCTCAGGGTCTTGGGATTGAGCCCCACATTGGGTTCTGTGCTCAGCATGGAGTCTGTGGGCGATTATCTTTCTTCCTCTCCCTCTGCTCCTTCCCCTGCTTATATATAAATAAAACCTAAAAAAAAAAAATTCCATCAATATACTCTGTGCTTTGAACAAATTCATGCTGAATTTTAGTTTGTTGGATCTTTGTAGGAGCCAATTCTTGGGCTAGCTATATGACTTTTTACCTAATTTTGCCTACAAATTGTAGTTGTCCTCAAAATCATCCAGAGCTCTGGTTGGATACCATTCCATCCTGGTGATTTATTTTCTTTTCATTTATCAGTTAGGCCTAGAACATCCCTTGCATTTATCTTTCTTGGATCTAGCATATTTGGACTACTTACTTCAATTATTTATTTGGATATTTGTATCTAAATAGCCTCTTCAGTAAAATGTGTCAGAATTTTTATTTATTCTCTTTTGTATCTTTTATTCATCCACATACTCAAGTTTGTAAGTCCAACTGATTCTTCAGCTGGCTTTCTGCCAATAATAAACTAAAAGAAAAAAACCCCTCAGCAACCAGAAAATCCTTTTAACTTTTTTTTTTCTTAAGCATTCCTTAAACTCTTCAAAATATTTTATGAATTTCATCTTACCTGCCTCCCTTAGGGCAGTATTTCTTTAACAGTGCTTTGTTTTTGCCTGAAATAAAGGGTTCCGTGGTCTAGCTGGCTTGGGAAAGGCCCCATATTTTTGCATACCTATCCTATGCCCTCCCCTACCTTACCCCTAGAAATGGTGTAGTGATTCATAATTCATTGTGGCATTTTTAAAGACTCTGAGATATGCTGCATACAGAAACCAGATCAATTTTATGTGACCTATTTTTTCCCCACATAAACACCTATTATCCCACAAACTGGTGTTCCATAGAACACCTTTGTGACTTTTGAATTTCAGAGTTTCCTTATTCTCTTTTGGCCAGTCTTTACATTTTTAGATGTACTTCTTTTTTCCCTCTTTACCTGTTTACTTCTTTTCTAGTTAGAGGTGCTGAGTCTTTTTTCTTTTGCATTCTTAACATGAATTTGAAAATTTTATGCTCGTGGTTAGCTTCAACTTTCTAGAACACAAATTTGAAATTATTTCTTTTCTTTTTCTGCAGCAGTCTCTTGAATGATTGCCTTGTCATTTTCATGTTACTACTGGATTGGGCCAGGTAACTGATAGGGAATACTTACAGTGATAATTAGTTTTAGGTCTTGTACTTGTGAATATTTTTTCCATTTATACTTTTCCCGTCTGTTTTTTTGACTGGTTCGGGTGGCTCAAATTGAACTTTTCTAATGACCTTTACTTTGAACAAAAGAATAATTTGTTTATTACTTATATTTCTATGTTGAAATGGTTATTATTTTTAACAAGAATATTGCTTTATTACTAATGGTGATTATAATGTTTTTAGCTGTTAATAGTTCATGTGTGATTTTTTTTTTTAAAGATTTTTTTTTTTATTTATTTGAGAGAGAGAATGAGAGACAGCACAAGAGGGAAGAGGGTCAGAGGGAGAAGCAGACACCCCGCTGAGCAGGGAGCCCGATGTGGGACTCGATCCCGGGACTCCAGGATCACGACCTGAGCCGAAGGCAGTCGCCCAACCAACTGAGCCACCCAGGCGCCCTCATGTGTGATTTTTAAGCTTCATGATGGGGAATAAATAACTAAAATAGTATATTAACATTTTCTTTCCTAATTAACCTACTTGGAATAAAATTGTTCCAGAACTTTATATTACCTTACAATACTTATTCTATACTGTCTTTGCATGTGCTCACTCTTCTGCTTGGAGGCTCTTGACCATGTCCTTTTCTCAGTGAGACCTATTTTTACCACTAGATTTAAAATTGCAGTCCCCTCCCCAAATTGCCTGTTCTACTACTTGATTTTCATCTCTTCTCTTGATCAATATGCAATAATATACTATGCATTTTATTTATCCATTGTGTTTGTTCTCTAATAGAAGATAAGCTCCCTGGGAGCAAGTGTTTTCATCTGTTTTGTCACTGCTTTATCTCTACTGTCTGGAACAGTGTGACATTATAGGTGCTTAATACATTTTTACTAAATGTAAATATACTCTTAGTAGATATCAGATTTTTATGGAATGCACTTTCAATATCCATGATACAAAATCAACAAACTATGATTAGAAGGTATAAATGTTGTGCAAATATATTTTAATTTTAAGTTTTTATTTTAATTCCAGTTAACACAGCATTATGTTAGTTTCAGGTGTACAGTATAGCAAGCAAACATATTTAATGGTGAAAATCGAAAGCCTTCCTTTTTAATATTGGAAACAAGATAAGACCTTCTTAATCAACAAGACTATTTCTTTGCAGCATTTACATAGGAAGTTCTAATTAAAATAATGCAGGAAGAAAAAGAAAGAATTCTTAGCATTATTTCTTTTCCAGTGTTATCACTAGTCATTGAAGATATTTTGTCCATGTAGAAAAACCAAAAGAATCTACAGGTAAAGTATTAGAATGAATAAAAGAGGTTAGGAAGTCTCCTACAAACAAAATCAATTGCATTTCTTTATTCTGCTCTAACTATTTAGAAAAGACAACGGGGGCGCCTGGGTGGCTCAGTTGGTTAAGCGACTGCCTTCGGCTCAGGTCATGATCCTGGAGTCCCAGGATCGAGTCCCACATCGGGCTCCCTGCTCAGCAGGGAGTCTGCTTCCCCCCTCTGACCCTCCCCCGTCTCATGCTCTCTCTCTCTCTCTGTCTCATTCTCTCTCTCAAATAAATTAATAAAGAAAATCTTTAAAAAAAAAAAAGAAAAGAAAAGACAACGGAATACCATTTATAGTATTATCATAAATAGAAAGTACCTAGAAATAACCCTAACAAAAATGGGCAACATCTGTATGGAGAAAATTATAAAACAAAGACACTTAAGGAAACCTAAATGAAGGGAGAAATAAATATTTATTAATCGAAAATTTCTGTCTATAGATGATGTGATTCTCCCCAAATTGTTTTAGAAAATTTGTGAAACTAAAATCAAAATCCCCTTACCTCCCTCCCCAACATGGAACACATAAGCCAATTACTACCTGCAAATGGAATAATGAATGTGGAGATATGACCTACCAGATATTAAGTTTCACTATTATAAAACATAGCCATTAAGACAGTATGGTACTGAGAAGACATAGGAAAATAGATAATTGGAAGAGAATAGAGAATCCAGGAGCACACTCTGGAAACTTTCCTTATAAAGTCTTGGCTCTGAGACCGATGGAAAAAAGAAAGAATTGTCAACAAATGGTACTGTGACAATTGATTATATATGTGGGGAAAAAATGGAAACCACCTCATATCATGCATAAAATAATCAATTCAGGTTATATAAGGCAAAACTAAAAGTTGTTAGGAAAAATATATTTTTTATAACCCTGTAAAGGCAGTAAGCCTTGGCCATGAAGGGAAAGGGTTAATTTAAGTATGTTAAGAACTATTCATCATAGGACTTAAGTAAAAAAACAAAAAACCCCCAAAACCACCACAACCTGGGAGGAGATATGTATATATTACTGAAAAAAGATAAGCATGGAGAATAAAGAACAAGTCTATGTTAAAAAGACCAACAACCCTAAACACAATAGGCAAAAGACCTGAAATAGTACCTTGCAAAAGAGAAAACACAAATGGCCAAAAAATCGTATGAGAAGATATGCAACCTCATTCATTAGTAATCAAGGAAACTTAAATTTAAACCACTATGACATACCACTTCTCAGCATTTTAGAAAAACTGAAGTCAGCAATAACAGGAGCTGCAGAATTTGGGAGCTCATAGACTGATGGAGGGAAATTAAGTTGTTAAAGATAATTTGGAAAACACTTGGGCTTTATCTTGTCAAGTGTAAGATACCAGTTCCACTCCCAGGTACATACTCAGGAGAATGGCTTATACATATAACCAGATGACCATAATATTTACAAAATAATTGTTTAAGAATTTCTTAGGTAGACTGTTATTTTTTATTTGCTCATTAATATATTCTGCTCTATTGAGGCATAACTGACAAAGTTGTAAAATATTTGAAATTGCATAGTGATGATTTGGTACATGTATAAATTGTGAAAGGGTTCCTCTCATCTAGCTATTTAACCTAGCCAATGACACAGTTTAAGATAAAGTGTAGTAATACCCTGAAATTACCTCCCCCCGTGAACACAACACATCTGCAGCTTCAAATGGAATAATTTCGTCTGAAGAAGTCCTGAAAACTAGATGAACAGTGCCTCCACAGTGAAAGATAAAAGGGCCACATCAAGATGGGTAGGAGAGACAGTTATGCTCTTGCCAAAAACCCCACCCCAGGCATAGCAACCCACAATCAGGAGGGATCTCAAATATGGGACTTTTCCCTGAGGTTCAAGAGGTTTATGCCCCACATCAGGTACCCAACCTTTTGGGTCCTGAACTAGAGAGACAAGCCCCCAGAATGTAAAATCAATGGGGATATATCCAGGAGAACCATAGAACTGTAGAGAATGGAGAACCTACCAGTTAGAAAACAGTTACCAAAATGGCAGTAAGTACGTATCAATCAATGATTACTTTAAATGTAATGGACAAAATTCTCCAAAATACAGAGTGGCTAAATAGATTAAAAAAAAAAAAAGACTATATGCTGCCTGAAACACTCACTTCAGAAGTAAGGACACATACAAAGTGAAGGGATTGTGAAGGAAAGTGGAGGAAGAAGATATTCCATGCATATGAAAATGAAGATAGATGGTATAGCTGTATTCATTTCAGATGAAATAGACTCAAAGACTAATAAAAGAGAATGACCTTACTTAATGATAAAGGGGTCAATCCAGTAAGAAGACCTAACATTTATAAATACATATGCACCCAATATAGGAGCACCAAAATGTATAAAGTGAATATTAACAGACCTTAAAGGAGAAATTGAAAGCAATACAATAATAGTAGGGGACTTTAACACCCCCACTTACATCATTGGATAGATCATCCAGACAGAAAATCAGTAAGGAAATGTCAGCCTTAACCCATTAGACCAGATGGACTTAATAGATATATGCAGAATGCTTCAGCCAAAAGCAGCAGAATACACATTCTTGCCAAGTGCACATGGAATATTCTCCAGGATAGATCACGTTAGGCCACAAAACAAGTCTCAGTAAATTCAAAAAGATTGAATCTATATCAAGCATCTTTTCTGACCATAGTGGTATGAAACTAGAAATCAATACAAAAACCCCCCACAAAAATGTGGAAATTGAGCAATATATTACTAAAACCAAAGTGTCATTGAAGAAATCAAAGGAGAAATCAAAATATACATAGGGACAAATGAAAACAGAAATGATATACAAAAATTTATGGGATGCAGCAAAAGCAGTTATAAGAGGGAAGTTCATAGCAATACAGGCCTACCTCAAGAAATAAGAAGTATCTCAAATAAGAAAAACTAACTTTACACCAAAAGAACTAGAAAAAGAAGGAAAAAAAATGAAACCCAAAATTAATAGAAGGTAGTAAGTAACAAAGATTGGAGTAGAAGTAAATGAAATACAAAGTAGGCAGAATAGAAAAGATCAATAAAACTAAGAACAGGTTCTTTGAAAAGATAAACAGAATAGAGAAGTCTTTAGCTAGATTCACCCAGGAAAAAAAAGGGCTCAAATAAATAAAATTAGAAATGAAATGGAAGTTATAACTGATACCATGGAGTTACAAAAGCTCGTAAGAGATTACTATGAACAATTATACACCAACAAATTGGACAACCTAGAAGAAATGGATAAATTCAGTCTTCTATGTCTGAATTCCAAGGCTGAAATTCCAGTCTTCCAAGACTGAATCAGGAGGAAATAGGAAATCTGAGCAGGCTGATTACCAGTGTAGAGATTAAATCAGTAATCCAAAACCTCTCAACAAACAGAAGGCCAGGACCAGATGACTTCACTGGTGAATTCTGTCAGACATTCAAAGAAGATTTAATACCTATCCTTCTCAAACTCTTCAAAAAAAAAATTGAAGAGGAGGGAAAGCTTCTAAACTCATGAGGCCAGCATCACACTGATAATAAAACCAGACAATAACACCACACACACAAAAAGAAAATTACAGGCCAATATCCCTGAGGAACATAGATGGAAAAATCTTCAACAAAATATTAGCCAGCTGAATTCAACAATACATTAAAAGGGTCATACATCATGATCAAGTGGGTTTTATTCCAGGGTTACAAGGAGGATTCAACTTTTACAAATCAATCGTGATAAACATACATATAAACAAGATAAAAGATAAAAAACATCATCTCAATAGATGCAGAAAAAGCATTTGATAAAATTCAACATCCATTTATGGTAAGACCTCTTAACAAAGTGAGTATAGAGGGAATGTACCTAAACATTCTAAAGGCCATATATAACAAACACACAGCTAACATCATCTTCAATGGTGAAAAATTTTTTCTTCCCAATTGTGGGAACAAGACAAGGATGACCACTATCCCCACTTCTATTCAATATAGTATTGGAAGTTTTAGCCACACCAATTGGACAAGAAAAAGAAATAAAGGAATCTGTAATGGAAAAGAAAGATATAAAACTATCAGTATTTGCAGATGACATGATATTATATAAAGAAAACCCTAAAGACTAGGAGCAAAAAACTGTTAGAGCTAATGAATTGAGTAAAGTTGCAGGATCAAAATCAATGTACAGAAATCTGTTGTTTCTATATACAAATAATGAACTATCCGAAAGAGAAACCAGAAAACAATCCCCTTCACAGTTGCATGAGAAAAAGTGAAATACCGAAGAATAAATTTAACCCAGAAGGTGAAAAGACCTGTACACACTGAGAAGTATAAGATACTGATGAAAGAAATTGAAGATGACACAAATAAATGGAAAGATATTCCATATTTATGGATTGGAGCAATTAATATTGTTAAATTGTCTATACTACCCCCCCAAAACAGATTCAATGCAATCTCTATCAAAATTCCAGTGGCAGTTTGCAAAGAAAAGAAAAAAAATCCCCAAATTCATATGGAACCACAAAAGACCCTGAATAGCCAAAGCAATCTTGAGAAAGAACAAAGCTGAAGGCATCATGCACTCTGATTTCTGTATTACAAAGCTATAGTAACCACAGCAATAGGCTATTGGCATAAAAATAGAATACATAACATCAGTGAAACAGAATTAGAGGTGCCAGAAATAAACCCACATTTATGTGGTCAGTTAATTTACCAAAAAAGTGGCAAGAATATACAATGGGGAAATCTCTCTCTTAAATGATGTTGGGAAAACTGGACAAATACAGGCAAAAGAATGAAATCGGATCACATCTTTTACCATATACAAAAATTAACTCAAAGTGGATTAAAGATTTGAATGTAAAGCTTGAAACTTTAAAACAACTCCTAGAAGAAACATATGTGGTAAGCTCCTTGACATCAGTTTTAGCACTGTTTTTTGAATATGACCCCAAAGGCAATGACAACGAATGAAAAATAAACTATTGGGACTACACTGAAGTAGAAAGGTTCTGCACAGTGAAGGAAGCCATCAACAAAATGGAAAGGCAACTACTGAATGGGAGGAGATATTTGCAAATCATATACCTGATAATATCCAAAATATATAAAGAACTTCTACAACTCAGTAGCCAAAAACGTTCAATTAAAAAATGGACAGAGAATCTGAATAGTCATTTTTTCTAACAAAGACCTACCGATGACCAGCAGACACATGAAAAGATGCTCAACCTCACATCATGAAGGAAATGCAAATCAAAACCACAATGAGATACTGTTTCACACCTGTCAGTATGGCTATTATCAAGGAGATAAGAAATAACAAGTGTTGGCAAGGATGTGGAGAAAAGGGAACCCTTGTCCTCTGTTGGTAGGAATGTAAATTCATGCAACCACTATGGAAAACAGTTTTCTCAAAAATTAAAAATAGAACTACTGTATGATTCAGTAATTCCAATTTTAGTTATCTATCTAAAGAAACAAAAACATGAATTCAAAAAGATACATGCATAACAAAGATATGGAAACAACCTAAGTGTCCACTGATAGATGAATGGATAAAGAAAATGTGTTTTATATAAATATATGTGTATATGCACACAATGTAATACTACTCAGCCATAAAAAATGTTATCTTGCTATTTGTGATAGCGTAGATGGACCCCACGGGGTATTATGCTGAGTGAAAAAGTCAGAGAAAGGCAAAGACTGCGTGATTTCACTTGTAAGTGGAATCTAAAAAACAAAACAAATAAAAATTCAGACTCATAGATACAGAGAAGAGGGTAGTGGTTGCCAGAGGGGAGGGGAGTTGGTGGGGGCAAAATGGGTTATGAAGATTAAGAGGTACAAACTTTCAGTTAATAAGTCATGAGATTGTAATGTACAGCATGGAGTAATGTCAATAATATTGTATTGACTTTGTGTGATGACAGATGGTAACTAGACTTAATATGATCAGTTCACAATGTATACAAATGTCTAATTGCGGTACACACTAAACTAATATATGTTAATTATATTTTAATAAAAACATGTATTACCTCAGGGGCGCCTGGGTGGCTCAGTCGTTAAGTGTCTGCCTTCAGCTCAGGTCATGATCCCGGGGTCCTGGGATCGAGCCCCACATCCGGCTCCATGCTCCGCGGGAAGCCTGCTTCTCCCTCTCTCACTCCCCCTGCTTGTGTTCCCTCTCTCACTGTGTTTGTCTCTGTCAAATAAATAAATAAAATCTTTAATAAAAAAAATGTATTACCTCATATACTTATTTATATGTAAACTTGTATGTATATCATTTATATGTATCCTATACATACATATTTTAGTGACAACGTTTAAGTTCTGTTCTCAGCAAATTTCAGTTATACCATACAGTGTTATCAACTACAGTTACTATTTTATACATTAGAGCCTTAGACATTATTCATCTTATAGCTAAAAGTTTATAGACTTCATTTTTAGAGCAGTTTCAGGTTCACAGCAAAATTGAGAGTTTGCATGTACTACCAGTCCCCACATAGGTACAACCTCCCCCATCATCAACATCCCTCACCAGCAAAGTATATTTGTTACAGTTGATCAGTGTACGTTGACGCATCATTATCACCCGAAGTCCATATTTTACATTAGGGTTTACTCTTGGTTTTGTACATTTTATGGGTTTTAACTAATGTATAATGACCTTTTCCACCATTATAGCATCATAGAGAAAAGTTTCACTGCCCCCAAAATCCTCTATGTTCAAGCTATTTGTCCCTCTCTCCCCTGGCGACCACCGATCTTTTTACTGTCTCCGTAGTTTTGCTTTTTCCAGAAAATCATATAGTTGGAATCACAGAGTATGTATGTAGCCTTTTCAGTCTGGCTTCTTTGACTCAGTGATATGTATTTAAAGATTCCCCCATGTCTTTTTATGGCTTGGTGACTTATTTCTTTTTAGTGCTAAATAATATGCCGTTGTCTGAATATACCACAGGTTACGTGTTCATTTGCTGAAGGGCATTTTGGTTGCTTCCAAGTTTTGGTAATTATGAATGAAGCTGTTCTAAACATCCATGTGCAGGTTTGTACGTAGACATAAGTTTTCAACTCCTTTGGGTAAAGGAGTACAATTGCTGGATCATATGATAAGAATGAGTTTGTTTAGTTTTCTAAGAAACTGCCAAACTGTCTTCCAAAATTGCTGTACCATTTTGCATTCCCAGAAGCAATGAATGAGAGTCCCTGTCACCTTACATTCTTGCCAGCATTTGGTTTTGTCAGTGTTTGTATTTTAGTTTTTGTAATATCGTTTTTAATTGGAGGGAAAAAACCCTCATGTTTATTAATAGAATGATTTTAAAAATTGAGAGTTGTGATATAAAATGGCATAAAACTTCACACACACATTGTACCAAAGCCAGTTTGCAGGTTTTGATATTGTACTATAATTAGGCAAGATGTAACTTTTGGAGGAAACTGGGTGAAGGGTACACAGGACATCTCTGTACTACTTTGCAACTTCTTTTTTTTTTTAAGATTTTATTTATTTATTTGACAGAGAGAGAGCACAAGTAGGCAGAACGGCAGGCGGAGGGAGAGGGAGAAGCAGGCTCTCTGCTGAGCAGGAAGCCCAACGCGGGGCTTGATCCCAGGGATCAAGCCCTGAGCTGAAGGCGGACGCTTAACAGACTGAGCCACCCAGGCGCCCCCTCTTTGCAACTTCTTGTATATGTATAATTTTTTTCAAAATAAAAAGATAAACAATTTGAGAGTTGTCTCCTTGTAGATGAAATACTATCCAGCCTTGAAAATAATGAACTATTGGTAAAAACCACAGGGCTGCATCTTAAAAAACATCATGTTGAATAAAAAAGCTATTTGCCTGAAAAAAGATACAGTATAAAGCTCAAAACACACAACCTAAACAATGTTATTTTGAGATACAACTGTGATAAAACTATTTAGAAAAGCAAGTGAATGATAAGAAACAAAATAGATGATTGTGTTTATCTAGAGGGGTAAGGGAGGGTGTGTGAGCAAAAAAAATGCATTTGGGGTCCTTAAAGATAATTTGTAATGTTCTTTTTCTTAAATTTTTATTATTTTATAGCAACTCTTTTAAGAAGACTTAAAAATGTATAAATCTGATCTTTAGTATTTAATAATCACCTTTATTGAAAAAATAAAACCAAGTTAAATTCAGTGAAATTTGAACTTTTTTTTAAAGATTTTATTTATTTGAGAGAAAGGAAGAGAGGAAGAGCACAGAGGGAGAAGCAGACTCCCCGCTGAGCAGGGAGCTCGATGTGGGGCTCCATCCCAGGACCCCGAGATCATGACCTGAGCCAAAGTCAGACACTTAACTGACTGAGCCACACAGGTGCCCCCCAATTTAAACATTTTTTTAAAGATTTTATTTATTTATTTGAGAGAGAGAGCACAAATGGGGGTTGGGGGACAGGCAGAGGCAGAGGGAGAAGCAGGCTGCCCACTGAGCAGGGAGCTCGATGCAGGGCTTGATCCTGGGACTTCAGGATCATGACCTGAGCCAAAGGCAGACACTTAACTGACTGAGCCACCCAGGTGCCCCAAATTTAAACATTTTTAAAAAAGATTTTATTTATTTATTTGAGAGAGAGGGAGGGGGAGAGAGAAAGAGTGATCACAAGCATGAGAGCAGGGTGAGGGCCAGAGGGAGAAGCTTGATGTGGGGCTTGATCCTGGGACTCCGGGATCATGACCTGAACCAATGTCAGATGCTTAACAGACTGAGCCATCCAGGCGCCCCCCAAATTTAAACATTTTTGATAGAGCATATAATTATAGAGCAGTCTAAGAGAGGATTGGGTTCTTGCTTCAGTTCTAGTCTGACTCTAATTTTGGGTAAGCTGGTTTTGGTCAGTGGTTCTTGAAGGGTCATCTCTGGGCCAGCAGCATCAGTACTACTTGGATATTTGTTGGAAAAGTAAATTCTCAGACTTCAGCCCAGATCTACCTTCTGGGCGAGGGGCCCAGCAATCTCTATTTTAACACAAACACATTACGTGATCCTGATGTGCACTGACTTTTGAGAACCACTAGTAAGTTTAATTTTTTTCATCCATAAACTTAGAAGATAAAACTAGAGCTGCTTTCCCAAAGTGGGGTAGATAAAAACTGATCATGTGTAAGATGTTTTTAGGTGATATACATGTCAGCATTTTAAATATCACTACGTATTTTAATGTTTTTTTAGAATAATATAGCTTACCAAACCTATAAATTCACTGACATTACTGCTTTATATATGGCTAAATTTAAAAAGAAAAAAAGGGAAGAAATCTACTTGAACTTAATGTAAATATTAAGCCAAAATAGTAATGTGGAGAATATTACATAGGAGAATATTATAAAATTCATAGTTCTCAAATACTGAGGTTTCAGTAATACTGAAGTGGATGAATTTACATAAATATTTATTAGTTTCAGAGGTAGAATTTAATGATTCATCAGTTGCATATAACACCTGGTGCTCATTACGTCAAGTGAATCTTGAAGTGGATGAATTTTTTTTTTTTTTTTTTAATGTTTTATTTATTTATTCATGAGAGTCAGAGAGAGAGAGGCAGAGGCAGAGGGAGAAGCAGGCTCCCCGCCTAGCAGGGAGCCCGATGCGGGGCTCGATCCCAGGACCCTGGGATCATGACCTGAGCCGGAGGCAGACGCTTAACCATCTGAGCCACCCAGGCGCCCCTTGAAGTGGATGAATTTTTAAAATATTTTCCATTCTAGGGGAGTTGGCTGGCTCAGTTGGTAGAGCATGTAACTCTTGATTTTGGGGTTGTGCGTTCAAGCCCCATGTTGGGCATAGAGCTTACTTAAATATTTCCCATTCTAAAATTATGAGCTTCATATGCCTATTTTTCTTAGTTTTGCCTCTTTAATTTTACTTTTAAAATTCAAGTTAATTATTAAAAAATTAGTCTTTGCAGCTTGTGCTGGGAGGGAATGGTCTGTTGATGTGCTTTTGTATTTGGAGTATGTATCTGAGATTCATGGTTTAACCACCGCTAATGGGCAGTGTGGATAATTCACATGCAAATCATCCAAATGAAATACATTAAAGAGGAATCTGGTTTGAAAATACCATTTAATTTTAGAAGCATTTTTTTTTCCTTTCATAACTTGAAGTATTTATAGTGGGATAGGCAGATGTTTTTATAAAAAAAAAATGATGTGAGATTTGGGGGCAGTAAGAAACATCTTGATAATTAGGGATTTATACTCTGTAAAAGTCTACACAAATTATAAATAGCTACAACATAACCAGCATTTTCAGCTGGTATTTTTAATAGCTTTATTGAGGTATAATTCACATACCACACAGTTCACCCATTTGAAGTGTACAATTCAGAGTTGTGCAACCATCACCACCATGTACAATTTAGAACGTTTTCATCATCCCCAAAAGAAACCCAATATCTACTAGCAGTTACTCCCCATTCCTTCACTCCTAACTGGAGGCAGTGGATTTGCCTATCTGCCCATGTCATATAAAGCGGCTTATACAATACGTGGTATTTTGTGACTGGCTTCCTTGACTTTTTATATTTTCAGGGTTCACCCACATTGTAGCGTGTATCAGTACTTTATTCTTTTTATTGCTGAATAATATGCCCTTGTATTGATAGACTATGTTTTGTGTATCCATTCAAAAGTTGATGGATGCTTGGGTTGTTTCCACTTTTTGGTTATTGTGGTTAATGCTGTTATGAACATGCACATGCAAGTTTTTGTGTGTTTTTATTTCTCTTGGGTTTATAGCTAGGAGTGAAATTGCTGGGTTAGGTTATGACTTTTTAACATTTTAAGGAACTGGCTGGATCTAAAAAGCATTTTTGTTCAAAGTAAAATTACAATTTTATTTAAAACAAAATATATTCTTTTAATAAGGCACCAATTTTGTTAATGGTTTTATACAAAATATCTTTCAAATTCTGTTTGGCAAAAAATCATTAAAACACATGTTTTTGAAAACAGCTTATAAGCTGATATTCTACATCCCAGTTTATAAGCATTTATCAAAATTGTCCCATCCTTCTGTGACAGGTTTCTTTCTCTGCATATTTTATTGCTGCCTCTGTCATTTAGCATTTAGGGAAAAAATGGCACAGAATCTGCTTCCTGAGCTGATGATGGAATTCATGTGTTTTCTGGGGTTGACTTTTACAAATAAATTATAGGTTGTTAAGAAAACGGTGGTAGTTTTCTTTTTCTTTTAAAATTCCCATTTCAACGATAATAAAAAACATTTTTAAAATAAAAACATAACATTTTGGGGTCTAGCTACCTCTGACACTTCTACTTTATGTGCTGTACTATTTAGTAATAATATTTTGAAGTTTTAGGAAGAAAGGCTTTTTTGTCTAAATAGATTTTATGTTCAGTAAGTTGTTAATGTTTGACTGTCACAATGCGTCCTTAAAGGATTCTGTACCAAATTAGCCACCTTTAGATTCCTTCTCAGGGTGTTTCCTTTTTATATCTACTTATAAAATTAGGTTTTAAAGAGTATTCTGAAGACTATACTTTCAGGGATCATTTCTTTAGTATGTTAAAGAGTATTCTGGGGGGGGGAAAAAAAAAGAAAAACCACTAAAATCAGGGAGTAGCTGGAGTAATAGAGAAGTGACAGCATAGAAAAAAGATGCTTCTCAGAGAAGAGAAAGAAAAAATAACAATTAGATTTGAATGGATAAGATTGGTTTATTGACAAAGCGATACAGTAAGGAAAAACAAAAAGAATAATAAGGCGGCACGAGGCATTCAGTTCCTTGTAAACAAGACCAGACATACTCTTAATATCTGAATATAGAACTGTATGATTCTACACATACATCAGCTGAAACCATCCTTAATTGTACTTCTGGTAGGGATAACCTATCTTATGCATACCAGAGTAGAGTAATGAATTTTTATAATGAAGACTGGAAGCTTCACAGTTTGGGTCATCTGGGAAGTAGACTCTGAGACCTGATGTAATGTGTTATTTATTAACAGGTGTCAACACAGTGGAAGGAAGGCAGAGGGGTCAGTATTGGGCAGAGGCAAAAGTCAAGGTGTCCCCTTGCCCAATAACATAGGGAGCTTTAGAGCTGAAATGGTTTATTGGTGTAGTCCCATGTTGTGCCAAGATGGCCAAATCTTTACTTTTTTTTTTTTTTAAAGATTTTATTTGACAGAGAAAAAAAAAGCAGGGGGAGTGGCAGGGAGAGGGAGAAGCAGACTCCCCGCAGAACAGGGGGCTCGATCCCAGGGCTGGATCCCAGGACCCTGAGATCATGACCTGAGCTGAAGGCAGTTGCTTAACTGATTGAGCCACCCAGGTGCTCCCCGCTCCCCCCCCCCCAAAATGTCCAGATCTTTATACCCTACCTCCATCAGTCAGTGAATAAGGCTGCCCTCCATTTGACCTTGGGTTAGGCACTCTCTGAAGCTCAGGTAACTCTAAGTCCTAAAGAATCACAGCTGGGACTGTCCTCTGACAACCCTCTTAACAGCTGGGACAGGAAGAAGTTCTTGAAGACTGGTCCCAGTGCAGTTTCTCCCATATCCACCATACTATGTCAGTCACTATCCCCTTAACCTTTACAAAAGCATTTTAAAAGTATTTTTTTTAATTTTGTTTTGTTAATCATCATACATTACATCATTAGTTTTTGATGTAGTGTTCCATGATTCATTGTTTGCATATAACACCCAGCACTCCATTCAATATGTGCCCTCTCTAATACCCTGCTTATAAAAGTAGTATAATTACACATCTTAAATGTGCATTTAATGTGGAAATGGTTAAATACATTATTGTACAACTTTACAATTAGAGACCTTGGGGCATTAAAATAAGATGAAGTACATCTATGTACACTGACAAGAAAATCTGCCATATTGTCACAGAATGAAAATCACTAGGTTGCAGAACTATATATTCATTTACAGTATGGTTCTGTTTTTATTTACAAAAGCCATACAAGTGCGTACAACACATAGACACACGTACATTCACTGAAGTTTTCACCTCCTGAAGATTGGACTGGGGTGAGCAAGAAGAGAGGAATGGTAATCCCCCCTTTTTTTCTGTATTATTTGAAATTGTAATGCATTTGGTATAGTTGTGTGCTCAGTTGATGTATGTTTCCTATTGGTGATGTAACAAATGGGCACAGATTTGGCTTAAAACTGAATTCTAAGATGGGTCTTACTTGGGCTAAAATCAAGATGCCAGCAGGGTACTGTTCCTTCACGGAGCCTCTAGGGGAGGATCCAGTTTCTTGCCTTTTCCAGCTTCTAAAGTCTGCCTGCATTCGTTGGTGTGGCCACTTTTCTCCATCTTCAAAGACCACAGAGTGGCATCTTCAAATCTGACTGTCTCTTCTGCCTGTTTCTTCCATTTAAAAGGATTCTTGTGATTACATTGGGTTTACTCAGGTAATCCAGAATAATCTCCTTATTTTAAAGTCAGATGATCAGGAACCCTAATTCCATCTGCGTGCTTACTTCCAGCTTGCCATGTAACATAACCTATTCACAGCTTTCACGGGTTAGGCATGGACGTCTTTGGATGGCCTTTATTCTGCCCACCACTAGTAAAACAGTGGCCTTGCAACCTGCATACTAGCTGTTCCTACTAATTTTTTTTTAAAGATTTTATTTATTTATTTGACACAGAGAGAGAGAGCGCGCATCAGGGAGAGCAACAGGCAGAAGGAGAGGGAGAAGCAGGCTCGCAGAGCAGGGAGCTGGATGTGGGGCTCGATCCAGGACCCCGGGACCATGACCTGAGCCGAAGGCAGATACCTAACACCTGAGCCACCCAGGCAACCCTGTTCCTACTTCTTATTCAGATGATATCAGTTAAGAAAAGAAAAAATGGATGTGCAAATACGTAATTCAATTCTTGTTCCTTAACTTATATGGTATTAATAAAGTCTAGTAAGACATCATATAGGCAAAATCATCTTGGTTAGAAAAATGTACATCTTATAGTCTTGTATGGTTTTTCCATGTTGGCTTCTATTAGAGTCCTTACTAGTGAAATGTAATCATTACTCTCCTAGTCTCTCTCCCACTTTTTGGGGAGATACACTTGAAAGTGAGGGCTATATTCTTAACTTCAATTTACCTGTCCATTCAAAGAATATTTATTAGGCACTTTTTATGTGCCAAATATTTTTCTGAATGTTCTGATATATCTGTAGAGAAAAAACCAACAAAAATTTCAATTCTGTAGTGGGAGAAGACATTTATAAGAGGTGATGATGAAAAACTAGAACAGGTCAAGGATTGAGAGTGCTAGGGTCAGGGATCGCTTGAAATTTTAAATAGGTTATCTGAGTAGTCCTCATTAGGATGATATTTGATTAAAGACTTTAAGGACTTTTAGGAGTCACTGGAGAAATTATGTTGAAGGCAGAAGGAACAGCCAGTGTAAAGTCTCTATGGCAGGAACATTCCAGGACTGTTCAAGGAGACTATGTGTGAATTTGGCTACACTATGGATGAACACAGCTGAAGGATGCCAAGGGTGGAAGCAGGAGACAACCTCATTGAAGTCATACTGGAGAGACATTATGTGACTTGGACCAGAGTGTAGCAGTGGAAGTGAGGTGAAGTCATCAGATTGTGGATATGCTGTCCTCTGAGGATGGGGCTAATAAGCTTGTTGAGAGCTTGGATGTGGGATAGGAAAGAAAGAGGTGTTAAGGATGACATCAGTGTTTCCAGCTTAACTAGGAGGATAAAGTTGCCATCAACAGAGAGAGGGAAAGCTATGGGAGGGGCAGGCTTGATGCAGAAGATCTGGAGTTAGTGTTGGGCTTGTTAAAAGTTTGAGGTACTCTAAGACCTCTAATGGCAGAAGAGTAGGCAATTCCATAAGAATCTGGAGTTCAGGAAAGACATCTGCAGTATATGTAAATATGGGAGTTGTCAGCATACAGTAGGTGCTAATTAAGCCAGAAGACTGAGGCCGCCAGATAAGCAGGTATAGACTGACTTGAGAACGAGACTGCAGGCTGAATCTTGGGACTCTCTAGTATGGAGAGACAGGGGCATGGAGGGGAAGCCAGCTAAGGAGGCTGAGATGGAACCCCAGTACCAAGCACACTGCTTGGTGTGGTGGATAATAGATGTTTATTTAGTGGGTAAATGCACAAAGAGGAGGTAAAGTAGCATAGAGCAATGGTGAATTTTATTTCTCTAGGTGGAAGATATTAAATGGTGAAAATAGAATCAATTTTTATCTATATCATCAGTGAATGGGTGGGGAGTGAGTCATGGAGATTAGAGTAAAAATAGATCTGTTCTTTCTATTCTATAAATATATATATATGAAAAATAATAACCATTCATTTTAGTTAGTTGAATTTTTTCCCAATGCAATTACTTTTAATTTTCATGGTACTGAATATGCTGGTGTGGCTAATTCTTTGAGGAAATGTGTAAAAATGTCCCTTCTGTATAGAGGTGAATCCAGTTCTTAAGATTGGTGATTTCTATCGTTTGTGAATATGCTTTAGTGTAGCAACTTAAAGAGTTAAAAACTAATTTTAGACTAATATAACATAATAAAATAATTTCTTTTTAAATTTATTTTATTTTATCTCATATATGTATCTATATTCTTCAACTAAAGTAGTTTTACAACTATAAAGCTGATGATTTTTATTCATGTGATTTTGTTTGCATATATTTGATAATTTAAAAGTAGAATTTTCAACATTCTTCATGGCCATGATTGGTATTAGTGGTCATTTGGAAATTGTATTGAGGATGTATCTTGCTAGAGTATAGATGTGGACATTTTCTTCAAGGGTTTCATATCCTAAGTTAAAAAATTAAGACATTTATGGAAATGTACATGAACAATTTAGCTGGGGATATGTAAAATGATGTTAATTGAAGTTCTGTTTGTCTCTAACTCCTATCTTACTATCTCTGCTGAGAGGAAAATTTATTAAAGAATTAAAGAATAGAATGAAAAGGCAGAAATATCTATTTTGACAGTATAAAAGAGGAACAGAAAATCGAACTCACAAACTTAGCTGCCTTCATGTGGATGTAGTTTCTATGAATTGGATAACTACTATAGTTACATAGTAGTTCACATTTTTTAAATTGAATTAGGTCAGCCCCATTATAATCAAAACTTGTCAATGAGAAGTAGATAGCTCAGTGTGGGGAGGCATGTGAGCTTTCTCAAGACAGAAGAGAGCCCCAAATGACTGAAAAGTAGTGAAACATATATTAAGGGTTGATGTGTGAATAGGAATCAGCAATTTAAGAAGACTCCTCTATAACTTTGAGCCTTTTCTTGAACCAGAAATTTCAGTTTTTTATGAGAGTTTTAAATTCCCTAAAGATCCAGCCTAGGTTGGACAATTACTCGAGATCTGTTATGTATTTAGCCTTAGGGAAGTTATGTGAACTGTGTTATTTGCCTCTTGTTTTTGTTTATTTTTCAGTGCAGACTTTCAGAAAGGCCTTAGCTGAACTCCAGGACCAAACCTGTGATGCCACAGACCCCCTCTGTGTTTCATTGATTTATTCAGGGACTTTGTTGTCATACCCCTTCTCTGGGTAGTGTGTGTGTGATTTATGATTTATGAATCCTGTACTCTTTGGGCATTAGATGAAGATGGTAAATACAGAAATTGTCCTTGGAATAGAATTTGTCCTGAACTATTTTGAGAAAACACACAAGTCACTTAAATTTACATTTTCAATTAAAGCATAGGGAAACCATTCACAACAAGGGTGCAGAAGTTGATGCTGTTGTTTATTGTATTATATGCTGGTTATAGACCCTCATTTTACAGTTATTTCTCTGAAATGCTGTAAAAAAAGAATGCCTAGCACCATAGCAACCCCCATGAAATGAGGCATATGCTGTTTCCAAGACTCACAATATGCTTTTCTGATACTGTTTCCTCATAAACATGTTTATTGTAGGTGCTGTCTGAGGCAGGGGCTGCTTTCCTATGGAAATCCTCTCTTGAGCATACTAGTTTCTGGTTCTCCTTGAGGAATAATGCAGCTCTTTTTGGCTTTTTCACCTTAGAGAATTTGACATTTTACTTATTGATAACATAGTCAATGGTAGACATGTGTCTCTCTGACTTGTGACTGTTCCGTTATCCTAATTTTAAAGTACGTTAGAAACTCACTCTTGTATTTTGAGGTGGGAGGGAGGTGCAGCACAGTGAAATAGATACTCTGTGTCCTATAGTGATGCCATAATTATAAATCATCATACTCTATCTCTTAAAGTCACTGTGTATACCGGAAACAGTAATAGATGGAAAGCCTGACCAGGGATCACATTCTGGTTTTGTCATTAAAAGCTGTAAGCCTTTGGTTTCAACACTTCTCTGAATGTAGAGAATTGTTCAATTACTAGGTTAAGTTTATGACATCCTTTTGGTGTAGCCGAACAGTATGTCTGCTGAATGCCCAAATATACATCCATTGCTCTAGTGGAGAAGACTATATATGTGGTAAGGGAGAGGCTGCTTTTGAAGAAGGAAGAGTGAGCCTAGATGGTTAATTTGGGAATATGACTTATAAGGAAGACCTGTGAGGAAGCGATCATTTTGTAAACCTGACCTTGTGATTTAGCAAAGCTACTTGTTTTGTTTTTGTTTTTTGTGGTTTGTTTGTTTTGCACAGGAGGCCTGTAAGGAGTCTTGGTGGTTGGGACCCAGTGTGTGACAATAATGACTTGGAGCCAGTGGAGCCTAGTGACCTTGGGGGCACGTGACCCGAGTCTTTTTCATTTAGGGTCCCCGACTAGGGGGCTACAGTTATCTTCTGAAAGATACTAGGCACGATTATCTTGCTGCTCTTAAGACAGTCCAAATTTTGTTTGAAGAAATGTTTTAGGGAAATGTTTGCCTCCATGTTTTAAGTGTAACTCTTGATTGTTTATTTAGCTTTTTATGTGGGGAAAGGGTATGAAATTTAGGTTGGGGAAATGATTTGAGGGAATTTCTTAGGAATAACCTATTTTAGATAGTTTGTGTGGAGAGGTGAGAATAAAGTTTTCTTAAAAACAAACCATTCTAAGTTCAAGTATTTTATCTTCCTTAAAGATGGAATAGAAAGGAGATGTTATAGTTTGAGGATCTTATTATTTAACCAATAACCAACAGATATAAGTAACAATTATTTAGGAAGAATGACATAATGATGAAGTATTAGACAATGTAAGAATCTTAACGTTGAGGAGTTGGAAGTGCCTGATCACCTGATTTTATAGACAGAGTGTATCTCATTATTCAGTCCCCTAACTGTAAAATGGCAAAAATATTAGTTGATCCAGAGTAATTTTAAGGACTAAAAGATACTTTATTCATTCAACAAATATTTATTAAGTGCTTACTATGTGTGGAGACCTTTGCATGTTCAGAGGATGTATCTGTGTGCCGGAAAGAAGAAAATCCTGGCCTTAATGGATTTGACAGACTAGGAGAGAAGAGGCTTCCCCTGGTGATGACAAATGTGATGGGGACTTCCACAGTGCTCACTGCAGTGGGGTATCAGATCTAAACAGTGCCTGAGACTTGAGGAAGAGGGAGAGGAGGGGGAGGTGGGGAAGGAGGGGGAGGAGCTGTGTGTCTTAGATACAAGGTGCATTCGTTGTCTCATTTAATTCTAACACCAGTTTTTTAAACTAGGTCTGGTTTTCCCCTTTTCACAGCTGAGTGAAGTTGTTTTTTTTGCCTGGTCTATGTTCACATTAAGTAAGTTCAAATACTGTTCACTAAATAAGTTAAAAACCTAGATCAGTCACCTAGTTTGCCCAAAGTCTTCAGCAAGATAGTGGCAGAGCTGTTCCTGACTGCAGCCCAGGCTCCTTCCATTATACCGGACTGCCTCTCAGGTAGGGGCGTGTATATGCGTGGCGGATTGGAAGGGTGCACAGTTTTACATATTCCACACTCACAATATGAAAACCATTTCACGTAATACAAATAATTGAATAATAGTGAAGTCAGGGCTCCTAGTGTACTCCATTTTAATGCCCATCACTAGTTACAGATGTATCCAGTTATCCAGATAGATTGATTTTGAGCTGTGGATTTAGTGTCTGAAATAATAGGATCCAACTCTGTAAAGTTTTCTCTGGCAAGCTATTGGCTGTGAAGTAAATTCAAGCCAGAATTCAAGGTTATTCATCCCAAATTTAAGTTCTGAAATAGGTGTCTATGTCATCTTGTCTAATGTGTGGGTTATGTGGGAGATTTTTCTTTGCAAATTGAGTCATTGGAGACCAGTGTTCCTATAACCGCATTTGAAATCCTGCAGCTGGTAAACCTTTGGTAGTTTCACTTTCTTTCTCAAAGAAAACATCTGTTACAGGTATTCATAGTCTAGTTGTATGTGGGTTTCACATCTTAATTGGTAGAGCTGTAATGACTATGTTGGGATTTTATAGAAACACCAGTGATAACTAAAAGTGAACATTTTGGATCCTTTCTTGTGATCCCATAATCAATTTCAAGTCAGTTTTTACCCTTTGCTATCTAAACACCAATTCCTCACTATCTTGAAAATATTTATATTTTTTAAACGTTGTTGATAGGGAGTTATTTTGAGAGGGTTTTTTTCTTTTGGCTCGGGAAAGCAGAGGGGTTTTGGAGTGTTCTTCTGTGCATCATCTACTTGCAGTCCTTTGCAATGTATCTAGGGTCAAAGAAGTGATATAGGACTCCCCAAGTCTTCTAGGATTTTTAGAAGGCATGCGAGGTATTAAGTAACTGTACATGTGACTCTTCTGTAACTTATTTGGACTCTGAAAGTTATCATAGTATATCTAATGTCATAGTATATCTGATCTAATCTCATAGAACTATGAGACATGTGCCTATTTTCTTAAAAGTCAACTTGAATTCCATGTCTCTCCAGCCTGCCAGTGGTCTATCCAGTAATTAGGATTTTAAGACTTTTGAATGGTTAGCAGCTCTTTTGGTGCAGAAAGGAGATGCAATCCAAAATAATAATAATACATATGTTGGCACTACAACTACAGAGCTTTGGGTTTATATTTTCATTAGACAAAACTAAGTCCTCTCAAATGAGTGCCAAGGTAGACCAATCTCATTCTGACTTCCATCCGGGAGTTTACTGTTGTGGAAAGATATAATGTATTTCTAATTCCTGCTCCTGATATTTTCTGTTTCTGTATAGCAGTGGTTCTTAACCAAACACTTGAGTTATCCGTCTGATTTTACCCTGACAGCTGTATTCTAAGGCAGACAAGCTCAAGTTGACACAGTTTCTCTCAAACAAGAACCAATTGTGATTTATGGCCATTTGATCCTGGTGATGTGGGGAAGGGTACCCTTTAGCTAACAAGGCTATATAGATCCTTTCATTTGGCAATAAAGAATATGTTGAAAATGTATCAGGATGAAAAAGAGAATCCTTCTTTTTTTAGTGAAGAACCCTTAGGCTAACTTTCTGTAATGTTGAGCTAATCTGTTTGTATGTTCAAACGGTCTGAACAAATATTTATTGAGTGCCTGCCTCCTACGAGGTATTATAATGGTGGAGGTGAAAATTTTCATGACATTTCTGACATATAGAATTGAGAAGTAAAAAAAAAAAGTGAGGGGTTGTTAATATAGGTCTTTGCTGCTCGAGTCAAATGGAAACTATTATGAAGCAACATGTCTTTAAAAATTTGGCTTATTTAGTGAGCACTATATTAACTAAAGATGAAAGGTAGATATGGAAATATTTATCAATTTTTACTATGAATATAAACTTAAACAGAAGTTCCTAAAAACCTTGACTATAATATAGTACAGCCCTGGGTGGTTTTTAGGACGAAGGATAAAATAAGATTTATGAACAGAACAGATAGTATGAAAGCAGATTCTTGCTAAACCCTGAGTGCCTGATTGATAGTCCTACAATCTGCCAATCTGCCAGTGGTCTACCCAATACAGTCTTAGGTGTGGAAGAACCATTCTTCTTGTTGGTTAGGACCTGGTGACCTCTATCATTATGCATACTGTGATATAATCTGCAGAGTATGAGTGATACATAAATAGGTAAGATTATTTATTATGTACATTTGCAAGAAATTCTTAATTCCTTATGATATTCCTTGTATTAATAGTTTATTGAAATGGATGGTTGTTAGGACTTCTTTCCTTAATACTACAAGTCAAGGTCTAATCAGACATCTTCATTTTATTAGTTGGATATTTTACAGAGCCTTCTTGGAAGCCAGAATAACATGGTTCTTGTAAGTTGTTGGCCCAAACATAGTCACATTGCTATACCTCCATTTAAGAAAGACCAGGAAGTGTAGTTTTTTTGGGTTTTTTTTTTTAGCCCTGTTTCTGAATAAAAATCAGGGTCCTGATATTAAGAAAAGGGCTACTGGGGTGCCTGGGTGGCTCAGTCGTTAAGCATCTGCCTTCGGCTCAGGTCATGATCCCAGGGTCCTGGGGTCGAGCCCCGCATCGGGCTCCCTGCTCAACGGGAAGCCTGCTTCTCCCTCTCCCACTCCCCCTGCTTACGTTCCCTCTCTCGCTGTCTCTCTCTCTCTGTCAAAAAAAAAAAAAAAAAGAAAAGAAAAGGGCTACTGCATAGCTGCCCAAGATTTTTCCCCTGCACCTCTGATTTCTTCCTAATACTTAATGGAAGATCTGGTTATATTCTTTCTCTTGACATCAACATGCATGATTTTGCACTTCATGCCTAAGTCTTTCTACATGAGAGGAGGACCCTTCAAGTCTTTTGCAGCTTTCACTTCCATTAGCACTGTAGGAATATCCTTAAACAAGCAAATTAAAAAAAGGACATTCTGTGCCTTCTTTTTCTGTCCTTTTTTTATTTCAGATTTTAATGATCAATTTTAGTTAAATCTGCAAACTGATTATGAAGAAACATGATTATTAGAGGAAAAGGGACCATTAGACTGAAGACATGGTTCAATTGACTCAGCAGCAGAGATGGTTTGCAAATAAAAATTGTGGCTGTTATCATAAGGGACATGGATGCTGAGACAGCAAATGACAGAGAACCATTTTTGGAAGGTTTATTTGGCTTTTTAGAAATAAACACGTCATCTAGACATAGTTGACATTGCTGGTTCTTTTAGTATAAAATCTCTGATCTTCAAAGAATGAGGACCCATGTAGGCACTCTCATAGATGTTTATACATGAAATTATCCATGTCTTTTCTAAAAAGTATTTCTGATTTCCTTCTAAGAAAGACTTGCAAGATGTGGTGGGAATAAGGGTGGATGAGGCCTTCACTTTCCAAGCATTGTGGACTTTTGGAAGCAACTTTAACCCTCTGGGTCCTAATGGATGGTTTTAATCCCTGGTACCAATGGATGGAAATCCTGATTTCAGCGTCTGGGTGGTATTCATGAAAGACTTTTGGTTGAGTAAGTTAGGAAGCATGCTTACATGAATATCTCTTATTCATCAGCCCACTTCCTGCGCAGCCAGAGGGTTCTAGAGGGGAGGGGGGTGGGAGGATGGGTTAGCCTGGTGATGGGTATTGAGGAGGGCACGTTCTGCATGGAGCACTGGGTGTTATATGCAAACAATGAATCATGGAACACTACATCTAAAACTAATGATGTAATGTATGGGGATTAACATAACAATAAAAAAATTAAAAAAACAAAAGTACTGCGTTCTGACCTGGAATTAAGGTGCTTTTGGTGGAGGTAGGAGAACGGCAGCTCCTTGATCTCAACCAAAATTGCTATTTTCCATTTGCTGCTGACTAGCTGTTTCTTTGGTTTTCTAATGGCTTAGATACCCAGCATAATCATAGACTCTTAGATATGGAAGTATCTTAATAATCATGTAGTATCATTTTGGAAAAAAAAAATGAAATCAAGGAGGCCAAGGGAATTGCTTCAGGGTAGAAAAACCTGTATTAGAACCTTGGTTCAGTGCTCTGGATCCAGTGTACTCAATTTCTTAGAGAAAATGAGACTAAGCTTGGTGTTTTTGTATGTCCTGTTCCTTTGCTCCTGGTACTTAACAGACCTGAAATCTACTCATGTATGTGTGAGGTTTTAGATCAGAAAAAGGCTCATCCATTATGGAAGTAATTGGGGAAGTGAGGGGTATGTAGCAGTTTTAGGTAAGTAAAACAAGGGGAAATGGGTTATTGTGGTGGAGTTGGAAAAGTTTGCTAGTTCAAGTCACATTTCTGCAGTTTCTGAACGGACTTAGGGGTCTTCTTTTGTCTCTAGCTTATTATAGACAAACTGTTCTGCTGCTGGAGCTGCTGAACCCACAGCAGCATGAATCAACAAGTAGGAAATGTTATTAGTCTTATGAATTCAAGCATGAACCATTGCCAAAGGCTTGCTATTTTAATTTTATCCTCTATATAAAGTCTCTATGTGATGGCATGTTTATCTTCGGTGTGGCTCAGTTGGGGTACACTTGGTCTAGCCCATGTAGTTACACCTAACATAAAATTACATATAACACAATCAGCCACGAGGCTGTCTTTCCTTCCCCTATCTCTGAGACCTAAGGTGACCATAGAAGGTCACTATGTTGACATTTCCTACTCTGTGACCATGTTCCTAAATCCCACATCAGTCTGATAAAAGATGATGTGGGATTTTTCTGTGAATGATTTTTCTGTGAATTTCTTTACATGAAAAGTTTTGTAAATATATAATTCAAACTCAATTCTTTGTTTTTTGTCAATACAATTTTTTTAAAGATTTTATTTATTTGAGAGAGAGGGGAAAGAGAGCATGTAAGTGGAGGGATAGAGGGTGAAGCAGACTCCCCACAGAGCAGGGAGCCCAACATGGGACTCCATCCCAGGATCACGACCTGAGCTGAAGGCAGATGCTTAACTGACTGAGTCACCCAGGTGCCCCAAGTATCAATATAATTTTTACTGAATACAGAAAATTATACGAATCTAGATTTTCCCAGAAAATCCACAACATGCAGACCTGAAGTCCAAATAGAACTTCTGCCTCCTGGTAAGCCCTAGGTAAGGTAAAGTGATGAAGAGGTGAATAAGAGAAGGAGAGAGTGATGTTTCATTGAGAAAGGTGAGCAAGGTAACCAAAGAGGCTTGCTTCATGGCAAAGAACGTAATTTAAGCACTTAGTTTTAGTTTTTTCTGAAAATGTCTTTCCTTTTCCCCATCTCCCTGTTCCTGATAGCACAGGAAGTAGGAAAAAAAAATTTACTTAGTCTCTAAAACAATACTTCTCAAGCTTCGTGTGAATCACCTGGAAATCTTACAAAATGCAAATTCGGACTCAGTAGTGGTGGCGCAAAATTCTCAAAGTGCGTTCCTTGGAACAGTAAGCTGGCACCAGCAGCATTATCAGATGTGTCGGTTCATGGGCCTCACCTGATCTACTAATTAGACTCTCAGGATGGGCCCCAGAAACTGTTTTAACAAGCTCACCAGGTGGTTCTTATGTACCTTAAAGTTTGAGAATTACTGCTCTCGAGAGTACTCTTTAGGTTTTCCCTGGACCCTGGGACTTGCTATTCTGTGGTTGAACCTGGCATTATTGAGTTGGTATTTAGCAATTGCAACTGCTGGGCAGAGATCCTCCTTTTGGTTCCTAACTGGCTGTGAGTGTCCAGCAAGTTAACTGGCTCTATTAAAGTATGTATTTCTTGGTCCTTTACCACTCTGTGTTACAACCCTGAATATGCCATTTCATGGAATCATAAACATCACTAGCAGGTTTAGACATCATTACGTGGCAATTGTGTAATACTTTAAAAGACAGTCTGAGGAAGAAGCTAAACATAACACCCCATAAGAAAATATTCTTGCAGATTTTCAGAGGTATCAGTGAATATCATCTGGGTTTTACATCTTTATGTCAGCTTAGTCCCAAAACATGAATATTTTCAATCCTATTAATGGACAGTGCCATTGTTACCCAGATTCTATGACTGCATGGTTCTGATGGATGCAAACATGCTTAGCAGTGCCTTCATGAATGTTGCCATCACGGTTGAAGGAAGGAAAAATTTTTGTAATGGGGATTGGATTTTCTCAGAATTCTGTTTTCTTAAGGTATTTGCAAAAGATGAATGTTACCTCTTATAATGTCTCAACAGCTATAACTTTTAATCTCTGGAATTTTGTTGATTTCCTCGAAAGGATATAGCTGAAGAAATGCACATCGTATATTGCTATTATTTGTCAAATTGTTTACAGGGCCTCCAATATAGATGGGCTGAAGCTGTGTTTATGCTTTTCCACTGGGAGGCTTTCATCTTGTGGAAAGGATCCATTTGTTTTGTGAATCTCTATAAAGCAATGAGAAGAGTTCAAAATTTATAAGGGTATTCAACAAGTGTTCCAAAGAGGAATATTTGGGCACACTAAATAGCTATGTTTTGATGGAAAGAACACAATATTTCAAAACCTATCTTAAATATAAATATATATAAAAAGTCCAGTCAAAATTTAAAGGTAATGTGTATCATGCTATTAGATCTCTCATACAGAATTCACATGAAGTGTCTGCTGCAATTCCCTTCCAGAAGCAGTACAGTGTGGTGTCAGCCCTCATTTACAACTTACAGAAATTTACCGATTTTCTGCAGAAAATTGGAAGGAAACAGATGTTTATTCCTAAGCTAGAATTTTAAAGGCCAACAATCAAATAAACGTGTCTCTGCCAAAACTTGAACTAAATTAAAAAAATTTAGCATATAAATTAAAGCTTACTTAAAACTAAATTTATCAAGGAAATACATTTGTTTTGCATTACTGGTTTCAATTATTCTGAAAAGGCTTTTATTTTATGGACCACTGAAGATTTAAAAAAGTTGCAAACAATTTGTTGGACAATTGCACCATTTAAAATGAGTTATGAATGTCTTGCTTAAATATATGAATTATTAGCACACAGTTGATGAGCTTATAGGGAGATGTTAAAGTAGCCATGATCCTCTAGCTTAATGTCCATATTACCAGGACACTATAAAAAACCTGGTCTTGTAGACTTAAAATAGGTAATGTGGTGGGCTGAAAATTTATGTAGCATTCTCTGCTCTCTTATTTCTTTTTGTTGGGGATCTGAATGTTGAGGCCTCTTCAATGAATTATTCTCAGTCAGATGTTTGTATTCTTAGTTTATTGCCATATAAGAGATTATTTCCTTTAGTAGCTCTCTGCTCTTATGCTGTTGGTACAGTGTTGCCTAATTAATGGTTCTTAAATACTTTACCATATATATTTTTTTACATCTAATATGTAGTTATTTTCTCCACAGTCTTATTGAGATATAATTGACAAATAAAATTGTATATATTTTAGGTATACAAGGTGATGATGTATGTATACATTGTGACCTATTTACAATCAGGTTAATTAACACATCCATTACCTCACATTGTGTGTGTGTGTTTGTGTTTGTGTGGTGAAAACACTACAGATCTCAGCAGATTTAAGTATACAATACAGTATTAACTAGTCATCATGCTGTACGTTAGATCCTCAGAACTTACTTATATTCATTTTATAACTGAAAGTTCATACTCTTTGGCGAACATTTCCCTGTTTCCCCTAATCCCCAGATTCTGGCAACCACCGTTCTGCTATGTTTTTACAAGTTCAACTTTTTCTTCTTTAATATTCCACATATAAGTGGTAACATCCAGTATTTGTCTTTCTCTTTCCTGGTTCATTTCACTTAACAGAATGCTCTTCAGTTTCATCTATGTTGTTGCAAATGGCAGAATTTTCTTTTTTTTCTTTTTTTAATGGCAGAATAATATTCCATGGTGTGTCTCTCTGTAAGGTAGGTGTCCAGTTGTATTCTATCGTATGTGCGTATCAACTTTCCCAACACCAGTTATTGAATAAACTCTCCTTTTCCCATCATGTATTGTTGGCACCCTTCTCAAAGAAAGATTAGTTGACCATATATGCATCCTACATAATTCTTTTACCTCAAACTTCTATTGACTCCTGCTTGCTGTGCCAAGATTCAAGGACCCCAGATTACTGTTTTTATTTTACTTTAATTCATCTGCAACTCTTCCTAATTATAACTCCTCTGCTTCAGGAAATTCAATGACTTTCCTTCCCTCAACACATGTCAAGTTCATGCAAAGTAGCTTCTTGGTTAAGTTGTCCTTTCTTCCTACAGAGGTCCAGTCAGATTATAAATATAACTGTCCCTAATATAGAGGAAGGGAGACCCATTCTAAGACTATTTTAGGAGTTCTGTGTTATAAACATCTCAACTAGAACAAATTTATATTTAGCCAGGCTATTGAATTTTCTCTCAATTATACTACATACTTTTTTTTTAAAAGATTTTATTTATTTATTTGACAGAGAGAGAGAGAGACAGTGAGAGAGGGAACACAAGCAAGGGGAGTGGGAGAGGGAGAAGCAGGCCTGAGTAGGGAGCCTGATGCGGGGCTTGCTCCCGGGGTCCTGGGATTGTGACCTGAGCCGAAGGCAGCTGCTTAATGACTGAGCCACCCAGGTGCCCCTCCATGAGCCACCCAGGCACCCAATACTACATACTTTTATTTTTTTAATTTTATTTTATTGTGTTAATCACCATACCTTACATCATTAGTTTTTGATATACTGTTCCATGATTCATTGTTTGTGTATAACACCCAGTGCTCCATTCAGTACATGCCCTCTTTAATACCCATCACGAGGCTAACCCATTCCCCCACCTCCCTCCCCTCTAGAAACCTTGGTTTGTTTCTCAGAGTCCATAGTCTCTCATGGTTTGTCTCCTTCTCCGACCCCCCCCCCGCTTCATTTTTCCCTTCATACTATTTTTTTTTTAAACATATAATGTATTATTTGTTTCAGAGGTACAGGTCTGTGATTCATCAGTCTTATACAATTCACAGCACTCACCATAGCACATACCCTCCGCAATGTCTATCACCCAGCCACCCCATCCCTCCCACCCCCCCACCACTCCAGCAACCCTCAGTCTGTTTCCTGAGATTAAGAATTCCTCATATCAGTGAGATCATATGATACATGTCTTTCTCTGATTGATTTTTTCCGCTTAGCATAATACCCTCTAGTTCCATCCACGTCATTGCAAATGGCAAGATTTCGTGTTTTTTTTGATGGCTGCATAATATTCCATTGTGTATATGTATGTATATATATATATACCTCTTCTTTATCCATTCATCTGTTGATGGACATCTTGGCTCTTTCCATAGTTTGGCTATTGTGGACTTTGCTGCTATAAACATTGGGGTGTATGTACCCCTTCGTATCACTACATTTGTATCTTTGGGGTAAATACCCAGTAGTGCAATTGCTGGGTCGTGGGGTAGCTCTATTTTTAACTTTTTGAGGAACCTCCATACCGTTTTCCAGAGTGGTTGCACCAGCTCGCATTCCCACCAACAGTGTAGGAGGGTTCCCCTTTCTCCGCATCCTCGCCAACATCTGTTGTTTCCTGACTTGTTAATTTTAGCCATTCTGACTGGTGTGAGGTGGTATCTCATTGAGGTTTTAATTTGGATTTCCCTGATGCCGAGTGATGTTGAGCACTTTCTCATGTGTCTATTGGCCATTTGGATGTCTTCTTTGCAGAAATGTCTGTTCATGTCTTCTGCCCATTTCTTGATTGGATTATTTGTTCTTTGGGTGTTGAGCTTGGTAAGTTCTTTATAGATTTTGGATACTAGCCCTTTATCTGATATGTCATTTGCAAATATCTTCTCCCATTCTGTCGGTTGTCTTTTGGTTTTGTTGACTGTTTCCTTTGCTTTATCTTGATGATGTCCCAATAGTTCATTTTTGCCCTTGCTTCCCTTGCCTTTGGTGATGTTTCTAGGAAGAAGTTGCTGCGGCTGAGGTTGAAGAGGTTGCTGCTTGTGTTCTCCTTTAGGATTTTGATGGACTCCTGTCTCACAGGTAGGTCTTTCAACCATTTGAGTGTATTTTTGTGTGTGGTGTAAGGAAATGGTCCAGTTTTATTCTTCTGCATGTGGCTGTCCAATTTTCCCAACACCATTTGTTGAAGAGACTGTCTTTTTTCCATTGGACATTCTTTCCTGCTTTGTCGAAGATGAGTTGACCATAGAGTTGAGGGTCCATTTCTGGGCTCTCTATTCTGTTCTAGTGATCTATGTTTTTATGCCAGCACCATACTGTCTTGATGATTACAGCTTTGTAATAGAGCTTGAAGTCCGGAATTGTGATGCCACCAGCTCTGCTTTTCTTTTTCAACATTCTTCTGGCTATTTGGGGTCTTTTCTGGTTCCTTACCAATTTTAGGATTATTTGTTCCATTTCTTTGAAAAAAGTTGATGGTATTTTTATAGGGATTGCTTTAAATGTGTAGGTTGCTCTAGGTAGCATTGACATCTTCACAATATTTGTTCTTCCAATCCATGAGCATGGTAATGTTTTTCCATTTCTTTGTGTCTTCCTCAGTTTCTTTCATGAGTATTTTATAGTTTTCTGAGTACAGATCCTTTGCCTCTTTGGTTAGATTTATTCCTAGGTATATTATGGTTTTTGGGTACAATTGTAAATGGGATCGACTCCTTAATTTCTCTTTCTTCTGTCTTGTTGTTGGTGTATATAAATGCAACTGATTTCTGTGCTTTGATTTTATATCCTGCCACTTTACTGAATTCCTGTATGAGTTCTAGCAGTTTTGGGGTGGAGTCTTTTGGGTTTTCCACATAAAGTATCATATCATCCGCAAAGAGTGAGAATTTGACTACTTCTTTGCTGATTTGGATGCCTTTTATTTCTTTTTGTTGTCTGAGTGCTGTGGCTAGGACTTCTAGTACTATGTTGAATAGCAGTGGTGATAGTGGACATCCCTGCTGTGTTCCTGACCTTAGGGGAAAAGCTCTCAATTTTTCCCCATTGAGAATATATTTGCTGTGGGTTTTGTCATAGATGGCTTTTATGATATTGAGATAATTGCCCTCTATCCCTACACTGTGAAGAGTTTTGATCAAGAAAGGATGCTGTACTTTGTCAAATGCTTTTTCTGCATCTGTTGAATCATATGGTTCTTGTTCTTTATTAATGTATTGTATCACATTGATTGATTTGCAGATGTTGAACCAGACTTGCAGCTCAGGAATAAATCCCACTTAGTCGTGGTGAATAATCCTTTTACTGTACTGTTGGATCCTATTGGCTAGTATTTTGGTGAGAATTTTTGCATCCGTGTTCATCAGGGATATTGGTCTGTAATTCTCCTTTTTGATGGGGTCTTTGTCTGATTTTGGGATCAAGGTAATGCTGGCCTCATAAAATGAGTTTGGAAGTTTTCCTTCCATTTCTATTTTTTGGAAGAGTTTCAGAAGAATAGGTATTAATTCTTCTTGAAATGTTTGGTAGAATTCCCCTGGGAAGCCATCTGGCCCTGGGCTCTTGTTTGTTGGGAGATTTTTGATTACTGCTTCAATGGCCTTAGTGGTTATAGGTTTGTTCAGGTTTTCTATTTCTTGTTGGTTCAGTTTCGGTAGTTGATACATCTCTAGGAATGCATCCATTTCTTCCAGGTTATCTAATTTGCTGGCATAGATTTGCTCATAATATGTTCTTATAATTGTATTTCTTGGTTGGTGTTGGTTGTGATCTCTCCTCTTTCATTCATGATTTTATTTATTTAGGTCATTTTTCTTTTTGATAAGTCTGGCCAGGGGTTTATCAATCTTCTTAATTCTTTCAGAGAACCAGCTCCTAGTTTTGTTGATCTACTGTTCTTTTGGTTTCTATTTCATTGATTTCTGCTCTGATCTTTATTAGTTCTCTTCTCCTGCTGGGTTTAGGTTTTATTTGCTGTTCTTTCTCCAGCACCTTTAGGTGTAGGGTTAGATTATGTATTTGAGACCTTTCTTGTTTCTTGAGAAAGGCTTGTATTGCTATATACTTTCCTCTTAGGACTGCCTTTGCTGCATCCCAAAGATTTTGAACAGTTGTGTTTTCATTTTCATTGGTTTCCATGAATTTTTTAAATTCTTCTTTAATTTCCTGGTTGACCCATTCATTCTTCACTAGGATGCTCTTTAGCCTCCATGTATTTGAGTTTTCTGACTTTCCTCTTGTGATTGAGTTCTAGTTTCAAAGCACTGGGGTCTGAAAATATGCAGGGAATGATCCCAGTCTTTTGGTACCTGTTGAGACCTGATTTGTGACCTAGGATGTGATCTGTTCTGGAGAATGTTCCATGGGCACTAGAGAAGAATGTGTATTCCGTTGCTTTGGGATGGAATGTTCTGAATATATCTGTGAAGTCCATTTGGTCCAGTGTGTCATTTAAAGTCTTTATTTCCTTGTTGAACTTTTGCTTAGATGATCTGTCCATTTCAGTGAGGGGGGTGTTAAAGTCTTCTACTATTATTGTATTGTTGTCGATGTGTTTCTTTGCTTTTGTTATTAATTGGCTTATATAATTGGCTGCTCCCATGTTAGGGGTATAGATATTTACAATAGTTAGATCTTGTTGGATAGACCCTTTCGGTATGATGTAGTGCCCTCTCATCTCTTATTATAGTCTTTGGTTTAAAATCTACTTTGTCTGATATAAGGATTGCCACCCCAGCTTTCTTTTGGTGTCCATTAGCATGGTAAATGGTTTTCCACCCCCTCACTTTCAATGTGGGGGTGTCTTTGGTTCTAAAATGAGTCTTTTGCAGACAGCATATTGATGGGTCCTGTGTTTTTTATCATATCTGATAGCCTGTGTCTTTTGATTGGGGCATTTAGCCCATTTACATTCAGGGTAACTATTGAAAGATAGGAATTTAGTGCCATTGTATTGCCTGTAAGGTGACTGTTACTGTATATTGTCTGTGTTCCTTTCTGGTCTATGTTACTTTTAGGCTCTCTCTTTGCTTAGAGGACCCCTTTCAGTATTTCTTGCAGGGCTGGTTTAGTGTTTGCAAATTCCTTTAGTTTTTGTTTGTCCTGGAAGCTTTTTATCTCTCCTTTATTTTCAATGACAGCCTAGCTGGAATATAGTATTCTTGGCTGCATATTTTTCTCATTTAGTGCTCTGAATATATCATGCCAGTCCTTTCTGGCCTGCCAGGTCTCTGTGGATAGGTCTGTTGCCAATCTAATGTTTCTACCATTGTAGGTTACAGACCTCTTGTCCCAAGCTGCTTTCAGGATTTTCTCTTTGTCTCTGAGACTCATAAGTTTTACTATTAGATGTCGGGGTGTTGACCTATTTTTATTGATTTTGAGAGGGGTTCTCTGTGCCTCCTGGATTTTGATGCCTGTTTCCTTCCCCAAATTAGGGAAGTTCTCTGCTAAAATTTGCTCCATTATACCTTCTGCCCCTCTCTCTCTTTCTTCTTCTTCTGGGATCCCAATTATTCTAATATTGTTTCATCTTATGGTATCACTTATCTCTTGAATTCTGCCCTCGTGATCCAGTAGTTGTTTATTTCTCTTTTTCTCAGTTTCTTTATTTTCCATCATTTGGTCTTCTATATCACTGATTCTGTCTTCTGCCTCAATTACCCTAGCAGTTAGAGCCTCCATTTTTTATTGCACCTCATTAATAGCCTTTTTGATTTTGACTTGGTTAGATTTTAGTTCTTTTACTTCTCCAGAAAGGGTTTCTCTAGTATCTCCCATGCTTTTTTCAAGCCCAGCTAGTATCTTCATAATCGTCATTCTGATCTCTAGTTCCGACATCGTACTAATGTCCGTATTGATTAGGTCCCTGGCAGTCGGTACTGCCTCTTGTTTTTTTTTTTTTGAGGTGAGTTCTTCCATCTTGTCATTTTGTCTAGAGGAGAACAGATGAATGAGAGAACAAAATGCTAACAGGGTAACAATGACCCCAGATAAATAAATATACACTAAACAAATCAGAAGAGACCTTCCAGAAAGTGTTTGCTTTTCTGTTCAGACAGTTGCTGGTATTCTTTTCTTCGATCTCTCATTGAGTTTGTAGGTGTCCAGAATGGTTTGATACCTATCTAGCTGAACTCCTGGGACCAGACGAAATTTAGTTCTCCTACTCCTCCACCATCCGCTCCTCCTCCTCACTACATGCTTTTTAAACAGAAAAACAGATTGTGTTAAACACAATCCTTTCCAGATAATTTAGGGTGACATTATATACAATAAAATTAAGTTGCAATACAGTTATTTCTACTAGACAGGTAAGGTATTAAGCACTATTTGTCCTATTTTTAAATAGACCCAGACTGTGTCTGTCTTGTTTTTCCATCTACTCTAATATTTAACTTAAGAATTTTTTTCTATACTGATGTCAGTATCCTACTGCTGAATTTGTCTCTGAATAGAAGTACTTTCTAATGAAATTTTTCAGCTTGTTGTAGGTTGGTGAAACTTCCAAATTTTTTTTTTATCTAAAAAAACAAATAGTCTTTGAATAAGGTCTAAGGAACTAGCTTATGAATAAAGTACATGAATCGGTCGTACTATTTTTTTTTTTTTTTTTTCTGCCCGGATACTAGTTCTTATCTATGATCTAGGTAGTACAAAATATTATTAAATTCCAAATAAGTGGAATATTTCTGTTGTTTGAATGGAAAGAGCGGGGTAAGCTGTGTGGTGGTTTGATATTTTCAATAAAATGTACTCACATGTTGATTTATTGGCCTTGTAACCAAAGTTCCCATCAAATTTGAAAGCTTACTTTTAACACTCATAAGTCTTTTTTGATTGGTTAGAAAAATTAATATGATTCCATCTCTCAAATAAGATTCTGGTTACTTTCCCCTGATTAAGTATAAGTAGAACATATTTCTGATTCATTGTTTTAAGATAAAGCCTTAAGATATTTTAAAATAGAATTCCACACAGATTTCCTAGGACCCATAGCTGCATGAGAAGAGCAGTTTTCAAAAGAATGTCTCAACTCTGGAAATGTCTTTTCTCTTTTGCTCTTTTATCCTCCATCTTCTCCCCCCTCCTGCACCCCACTCTCCTTACCCCATCTTGCCACTGTAGGACAAGAGATATGATGAAAGTTGGAAAATAGTAATTTATGGCAAAAGCCTGTGTTCCATGCTTTATGAAAGTAAATTGTAGAAAATTAATGTTGTGACAAGATGATTCTATTTTGATGAATAAAATCATTGAAAAGCTATCAAGCAGCACTCTTCCTCTGCAGCAAGATTTTTTCCCCTCTCTACTCTGCATGTGTATTCTTGGCTTTCTTCCCAATTAGTCTTTACCAATGAGTGATAATTAGGGAGATAGGATTTTGACCTACCTTGTGAACAATAAAAATACTTACCACCCGTTTTTCTAATTGCTAATTCTATGTGTACTAATACTCTGCTTTCAGAAAGAAAACCTCCCACTTGTGTGATTCCTATTAAAGGGGGTAATTGAATGCCAAAATAAAAACAATTTTACAACTGCTTTATGAGCTCCAAAGAACAATGTACAAAAGGAGTGCAACGCTTGTTTCATGTCTGATGATTGAGTTCTTATAGGCTAAATTAGATTTATAATTTCTTACATCCTTTCAAGTTCCTTAGTGCAAGAGCAGTAAATTAAAATGAAAATTTTATCTTTAAATTAATGAGTGTTTTAAAAAAATGATTAATGAGTGTTTTGCATAGGTAATACTTTCACATGGCTCAAAAATCTGAATATATAGTAAAAGGTTTCCTTTGTATGTCCCCATTTTCCTAGTTCCCTTTAATATCCATCTTCTTCCCCACAAATACAAAGACAAATACTATATGATCTCACTTACATGTGGAATCTAAAAAAGAAAAACAAAAAAACCCCAAAAAACCTCCCCCAAACCCAAAACAACAACAGTAACAAAACCCACAATAAATCCTGAACTCATAGATAAAGCAGGTTGGTGGTTGCCAGAGACTAGAGGTTGGGGGTGGGCACAATGGGTGAAGTGGTTCAAAAGGTACAAATTTCCAATTATAAAAAAGTCCTGGGGATATAATGTACAGCATGGTGAGTATAGGTAATACTGGATTGAATGTTTGAGAGTTGCTAAGAGAGTAGACCTTAAAAATTCTCATCAAAAGAAAAAAATTGTAACTGTGTCAATGATGTTAACTGGACTTACTTTGGTGATCAACTGAAACAAACATTGAATCATTACACCTGAAATTAATATAATGCTATGTATCAATTATATTTCAACAATAAAAACTCTTACTAGTTTCTAAGGTGTCCTACCAGAGTTTCGTTACATATAAAAGCTAAAACAAGCATAGATTCTTATTCCTCTACTTAAAAAAAAGGGCATACTTTACAAATATTTTCCTCCTGATTTATCTTACTTAACAGAGTATACTTTGGAGTTACTTCTATATACATACACCAAGAAGATTGTCATTTTTTATAGCTGCATAATATTTCATTGCCCTGAAGTACCATAATATATATATTTAGCAATTCCCTTATTTATAGATATTTTATCTTTTTAAAATCTTTTGACATTATAAACTATTTTGCAAAGAATGGTATACATATATAATTTTATACTGTAAAATAAATTCCCACAATTGGAATTGCTTGATCAAAGAGTATATGTATTTTAATTTTTATGGATATTATCAAATTGCTGTCTGTAGGCATCATGCTAATTTCTAGTCTCACTGGGAATATATGAGATTATTCATTCCCTCTCAGCCTAACCAATAGAATGTGTTGTCAACTTCTGGAATTTTGCTGGAATGATAAATGAAAACTAATATACGTGTGAATTTTTAACTTGTGTTTTTAGAATTATGAGCGAGATGAAACATCTTTTCTATATTTAAGCAGTATCTTTTTCAGTAAACTCTATTTTTTTCTCTTATTGTTAGTCTTTTTATTGATTTCTTGAGGCTTTCTATACATTATGCATTTTTCTGTGATGTCAAGTGAAAAATGTGTTTGAGTTTCTATCATCTGTGTTTTTTCTTTGACTATATATATATGTATTTTGTTATTTCCATGAGGAGTTGGTTGATCTTCAGTTTAATATATGTCTTTATGGCTTCTGGCCTTTTAGTCATAGTTAGAACTTCCTCACTCCAAGATTGTAAAGGAATTCTATTTTTTCTAATACTTTTGTTATGTTTAGTATCACTTAAATCTTTGGAATTCTCGTTTGGAATTGTTCTCTAATAATAAAGTATTTTTTTTAAGTTGGCTACTTAGTTACTTTTTTTAAAGATTTATTTATTTGAGAGAGAAAGCATGAGTGGGGAAAGGGGTAGAGGGAGAGGGAGAGAGAGCACCTTCAAGCAGACTCCCCACTGAGCATCGAGCCTGATGCAGGACTCAGTCCCAGAACCCTGAGATCAGGACCTGACCTGAAATCAAGAGTCAGATGCTTAACCGACTGAACCACAAAGTATTTAATTAATTAATTAATTAATTAATTTGCTATTTAAGTATTGAATGATCTGTTTATTTGCCAGTACTCACTGATACTTAGGCTTTGTAATATGTTTTAACAGTTAGCATTCCTAAACTATGTTTAATATCTGAAATTGCTAAACTGTGTGTCTACTTAAGAGTTTTTCTGGACCATCTTATTTCTTTATTTTTTCTTTATAAACTTCCAGATTGACTTGTTTAATTTAAGCAGTTTTATTAGGATTGCATTAGATTTTCGTTGGGGAGGGTATGTGCTATGGTGAGCGCTGTGAATTGTGTAAGACTGTTGAATCACAGACCTGTACCTCTGAAACAAATAATACATTATATGTTTAAAAAAAAAAAAAAAGATAGCAGAAAGGGAAAAATGAAGAAAAAAATTTTTTCAAATTAACTTAAATTGCTGTCTTTATGATGTTGAAATTTGCTCTCACAGTCATGATATTACTTTTCCATGTGTAGAAGTCTTTTAGATAACCTCTTGTAGTATTTAAATGATCATGTAAGTCTTCCACATCTCTTATGATTCCTTGGTGTATATATTTTTTGGTACTATTATTGACTTCTGTGTGTTGAATTCTAACCCTACTTCCTTACTGAGGTCTTTCACTGTAGTTGTTTTTTAGTTAATTATATTTTCCAGATATATAATCATAGCTTCTCCAACAAATGATTTTTATTTTCCCCTTTCCAATTTATATTGCTCTAATTTGGTTACTGCTTATCTAATTGCCTTGGGTTGTACTTAGATATCAGCTTTAAATAATATTGGTGATAATGGGCATTTTTGTCGTACCTCGACTTACTGGAATGTTTCTATTGTTTTACCCTAAAGCATGATGATGACTTTTGGTTTGAGTTTGGATACATTGATTTTGTTAAGGATGTACCATCTGTAGAGTAATAGAATGGTAGTTGGACATGTGGATACCTCCTTAAGACATGTATTTCTCAGCCTACCTTGCATTAAATGTGATTATCTGATTTATGTGTGGCTATGATATTGCCAACGTCATGTAAGTGAAAGTGATATGTGACATTTATTCCATAACCTTTCTTTTCCCTTCCTGCTGGGAGAAAACTGGAAGTGATAGCAGCTCAGATTCCACCACACAATGACAGCAAGGCCACCAGGGGTCCCAGAATGCTTCTCTGGAACACTTAATTTACATTATTATTTGAGAAAGAAAAACAAATATATTTGTTCTTTTGTTTTCCGAATCGGAGCGGGAGACGAACCATGAAAGACGATGGACTCTGAAAAACAAACTGAGGGTTCTAGAGGGGAGGGGGGTGGGAAGATGGGTTAGCCCGGTGATGGGTATTAAGGAGGGCACGTTCTGCATGGAGCACTGGGTGTTAAACGCAAACAATGAATCATGGAACACTACATCAAAAACTAATGATGTAATGTATGGTGATTAACATAACAATAAAAAATTTAAAAAAATCATTTTATTTTCCTATCTTATTATACCACTTAGCCTTTTATTCTTACTAATCCACATTTAGTCCTATATTTTAAGTGACATTTTTATCAAGAACATTTTTTTTGGAATGTGAAAAAGTGAAAGGCACTTTTTCATTTGTGGAGATTATCATGTAATATGTCTCTCTAAATATATTAATATAAATTACATTAATAATTTTATAGTATTTGGTCACCTCTGCATTCCCTGGAATAAATCATATTTGATATGATGTGTAATTCTTTTACAGTGATTCTGGCTGTGTCTCATTAATATTCATATATATAAGATTTGTCAGTTGTTTTTGTTTTCTACAGTCTTTATCAGGTTTTGATATTAATGTTAATCTTTGTAGAGAGCATAAAATTTTTTTTTCTTCTTCCATGTTTTGGGACTGTTTTAAAGCATTGGAATTCCCTATTCTTTAAAAGTGTGTTGGAGGGGCACCTGGGTGGCTCAGTCTTGGTTGTCTGCCTTTGGCTTGGGTCATGATCCCAGGGTCTTGAGATCGAGCCCCACATCCGGCTCCCTGCTCTGCAGGAGGCCTGCTTCTCCCTCTCCCACTCCCCTGCTTGTGTTCCCTCTCTTGCTGTCTGTCTCCGTCAAATAAAAAAATGTGTTGGAATTCTCCTGTAAAACTTCCAAGACCTAGAGATTTTATTAGCACTTTTCTCAAGTTCATCAGTTGAAATTAGATTTTTATTCTCCTCTGGGATCATTTTAGGGGAATTATATTTCCTAGAAAATTATGTATTTCATCCAGATTAGAACATTTTTTTTTTTTTTGGTTATAGGGGAGTAAAATGGTCTTTGCTGTTTCTTTAATTTTCTCTATTTAATGGCTTCTTTCCTCCTCTTACTCTTATTTTTGTGCTTGTGTTTTGTTCATATTTCCTTGATTAGTTTAGCTGTGCTTTATTTTTTTGATGAGCAAGTTCTTAAATTTATTTACTAAGTCTAACCTTTTTTCCTATCTCTTAATATTAATCATTTATCCTATTTTCCCATTGATTTTTTTTGGTTTTATTTTTCATAAATTTGATTTGGATGCTCAATTTACTCCATTTTCTTCTTCAGACATTACTTATAAAAATTAAATGCTTAGAGTTTTCCTCTGAGCAATGTTTTAACTATATCCCATGAATTCAGATATATGATGTTTTCATTAATATTATTTTCATATAAATTCATAAATCTCCGTTTATATGTCTTCTTCAAAGAGGGAGTAGTTTTAGGGGGAATTTCAAAATTTCCACAAAAAAAGACTTTTATCATTTTCCAATGTTATGATTTCTAGATTTAGTGTATTTTCAGAATAGGTTTTCTGTGTTATTTCTAGAATTTGGATATACTTGAGAATGTCTTCACAGCCTAATATATTATTAATTTTCATAAATATACTAGAAATCCATAAATATGGGCCATTGAAAAGATATATTTTTTGTTTATAGTGTGGTGTTATATATCACTTATAACTTGCTAATGAAGTTAATTTGTTTTCTCATATTTTGAGGGAAGAGAATTAGTCCTTTGTAACTAGTGTGTTTGTCTTTTCCTGTACTTTCAACTTTATGGATGTTTTGCTATATTATAGTTATTTTTAATAGTTGAGCTTTTATTGTGAATTGCATTGTGTAGAATTATAAACATTTTTTTGACATCATTTTGGACTTGAATTATACCTTTTATTTTTATTTATTTATTTATTTATTTTAAAGATTTTATTTATTTATTTGACAGAGAGAGACACAGTGAGAGAGGGAATACAAGCAGGGGGAGTGGGAGAGGGAGAAGGAGGCCGATGCGGAGCTCGATCCCAGGACCCTGGGATCATGACCTGAGCTGAAGGCAGATGCTTAACGACTGAGCCACCCAGGTGCCCCGAATTATACCTTTTATGATATGAATCTCAGATGATCTATTTTATTTTTGTTTCTATTTCACTGATATATTTTTGCCTATGTTTTAATTTTAATTTTTGTGAGCCCACTGTGTTAGGTGTTCTTTCAAACATTGAGTTAGGTTTCTCTTTCTGACTCAATCTTAAAATCTTTTTTTAAATTTAATTAATTAATTTATTTGAGAGAGAGAATGAGATAGAGAGAGCGTGAGAAGGGGGAGGGCCAGAGGGAGAAGCAGACTCCCTGCTGAGCAGGGAGCCCAATGCGGGACTCGATCCCAGGACTCCAGGATCATGACCTGAGCCAAAGGCAGTCACTTAACCAACTGAGCCACCCAGGCTCCCAATCTTAAAATCTTTTAACATGAGTAGATGTATTTGTTCTGAGTGCTGTCATATGTTAAATTTTTTGTTTTCATATTAGCTTTATTATGTTCTTCTGTAGTCTTTCGTTATGTTGTTTATGTCTTGCTTTAAGTATTCACTTTTTTTGTTAGGCAGGTTTCCTATTCTATGGGTTATATCTATAACTGTTTTTTTTTTTTTTAAGATTTTATTTATTTGATAGAGAGAGACACAGAGAGGGAACACAAGC
The DNA here is from genome assembly GCF_002201575.2 of Neomonachus schauinslandi. Lineage (NCBI taxonomy): Eukaryota > Metazoa > Chordata > Mammalia > Carnivora > Phocidae > Neomonachus > Neomonachus schauinslandi. The sequence goes on from NC_058404.1 coordinate 29,211,627, forward strand.
AGGGGGAGTGGGAGAGGGAGAAGCAGGCTTCCCGCTGAGCAGGGAGCCGATGCGGGGCTAAATCCCAGGATCCTGGGATCATGACCTGAGCCGAAGGCAGATGCTTGACGACTGAGCCATCCAGGTGCCCCTTTATAACTGTTTTTTTATATTGTACCCTGAAATCTCCTTTTCTTTAGAGCATATCAGTTTTCTACTACCCTCAATGATGAACATGAATACCTGCCTCCTCTTCTTCTTTCTTTCCTCACCACCACCCATGTCTGTGTTATTTTGTGTTTACCTTGTGTAAAATATGTTTCTACTTCTGCTGTTTTTTGGGTCTGCTTTAGTGATATTTGATTTCTAGGTATATGGTAAGGCAATAAACATTTTTTTCAAAAAAAGTTTTTCAACTTTCTAATAATTTTTTTTCTCCTCTAATTTTTACTAATTGTACTATTTCTGCTTGTCAGGATATATAATATTCACTGCTTTAGTCTTCTCAGTCCTCAAATCTTTTCTTTCATGACTTTCCCATCATATTTTATCGACTGAAGCCCGTCTAGTATTGCCTTCAAGAAAGATCAGTTTTTGTATGTTAATAGCTGTTTGTTGTCTTTAGTCTTTTAACATTTTTCCCCCAGGTTTTTAAAGGTATACTTGACAGGTAAATTGTATATATTTATGGTGTACAATGTGATGATTTGATATATGTTTACAGTGTGAAATGATTACCACCACCAAACTAATTAAAACATCCATCACCTCATGTAGTTACCTTTTCTTTTTTGGTTAAGATCTCTCTTAGCAAATTTCAGCAAATTTCCAGTATACAGTACAGTATTATTAGCTGTAGTCACTTTGTTGTACATTGTTACTTTTATTCTTATTTATTTATTTGAGAGAGAGAGAGAGAGAGAGAGAGAATGGAAATGGGGAGGGGTAGAGAGAGAGAGAATCTCAAGCAGACTCCTCTCTAAGTCAAGAGCCCAATACAGGCCTAATCCGACGACCCTGAGATCATGACCTGAGCTGAAATCAAGAGTTGCAGGCTCAACCAACTGAGCCACCCAGGTGCCCCATGCTACTTTTATTCTTGAAGGTCAACTTGACACATACTTTTTTTTTTTTTTCCTTTGAGGATCTTATAGATGTTGCTATACTGTTTTATGGAGTTGAGTGCAACTGTGGAGAAATTTGTATTTTCCACTTAGGAATAATTGTTAATTCTCTGGTCTGCTTTAAGAATTCTTTTTTTTTTTACTATTTAAAGTTCAGTAACACTAGGAGGCTGTATATCTGGGTTGTATATCATGGGTTAGTTTTTCATGGTCTACAGTGTAATTTTAAATACATATAATTAGTTTTTATTTTATTTCAAGGAATATTTTTGGAATTGTATTTTTAAATTCTTTGTTACACTGTTTTGTTTTTCTTTTTAAGTGCTCCAAATATGTGTTTATCTACTTTATCTGTCTTACATATCTATCTTCTCTCTTTTCAAGCCTTTATTTCTGTTTAATTTTATTCTTCTTTTTTTCTTATGTCCCTTATGTTTTCCAAAGATTTATTTACTCTAAGGTGATTTTCTTTATCATCATTTCTGAGAATTTTTCCTTAGTGTTTCTTGAGTTCTGACTGCTCACTCATATTTGAACTCCTCCTGTTGAATTCCCATTTTTTTCTTTATGATTTTAAAAGGCATTTTCTCCATTTATCTTATAAAATTAATGATAAAAATTTGGGTCAGATCTTTGTTCTGTAGCAGAAAATAAATCTTGTGTCCCTTATTTGTTAGTGGGTTTTACTGCTCTTTCTCAATATTTTTCTTACACTAACTTTGTATCAGTGCCATGCCATGTTTTTGTGTATAGGCATACCCCTGAGGTATTGTGGGTTTGGTTCCAATCAACCATGATACAACAAATATTGCAATAAATCAAAACAAATGAATTTATTTCTTTGTGCATAAAAGGTTATGTTTATACTGCAGTCTGTTAAGTGTGCAATAGCATTATTTCCTTTATTTTATTTTATTTTATTATGTTAGTCACCATACAATACATCATTAGTTTTTGATGTAGTGATCCACGATTTATTGTTTTCGTATAACACCCAGTGCTCCATGCAGTACATGCCCTCTTTAATACCCATCACCGGGCTAACTCATCCCCGGTGGTTCATCTCGCCCTCCGATTTCCCCCCAATAGCATTATTTCTAAAAATTGTACATGTAAATATCTTTACTAAAAATATTGCTTAAAAATGATAGCCATCATCTGAGCTTTCGGAGAGTTGTAATCTTTTTGCTGATGAAAGGTCTTGCCTTGATGTTGATGATCATGGTGGTGGTTGTTGAGGGTTGGGGTCACTGTGGCAATTTCTTAAAACAGGAGAACAGTGAAGTTTTCCCCATCTGTTGACTCTTTCATGACTGATTTCTCTGTAGAATGTGATGCTGTTTGATAGCATTTTACCCAAAGTAGAACTTTCAAAAATTGGTCAGTCCTCTCAAACTGTGTTGCTACTTTATCAACCGATTTTATGTAATATTCCAAATCCTTTGTTGTCATTTCAACAATCTGTCCAGCATCTTCACTGGGAGAAAGCTCCATTTCAAGAAACCACTTTCTTTGCTCATCCATAAGAAGCAAGCCCTTGTCTATTCAAGTTTAATCATGAGATTGCAGCAATTCAGTCCCATCTTCAGGCTCCACCTGTAGTTCTCTTGCTATTTCCACCACATCTGTAATTACTTTCTCTACTGAAGTCTTGAACCCCTCAAGGTCCTCCATGCGGGTTGAAATCAACTTCTTCCAAACTCCTGTTCATGTTACTATTGTGACCTCTTGCCGTGACTCACAAATGTTCTTAATGTCATCTAGAATGGTGAGTCTTTTCTGGAAAGTTTTTACTTTACTTTGCCCAGATCCATCGCAAGAATTGCTGCCTGTAGCAGCTATAGTGTTACAAAAGGTATTTCTTAAATAGTAAGACTTGAAAGTCAGAATTACTCCTTGATTCATGGGCTGCAGAATGGATAGTGTATTAGCAGGCATGAAAACAACATTGATCTCATTGTACATCTCCATCAGAGTTCTTGGGTGACCAAGTGCATTGTCAGCAGTAATAATTGGAAAGGAATTTTCTTCTGCATAGTAGGTCTCAAAGTGGGCAAAAATATTCTATAAATCATGTTGTAAACAGACTCATACAGGCTTTGTTGTTCTATTGATAGAACACAGGCAGAGTAGATTTAGCATAATTCTTAAGGGCTCTAGGATTTTCAGAATGATAAATGAACATTGGCTTTAACTTAAAATCACCAGGTTCATTAGCCCTTAATGAGAGAGTCAGCCTGTTCTTTGAAGTGAGGCATTTACTTCCCCTCTCTAGCTATGAAAGTCCTAGATGGCATCTTCTTTCAATAGAAGACTGTTTCTCATCTGCATTGAACTTCTGTTGTTCAGGGTAGCTGCCTGCATTAATTATCTCAGCTAGATCTTCTGGATAACTTGCTACAGCTTCTGTATCAGCACTTCCTGCTTAACTTTACACTTTAATGTTATGGAGATGTCTTCTTTCCTTAAATCTCATGAACCAACCTCTTCTAGCTTCAGACTTTTCTTCTGCAGCTTCCTCACCTGTCTCAGCCTTCATAGATTTGAAGATAGTTAGGGCCTTACTCTGGATTAGGATTTGGTTTAAGGGAATGTTGTGGCTGGTGATCTTCTATTCAGACCACTAAAACTTTTTCTATATCAGCAATAAGGCTGTTTTGCACTCTTATCTTTTGTGTTCACTGGAGTAGCACTTTTCATTTCCTTTGAGAACTTTTCTTTTGCAGTCACAGCTTGGCTAACTGCAAGGGGCCTAGCTTTTCACCTATCTCAGCTTTTGACATGCCTTCCTTTCTAAGTTTAATCGTTTAAAGTGAGAGATGTGCAACTCATCCTTTCACTCGAACATTTAGAGGCCATTGTAGGGTTGTTGATTTGCCTGATTTCAATATTGTTGTGTCTTAGAGAGTAAGGAGGCTTGAGGAGAGGGAGGGCCATGGGGGAATGGCTGGTCCACGCAGCGGTCAAAACACACAATGTGTATCATTTGTTTGTTGTCTTATATAGGCATGGTTTGTGTCACCCCAAAGTAATTACAATAGTAACACTGGAAACCACTGGTCACAGATCATCCTAACAAATAAAATAATTATGAAAAAGCTTGAAATATTGGAAGAATTGCCAAAAGGTGGCACAAACACGAAGTGAACAAATGCTGTTGAAAAAATGGTGCCAAGAGACTTGCTCAATACGGTGTTGCCGCAACCTTCAGTTTGTATAAAGCACAATATCTGCCAAGTGCAACAAAAGGAGATATGCCAATGAGTAGGGTTTTCCTGCCTTAGCTGTATTAGAGATATTGTGAGGCAGGAGTGGGGGGAATCCAGGGAGCCTTCCAAACTTTAGGACTGAGGGCTCTCTCTTTAGTTGCTTTCACAGAGTCAGAGTGCTTGTTGAAAATACGGCTCATTTGATTGAATGATCCTTTTCTGTGTAAGTGTGTGTGGGTCTATCTTTTCTACTTCTCTGCTTCATACTGTATCCAGGAAGGCTTCTGCACCATTCCTATTCATTTCTGTCATTTCAGCACATGATGAGGTGTTGGGGGGTTATGTCTTCTACTCTTACTGTGGTTTCTCTCCATGGTGATGTGTTTTTGCTGGTATTTTCAGAGAACTGTCACTGCTCTTTATTTAACCTCACTCTTCACTTTATTTTCCCTTCACGTCTTTCTTCTCACTTCTGCCAGACCTCTACTGTATTGACAAGACAGTTTAGCATACAGAAAATAAAGTTTTAACACCTCGGGGTACCACACAAGTTGAGAAAGTGTTTTTGCTGATATCTTTGGAATCTGCCATGGAAGGGTCGTCTTACTATTCTCTGCATTTCTTTACAATTATTTCTAGGTAAGCTTTCTGTCCACTCTCCTTTCCTTTTGGGAGCTTATACACGCTTGTCAGGTGTGCAGGTTTTATCTTTACAAGTTTGCCAAAAAACAGAGATTGTTTAACTTTTTTTTCTTTTTATCTTGTTAATTTTGTATCCTCTCCGGGAAGTGGATTTTTTTTCCCCTTCTGATCCCATGTTCATGCTAGAAGATAAACACTGACATAACACTGACATTTTATTTTTGATTTTGTTCATTTTATTAGGTTTATTTTGCACTGATGACTATATACATAGTTCAAAATGAGATGTGCATCATTGTTGGCTATAAAATTAGCCAGGGTTTAGAATGGTAGAGTGAAAAGCATCTTTGTACCTTTTTTTTCCTTTCCCCATGCATGAATCATGCTGATATCTATTTCTCGTTTTCATTAAGTTTCTGGTATTCACGGACTGTTCCGTTACTGTGTGACCATATGATGCTTTAACTTAGAGTTCTGTGTGAGAAAAGGGGTTGTTGGTCTGTCTGCATTATGACTAAGCATTTCATGTGCCATGTTAGGAAATAAAAAGCACTTTGCATTCTAAGGTAGCTATCTATATGTAGAGGTCTGTCTGTCTAGTCACTTGCCTAGCACTAGTCCCCCAAATTAAGGAAGACTTGAGCTCTTGTAGGTTGCTGATTTTGTAATGGAACTGACACATTCGCTGAATTCTGTAGAACTGATGCATACAGATAGGACATTACTGGCAGATATGATGAACCAAAGAGGAAACTGCTGGTTCCACTGTGAACAGAATAATTGTAATCTTGGTAGCCTTGTACTTTCTAATTTTTTTTCTCTCAATACTTGCTGTGTTCTTTGTCAAGGATCTTCGCAAATGTTTAAATTTTTGCAGGCAAAAGTATTTCTTTTGGAATGGTTTTGTCTCTGTTTTTTCCCTTTTACATGTGATATTTTACTTATGACAGAAACAAACAAAAACAACGTTCCTGCTCTGTTTATGTAAGGATGAATACATAAGATTTAATTAAGGAGACTCATTTAATAGAAAGTTTAAGATTAGGACCATGATAAAATCTTTAATTGTAAATACTTGCATTTATTAAGTATGATAAAATTACAGAGTAAAAGCCTATAAAATATGTAATCTTAGATGTGGAAACAAGGTTAGGCTTCATGGACAAAATGTGCATGTACACAGATGTAGGCCATAGATTGACTAGTGCTAAAAAAAGAAAAAAGGTTGATTCAACCTAATTAAGATATATGATCCATAGTTAGGCTAAAAGAAAGTCTACCTATTTAATAATTCAGAGTTCACTTGGTCACTCTGGACTACTGTCAAATTCTTTGTCAAAGTACAAAGCAGTTTCCTAACAGAGGTGTGGGTAACAATAAGCTCGCATAAATCTCTAAAACAATTTTAATGAAATTGAATCAAGAAAATAATTAAAGTGTATAATAACTTCCTATTTAAATTCATTCTTAACAGGGCAGTTTCTTATTTGTGAACTTTTGGGTTATGAATTTAACTACTTTTGCCAAGCTTTTAAAAAATTATAACCAACTGGCACCGTAATTTTTTTTTAATTTTTTAATTCCAGTATAATTAACATACAGTATTATATTAGTTTCAGGTGTACAATAGAGTAATTCAACAGTTCTGTACATTACTCAGTGCTTGTCACTATACATGTTCTCTTTGTCCCCTTCACCTATTTCACCCATGCTCCCACTCACCTTCTCTCTGGTAATCTATTACTTAATTTTTATATTTTTTATTTATTTATTTTTTTCTGGGTTTAAAGACAGATTTTGTCTAGAAAATTATTTCAGTTTGTGCATTATCACTTAATTTCTTTTTTTTTAAATTTTATTTTATTATGTTAGTCACCATACATTACATCATTAGTTTTTGATGTAGTGTTCCATGATTCATTGTTTGCATATAACATCCAGTGCTCCATTCAATACATGCCCTCCTTATACCCATCACCGGGCTAACCCATCCTCCCACCCCCCTCCCCTCTAAAACCCTCAGTTTGTTTTTTGGAGTCCATAGTCTCTCATGGTTCATCTCCCCCTCCGATTCCCCCCCCTTCATTTTTCCCTTCCTACTACCTCCTTCTTTTTTTTTAACCTATAATGTATTATTTGAGTCAGAGGTACTGGTCTGTGATTCATCAGTCTTACACAATTCACAGCACTCACCATAGCACATACCCTCCTCATTGTCCATCACCCAGCCACCCCATCCCTCCCACCCCCCACCACTCCAGCAACTCTCAGTTTGTTTCCTGAGATTAAGAGTCTCTTATGGTTTGTCTCCCTCTCTGGTTTCATCTTGTTTCATTTTTTCCTCCCTTCCCCTATGATCCTCTGTCTTGTTTCTCAAATTCCTCATATCAATGAGATCATATGATACTTGTCTTTCTCTGATTGATTTATTTCGCTTAGTGTAATACCCTCTAGTTCCATCCACGTCGTTGCAAATGGCAAGATTTCGTTGTTTTTTTTTGATGGCTGCATAATATTCCATTGTATATATATATACCACATCTTCTTTATCCATTCATCTGTTGATGGACATCGAGGCTCTTCCATAGTTTGGCTATTGTGGACATTGCTGCTATAAACATTGGGGTGCATGTGCCCCTTCGGATCACTACATTTGTATCTTTGGGGTAAATACCCAGGAGTGCAATTGCTGGGTCATACGGTAACTCTATTTTCAACTTCTTAAGGAACCTCCATACTGTTTTCCAGAGTGGCTGCACCAGCTTGCATTCCCACCAACAGTGTAGGAGGGTTCCCCTTTCTCTGCATCCCTGCCAACATCTGTCGTTTCCTGACTTGTTAATTTTAGCCATTCTGACTGGTGTGAGGTGGTATCTCATTGAGGTTCTGATTTGGATTTCCCTGATGCCGAGTGATGTTGAGCACTTTTTCATGTGTCTGTCGGCCATTTGGATGTCTTCTTTGCAGAAATGTCTGTTCATGTCTTCTGCCCATTTCTTGATTGGATTCTTTGTTCTTTTGGTGTTGAGTTTGATAAGTTCTTTATAGATTTTGGATACTAGCTCTTTATCTGATATGTCATCTGCAAATATCTTCTCCCATTCTGTTGGTTGTCTTTTGGTTTTGTTGACTGTTTCTTTGCAAAAGAAACAAAAGCTTTTTATCTTGATGAAGTCCCAATAGTTCATTTTTGCCTGTGCTTCCTTTGCCAACTGGCACCATATTTACTTCTAGGGAAGGAACTGTGTTTTGGGGAAAAATACTTGATAAGCCATTTGGGATGAAATGTGAGAGATTTTAAAAATTGTAGCACCAGCAAAAGATTAAGGTGTTCAGTATCATAAGATGGGAAGAGTTTATTTTGATCTACTGTAAGGCATCAGATTAGAGGTTCAAGGTAATCCTCGAGAACTTTTCTAGATCTCAGAGGATAGGGAGGTTTTAGCAGACATCTAAGTGACCATTTTATGTAAACATAGCTTAAGAGTCATTTATAACTTTATAAAAACTTTACTGAGGAGCAGTTGGAAAATACACAGTTTTAAGATAGTGATTTTAATTTTTCGGAGAATACGTGCCATTTATTTTCCCCAAAGCTAGTGAAGTTTCGCTGTGATCGGATGTCAGCAGCACAGATGAGGTATGTATGAATACCTTCAGTTGATGTTCATAACTGGACAGGTAATTTTGTGGCACATAATGAGAGCGAGAGGTTGAGTCTGTGCCACGTGTCTATTTGCAGGAGAGATTCTCCTCAGGGGCATATGTTAGCTACTTTTGAGAATCGTTGACGTTTCCCCTTGGGTGGGTGGTGATTTTTCATATTTTGTTTACTCCCTAGTGAACTTTCTTTCTTTCTTTTTTTTTTTTTTTAAAGATTTTATTTATTTATTTGACAGAGACACAGCGAGAGAGGGAACACAAGCAGGGGGAGTGGGAGAGGGAGAAGTAGGCTTCCCGCCGAGCAGGGAGCCCGATGTGGGGCTCAATCCCAGGACCCTGGGACCACGACCCGAGCCGAAGGCAGATGCCCAACGACCGAGCCACCCAGGCGCCCCTCCCTAACTTTCTTTTAATTTTTTTTCTTTTTCTTTTTTATGTGAACTGTTCTTACCAAGTCACAATTATGCATTACCTATGTTAATTTCTAATTGCTCTCCTTTCCCTCCCATCTTTCTTAAATGATAGAGACAAAATGTGGTCATTTTCCCTCAGAGGTGTGACTTGATTATATGTTAGCTGGGTGTAGACAATATGTGCCTACTTGAAATTACCTTATTTCTAAGGATTTCACAGTTGCTTTGTCATGTTGCCTCAGTATCCTTCAGACATTTCAGAGAAAGAGGATATAAAGAATAATGTTTACATTGTAGAATTTGCTTCCACTTAGAAATTCTTTATCAGCCGTTTCTTAGTACCATATATTACCCCTGTTGAAATAAATACCATTTCCCTTAGTTCTAGCTTTTTCTCTGTATATTTTTAATAAGTTTAGAGAGTTTCATTGAAATATTTAGACCAGTGTCTAACCACATAAAATTTTAAAAATGCATAACCTCTTTTTTCAAATTTTTATTTCAATTCTAGTTAGTTAACATAAAGTGTAATATTGGCTTCAGGAGTAGAATTTAGTGATTCATCACTTATATAAAACATCCAGTGCTCAACACAAGTGCCCTCCTTAATACCCATCACCCATTTAGCCCATTCCCCCCCCACCTACCTCCATCAATGCTCAGTTTGTTCTCTGTTGTTAAGAGTCTATTATGGTTTGCTTCCCTCTTTTTTTTCCCCATATGTTCATCTGTTTTGTTTCATAAATTCAACATATGAGTGAAATCATATAGTATTTGTCTTTCTGTGACTTATTTTGCTTAGCGTAATACACTTCAGCTCCATCCAGGTCATTGCAAATGGCAAGATTTCATTCTTTTTGATGGCTGAGTAACATTCCTGTGTGTGTGTGTGTGTGTGTGTGTGTGTACATATACCACCTCTTCTTTATTTATCAGTCAATGGACATTTGGGCTCTTTCCATAATTTGGCTATTGTTAATAATGCTGCTGTAAGCATTGGGGTGCATGTGCCCCTTCAAATCAGTATTTTTGTATCCTTTGGGTAAATATCTAGTGGTGCAATTGCTGGGTCATAGGGTAGTTCTATTTTTAACTTTTTGAGGAACCTTCATACTGTTTTCTAGAGTGGCTGCACCAGCCTGCATTCCCATCAATAGAGTAAGAGGGTTTCCCTTTCTCCGCATCCTTGCCAACATCTCTTTTTTCCTGAGTTGTTCATTTTAGTCATTCTGACAAATGTCAAGTCATATCTCACCATGACTTTGATATATATTTCCCTGATGATGAGTGGCCTTTTCATCTTGATGATTTCACAGTAGTTCATTTTTGCTCTTGTTTCCTTTACCTCTGGTGATGTGTCTGGTAAGAATTTGCTATGGCCGAGGTCAAAGAAGTGGCTGCCTATTTTCTCCTCTAGGATTTTGATGGATTCCTGTCTCACATATAGGTCTTTCATCCATTTTGAATTTATCTTTATGTATGGTGTAAGAAAGTGGTCCAGTTCATTCTTCTGCATATGGCTGTCCAGTTTTCCCAATACCGTGTGTTGAAGGGACTGTCTTTTTTCCATTGGATATTCTTTCCTGCTTTGTCAAAGATTAGTTGACCATATAGTTGTGGGTCTATTTCTGGGCTCTCTATTCTATTCCATTGATGTATGTGTCTATTTTTGTGCCAGTACCATACTATCTTGATGACTATAGCTTTGTAATATAGCTTGATGTCTGGAATTGTGATGCCTCCAGCTTTGTTTTGTTTTTTTGTTGTTGTTGTTTGTTTTTCTGTTTTTAAGATTTCTTTGGCTATTCAGGGTCTTTTGTGGTTCTATACAAATTTTAGGATTATTTATTCTAGTTCTGTGAAAAATGCTGGTAGTATTTTGATAGGGATTTTATTAAATGTATAGATTACTTTGAGTAGTATAGACATTTTAACCATATTTGTTATTCCAATCCATAAGCATGGAATGTTTTTCCATTTGTTTGTGTCCTCTTCAATTTCTTAAGTGTTCTATAGTTTTCAGCTTACAGATTTTTTACCTCTTTGGTTAGGTTTATTCCTGGGTATCTTACAGTTTTTAGTGCAATTGTAAATGGGATCAATTCCTTGATTTCTCTTTCTGCTTCTTCATTATTGGCTTATAGAAATGCAACAGATTTCTGTATGTTGATTTTATATCCTATGACTTTGCTGAATTTGAGTATCAGTTCTAGCAATTTTTTGGTGGCATCTTTTGGGTTTTCTACATAGAGTATCATGTCATAAAAAATGCATACTCTTTAGGGCAAAGTCTTGAAAAGTGGAAGCTTTAATGAGACCGTAACACCATCAAATGAAGATCATAAAGCAATATCAATTCTGTAATTTGAAAGAAGGTATGCCTGATTTACATATTTGGGAAATGTTAGAGCTGGAACCTGTAGTTCAGTCTCTTATTTTTTGGATTAAAGAAAATAAAGTTTTGAGCACTGAAAGTACTTGTTCAAGGTAATACTGATAGTTTGTGACTGAACTGGTAGTAAAATTTCAACTTTCTTTTTCCCTCAGTATTTATGTTCTTTTTGTTCTATCATTCTAAGGAAAGATGTGGAGGAAAATAAGGGTTGGCAGTAGGGAAGATATGGGATTGGGTTCATGTGGGAGCCTGGGAGGGAAGCGAAGTTGATAGGGGGACACATGAGAAGAGCACTGATGGTCAGTGTCTACCACTTGGAATATCACTGCCCTCATCTGCAAAAGGAGAAACATCAATTGAGTTCCTTGGGCACATTCGCTTCTATGAGAACAAGCCACTGCATCCACTGCTATTTGAAAAGAATCCACATTGTTAATCAAAACAATTAACTTGATTTTTAGTGATGCTTTTTTTTTTTTTTGTCCTTTCAACCCCTCTCCGAAGTGCTGCAACACAGCATAAGGAAAATCAAGTGACATTTTTGTTGTTATTGTTGTAAATAAATTATTTTTGTAGCAATCCTTGAGATACCTGGGAATACCCTAAATTGTTAAAAAACCCTGGTTGGGAATTACCACTTTGGAAACAGATTGCCATGGTTACTATACTTTATGTTGTGATTAATGCCTCTTTGAGTTTGTGTGTGTGTGTGTGTGTGTGTATGTGTATGTATAGATTTAGACATGTGTTTGTATTCTATTTGGTTAACATGTTAGATTTTTTCCTATCAGAGAAATAACAATTTCTTCAGTATCTTAAAAACAAGATTGTTTACATTCTTTCATGGATATTTGCCGTGCAGAATCATTTTTTTGTGAGGAGTGAAATACTCAAAAAATGAAACTTGTTATAAAAGGTAATTGCTAGTTCTGCGTTTCTTGTTTGAAACTGTGTTTGCTTTTACTTTCCTTTATCATTTAGCATGGAAAGAACGATGTAGACATTATAAATGAGAGTTCTGCATCCTGTCTTTTCTTTCATATGTACTTCAAATAATATGTGCAACTAGACGAAGTGGCCATATAGGTTGTGTAGAATGTTGTTTCATTTATGTTGACCGTGCTTCTTTTGTGAATCCTTTAATGCACTCATGGTTGCTTAGAGTGGTTAAAGGCCTAAGCTGCTTCATGCTTTATAGCAGAAAACATTCAGTCCCACAAACACTGCTCACTCCTAAGTAAATCAGCATGTTTGCAGCAGGATTTGTGCACCATCCGCAACTATCCTTTTTCTGTGATAAAGCCTTTGTACACAATTGTTTGGTTGTTTTTTTATCTCTTGATACTCACAAATAATTCCAGTAGAGAAACAAACTTAAGAAATACTCAACTGGCATCCTTTATATAGATAGCCATAAAATTTCAAAAACTGAAGTCTTTCCTATGAAGGTGATGTACTTTCAGAGTTGTTAGTCTAGATCAAGAAAAAGAGTCAATGAGTAATAGCAAAAGCAAAACCATCTCTAACAAGGGAACATATTTCTACAGTGAGATTGTTCTTAAACGTGTATGTATGATGATTGAGAGTATTTGTTTTATTGTGGGTTCTTGTTACATGTAATATGTTTAGAAATCACTAGTTATTAGGGGAAAAATGTTGTGTGTATGTGTGTGTGTCTGTGAATATCATCTGGATATTCCTATCAGTGGTACCTCATGTCCTTGGTTAATGCACTGTTGTTCTAAAAAATAAATATGTATGTGAATATGATCTGGCTAAAACATCTGTCATGCCAAACGATTACCTGGTTTGATTCATCTCCCCTGATAGTCTGCTAGGTGATCATTTGTTTGGTTTTTGTTTGTTGGTTTGTTTATTTTTTTTTGTCAAACATTCACAAAAAATATTCAGACTCCTATGGTTAATCTTCATGTACTATCACCCAGCTTCAATAATGACCAAATTATGGCCAAACTGATTTTTTCTGTAATTCCACCAAATCTACTCCAATATTATTTTGAAGCAGATTCCAGATCATATTATTGCATCTGTGAATATTTCGGTGTCCATCTCTAAAATATTAGAACTGTTTGTTTTTAACACAATCACAATCCTCTTAGTCTGTGTTCCCAAACTGAACTTGGTCAAATGTACCTATAAGCAACCTGTCCTTCACATAGTTTCAGACATATATTCTTTTAATATTCTCATTTGGTTAACATGTTAGGGCTTTTCCTATCACTCAGAGAAATCAAAATGTCTCTAGTGTCTTAAAACAAGATTGTTTAGAGGCAACTGGGTGGCTCCGTCACTTAAGTGTCCAGCTCTTGATTTCAGCTCGTCATGATCTCAGGCACGTGAGATCGAGCCCTGCATTGGGCTCTGTGCTCAGCACAGAGTTGCTTGAGATTCTCTCTCCCTCTTCCTCTGCCCCTCCCACTCATGCACTCTCTCCCTCTCTCTAAAATAAATAAGTAAATAAATATTTAAAAAAACAAATGAGATTGTTTATTTAATCTTACAATCATTTGCTGTGAAGTATCGGTCATTTTTTAAAATTTTATTTTATTATGTTAGTCACCATTCATCATTAGTTTTTGATGTAGTGATCCATGATTCATTGTTTTCGAAGTGTCTGTCATTTTAAGTGAGGCAAGAAATACTCAGAAAATCAAACTAGGTATAGAAGGTAACTGCTAGTTCTGCATTTCTTATCTGAAACTGTGTTTCCATTTTAAAAAATAATTTGGAAGCTCTGTGACCCCCAAAGAAGTTGTCAAGATTGAGATGTGGAAAAGAAATAAGTCCTGAAGTTAATAAGTCCTGAAGTTAAAAGAGAGTGAATGTTTTGTTGGTCAGCCCTAGTCTTAGAACTCCTAAATATAGATCTTTGAAAATCTAAAATTGCCACAGTTACTTTTTAGAAAGTTTCCATTTATAGTGCTTTTACTGTTTTTTCTCCCCTTTTTAAAAGTAAATTGAGCTTTCTTTTAAGTAAGTATTGATATAAAGGAGGGCATACCTTCTCCTGGGGCATCGACACTTGAAATGAGCCATAGTCCTGCATGATGTATGTCAAGATAAGAATAAATGGAAATTTATGTGCAGAGACTACTATATGAAGTGTGTGTGAATGTCTAGTCTCTGGTGTTAAAAATTTTTAAGTGAATACAGTTTTTTGTTGTTGTTAGTATAGTCCTGATTTTCGGCATAGTCCAGTAGGACAGAAAGTGTCTTAGTGGAGGCTTGGCTTTTCCTTAATCCTCCACAAAATTGTAAGTTGTGGGGGAGTACACACTGCAATATCAAAAAGCCATCTGAAATGTCCTTGTTTCTCTGTGTGATGGAAGAAGGGGCTTTAAAAAAATGCGTGTTTAATAAAAGATCACCATTTGTAGCTTCTTCCTTCTGGAGTTTTCTTTAACACTTTGTTCATATCTCTCTTATAGCATCTATCAGATGATATTTTAAAGATATAACCATCTTTCCATATTAGATGTTCCTGCGAGCTTTCAAACATGCCTCGCTTAGTTTTCTATTGCTGGGATGGCATAGAACCTGACATATAGGAGGTGCATAGTACAAATGTTTGAGTGGGTGTGTGGATGATTAATTGATGACCTCCTGTAATGCTACAATAATGGCCTCAGCCCTAATTCAAGAAATAAAACTTCCTTTCATTTGAGGGTGGAAATCAAGGAAGGAAGGAAAGATGCAGAGCTTATGGAAGTTAGATGCAGGGATGACACTGAGAATGCTTCTTGTCTCATCACCTTTATTTAGCCTGTGCTTGCTTGACAACTTGTAAATGAAATCATTCCTTAAACTTTGCATAGGAGTGAAGAAATGCTACATGGATAAGTAGAGGCATACCTGGGCTTAATTTTTGTGGGCCATTTTGTTTATTTTGATGGATGGAGCTATGGATGCAGAACTGATAGAAGGAAGCCAGGGGGTTTTCTCTGCACCACCAAATCACATATGACTAGAAATTGCAACCAGACAGCAATCTGTGAAGCAAGCAATAGGAGCTCCACCGTCTGTGCCTGCTGTGGATGTCTGGCACCCAACAGTACCAGATTTGGTGTAAGTGGGGCTTCTGTTTAGGAAACTTTGCCAATTTTTTTTTCTTGAAAAGTGAATTCTGGCTTTGTTTCTGCATACTTGTATAGGACTAAAAATGTCTCATAATTACAAATTTGTTTATCATAACCAAAGCATTAGCTCTGAGCTACTCTTTCTATAGGATACCGTAATGTTGTGTGGGAACATCTTCAGCTGCTTTCGATAGTGTAAAATTATGTTAACATTTTTCATTTTGATAGCTTTTAGATCTAAATAAAGGCATAATTCCTAAATTATCTGCTCTCCCCCTATGCGTGCATTCAAGTAGTCAAATCTTGGTAGTTTCTATAAAATATTTTTTAAAAATTATCATTTTCTGTCTTTTTTTTTATCCTTTGAAATGTTTTCTTGTGTGAGAGTACCACTTCTTATCAAATCATCCTTTTCATTTGACTCTTTCCCTGTGACAAATTTCACGTCTTTCTTTCTGGGAGTTGTATTATACCTTTCTTTACTCCTCTTCATTTTGGTCTGAACATTGAAACTCAAGCATTGAATTTCCCTTCTTCTTTTTTTCTTCTTTTTTTTTTTTTCCACAACTCATGATGCTCTTTATTCTGCTGGGACAGATGTGAACATTTTTCACAGTGCCATCTTTCCCTATCTTTTCTGTGTTTATTATATTTTTGCTCTTTAGAACTTTTTCTTTTTCTTTTTTTTAAGATTGTATTTATTTATTTGACAGAGAGAGAGAGAGCGAGAGAGGCAACACAAGCAGGGGGAGCAGGAGAGGGAGAAGCAGGCTTCCCACTGAGCAGAACCTGATGTGGGGCTTGATCCCAGGACCCTGGGATCATGACCTGAGCCAAAGGCAGACGCTTAACAACTGAGCCACCCAGGCGCCCCTTTAGAACTTTTTCTGAAAATTAATTGAAGAAAATGTCTTTACTATAAGTGCAATTCCTTATATGTAGTAAATTTCCTTATATGTCAAAAATAAAAAGTGATAATGTTTTTTCTGTGTTCCCCTTTATAGGGTGCAGTGCCACAATTCATCCAGTTTGTCCAAGTCATAAATCCAGGAGTGGTTCTAAATTTTCACTCATTTACCCACCCTCTCTTTCTGATAAAGCCCCACATCTTACTAAATATTCCTTGTTGCCTCACTGTCCTTCCACCAGGGTTCCTCCTGCATGAACTCACAGTTGACTGCATTACTGCACTGGACTTCTAAATTGTCTACCTTCCTCCAGTTTCTGCCCATTCACCACTTACCCTACATCGTTTTAAACTTGTCTTTATGTCTTTCTTGATGACAAAGCTGAGTAGTCCTTCTCCGGCTTAAATCTTCCACTGGGTTCCCAAAGCTTTCAGGTTGAAGTTCAAGCTCATCAGCGTGGCATACATGGCTCTTCATGACCTGACATTTTCATCTCTGGTCACTTTCCCAAAATACCACCTACTCAGCCTGTGACTAACTAGTTTTAGCCATTTATGTTGTGATATACACTATTGTGATTTTCCGGGTGCATTTATTCACCCTCAGATCTCTTTATCTCCTTCCCCTTATGTAACTAAATTTTTTCCTGGTTCTTTGACACTGGATATTTTTGTCACCTTCTTAGTGTCTAATTTGAATGCCTCTCATCTGTAGTCCCATAGACATGGGCACATTTCCTTCCCAGCACTGATCATCCTCTATTAATGCTGTTAGTTCACTGTCCCTTGATAGTGGGCATAGAGTCTCCAGGGTCTATTGTAGTATTGTTTGCAAATGCCTTGTATGAATAAATGGATAAATGAGCCTAAGAAATAGGTTAATTGTTCTTCAGTGCTTTCTGTATTTTCATTTACTTTTAATCAAACCTTGGCCTCATTCAATTATATTTAAATCTTGATGAGGGTATTCAATTTAAGGCATTGTAACCTTAAATGTCGAATCTAAGAACATTACCAAGACTGGTATTGTTGACCCTAAATTCAGCCAAATAATCAGACACACAGAATAAAAGATTTAACCATAAACTCTATGAATTTATGGAAAGAGATTAGAAAAGAACTAAAGAGCTCTTGGCTCAAATATCACATGCTTGCTTCTGCTGTATATTCCTGTTTCTTGTTATTGTTAAGTCATGTTAACTTTTTAAAGGTTAATATGAAGGTGCTAAGCCTCTCTGGGTTTAAATGTAAACTACTTTGGTGACTGTGATATATAAAGTCATAGTGTTGAAAAAATTCAACAATAGCTAGGATCTATAAAAAAATCAAAATTTGAAAATACGGGGTGCCTGGGTGGCTCAGTTGGTTAAGCAACTGCCTTCGGCTCAGGTCATGATCCTGGAGTCCCTGGATCGAGTCCCGCATCGGGCTCCCTGCTCGGCAGGGAGTCTGCTTCTCCCTCTGACCCTCCCCCCTCTCATGTGCTTGCTCTCTCTCATTCTCTCTCTCTCAAATAAATAAATAAAATCCTTTAAAAATATATGAAAATACTCAGGACAAATGAGAAGTCTTATATTGATAATCTTTGAGATTATAAATTTTAGTCTTGAGGCAGAGCTTGTTTTAATGAAACTATTTAGAAACATCTTGCATTTATAAAAGAAGATATAATAGAGGTTATTTTTAGCTATCAAGTGAGATTCCTTGCTGGGATCTTTCACTATGAAAAGTGATTATGTATTTGAGTGCCTTTATCATTCTTTTGAGTGTGGAGGGACCACAGTTCATTCACCCTGTTGGTCTGTGCAAGGGTAAGTGAAAAGGACAGAGAAGAGCTGGCCAGGGCTTGTGGTCTTACCTGCCTCACGTGAGCAGGGCAAGAATGCTCCAGTGTACCAAGAGGAAGTTTGTCATGAATTTGTGTAACTTAAAAAAAAAAAGAAATACCATATGCACTTTCTGTCTGGTTCTTCTTGCTTTCTAGCTTCTTTAATTGCTTATCATGAGTGAAATGTTCTATAAACACAGAGTATCCTATTATCATCTCTGGAGCACTGTGTGCTATGTTCTTTAAGTATACTTTCTTACTTTAATTAACCACCTGTGCCGTAGGTCTTAGCTCTAATTTAGAGATAGTGAAATCGAGACTTGTATTAAATGAGCATGCAACACATATTCAGAGTTAGAGATAATATTAAACAGGAATAGCCCATAAAGGTCATGTTGTCTCTCCTGTCATATGGGTGAGGAAATGGACCTAGGGAGGTTCAAGGAGTTTCCCAAAGTCGCATAGTTAGTGGTCAAGCAGTGGCTAAATCTCATTCTTCCTGGGTTTTAGTTCAGTATTTGCTTGGTCATTATTCTCAGAAGAACTTTACTCCTTGTATTTATAAAGCATTTAATAAGTGAATTGATAATCCTTATATTCTCTCTCTCATTCACATATATGTGTATATATACACATATATATAAAGAAGAAAGGTATAAAGGTTAAGAATATAAATTCTGTGGTTACTCAAGTGCAAAATGTGGAGAGAAAACCTAGTAGAAGAGATGAAACTATTTTTTCTGCTTGAATAGTACCTTTAGGCCAAGGCCAATGGCATGTTCAGAGAGAATGTACAAAATTGCTTTAGTAACTCAATTTCAGAAGAGTTTGACCTTGTCAGAAAGATCTGCTGTATCTGCATGAGAAATATTAAGGAGTCCAAGAGAAAGATGACGTGTTCAGGATTCTCCTCCACTGCATTGGAGTATCTGGGCAGCTGAAGGGAGAAGCTTCTGTTTGTTTTTTGAGTGACAAGTCTGTTAGTTAATATTGTCAGGCAGAGTATGCTTTTCAAGAGTTTGATCCTTGGCCCTTCACCACCAAAATACTCTAAAGTGCTGTTTTTTTTTTAAATTTTTTATTGTTATGCTAATCACCATACATTAAAGTGCTGGGTTTTAAGTAAATTACTTTCGATTATGGTTTTGAGAAATGAAAGGATGGCAACATTTTTACAAACCAAATACTAATGAATGTTACTAAAGATTTATAACACTTATTTGTAGAGGAGCTTTGTGATAATGTGAAAGAATATGAGTAACTCTCCTTCATATTTGCTGTATGACCTTGGAA
This sequence comes from Neomonachus schauinslandi, assembly GCF_002201575.2. NCBI lineage: Eukaryota > Metazoa > Chordata > Mammalia > Carnivora > Phocidae > Neomonachus > Neomonachus schauinslandi. The sequence goes on from NC_058404.1 coordinate 29,231,177, forward strand.
AAGTCATTTCCTTTTATTTTCCTTTGTAGACTAGGCCTAATACTCTCCACTGGATTAAATATGCATATCAAAAAGCCTTGTAAATTGCTGTGCTCTAGGTTAGGGGTTGGCCAGATTTTTCTGGAAAGGGCCCAATAGTAGATATTTTATGCCACCACTCTATTCTGGTATTGTAGTGTGAAAGCAGCCCTAGGCAGTATATAAACAAATTAGTGTGGCTGTATTCCAATAAAAGTTTATTTATAGACAGAAATGGAATTTCGTGTTACATATCATGAAATCTTCTTTTAATTTTTTTCCTCCCAACCATTTCAAAATGTAACAACCAGTGTTAACCTGCAGCCTGTATATAAAATGCAGATTTGACCCAAGGCCTGCAGTTTGCCAGACTTTCTGCAGGTGATTGTCCAATTAGAAAATAGTTGCAAATTTGGAGGGATTATGGTACAGTGGTAGTGTTGGAGGATTGCATTCACTTGAGCCATTTAGATGATTGACTCCTATTTCTTCCCATGACATTGAGAACATGTCTTTGCATGTGTTCCCAGGTAATGTCTGAGAATACAGTCACAGAAACAATTTTCTGTTGTTTGCCTGCCTCACAGTGAGACAGAACGTCTTAAGTAGTGAAAGCATCACACTGCACCCACACAACTCAGAGTTGAATTGATACAGATAAGTGGTGTCAGCATTTCTGTTCAAAAACAAATTTTTCAAAGTTTTGAGGTCTCAGCACTTTTCCAGGCACCGCAGATTAAATCTTGGCACACAAATTCCCAGTCTCAATGTAAAATGCTCATCTTTCTTTTTATTTTTGCTGGTTCTATTCCAGAGCCAATCTCTTTATATTATAGAAACAGACTGCAAATGGGAAACTCGCTGAAATCAAAACAGGCAAAGGGGGAAAGAAAGGTACTTATTTAATTTATTTATTTGCAACTGTTGGTCCAATAGCTTTATTTTAAAAGAATTTTTACAAAATTCTTCTAAATTCTTCTGAAAAATATTTGCCCTTGGACTTTATATTTTATACAGTTATTTTATAATGTTATACAGTTAGTTGAAGAGATTTCTATCACATGGATGGTTTTGTAATGTCTTATACAGGTGACAAGTGTGGTCACCACAACTGTTATTTAAGAGACAAACAGATGATTAAGGAGAATCACAAAGTTGCAGTATTGATGATCATACCTGTTTCATTGCCTTTATTTGAAAGATCATAGTGACAGAGTCTGAAACAGGATTTGGGGATTACGACACATGAAATGGTGTCTTCATTGTAGGCCATAGAGCACAGTCTATATCGAGGCCGAATTCTTTTTCCAATGGTTCTAATGAATTATTTGCCATGAGAAAGGTCTGGTTGGTACAAATTAGAGGGTACAGCTTTGTAATCACTTATTAATAGGTGTCTGCCTGAGTATATATAAGAAATAACAAACTTCTATGTACCCAATTTTAATGAAAGATATTAAAAGAAGACATTAGCTGAGAAGTGTTACAAGATCAAGACTTTTTTAAAAAGGTCAACAACCACTTAGCCAACTAGTCTTCAGACCTGGAATTTCACTGGAAGAGAAACATGGGCTGCTATTTTGATGGAAAGAGAAACTTTATAAGGCAAACTTTTGGCATATAACTTATGAAACCAAAAAAATTCACATGCTTTAAAAATGGATTTTAGTAGATCAAAAATGAGGTCTGGAAACCTATTTTTTATTGAAGTTATATTAGTTTCAGGTATACAGTGTATTGATTCAGTAATTCTATACATTACTCAGTGCTTACCATGCTAAGTATAGTCATCATGTCACCAAACAATGTTATTACAGTGTTGCTGATTATATTCCCTATGCTGTACTTTTCATTTCTATGACTTATTTATTTTATAACTGGGAGTTTGTACCTCTTAATCTCATTTATCTATTCCACCCATCCTGTCACCTGCTGCCCGTCTGGCAGCCATCAGTTTGTTCTCCATATTTTGGAGTCTGTTTGTTTGTATTGTTTTTTAGATTCCACATGTAAGTGAAATCTTACAGTGTTTGTCTTTGGTTGGCTTATTTTACCTAGGATAATATTCTCTAGGTCCCTGTGTTGTCACAAATGGTTAAGACCTCATTCTTTTTTATGGCTGAGTAATATTCTACTGTGTGTGTGTGTATGTGTGTGTGTGTGTGTGTGTGTATACACATACATATGTATGTGTATACACACACACCACATCTTCTTTATCCGTTCATCTATTGATGGACACTGGGTTGCCTTCATATCTTGGCTATTGTACATCATGCTGCAGTAAGCATATTGGTACCATATATCTTTTCAAATTAGTGTTTGCATTTTATTTGGATAAATACCCTGTAGTGGAATTACTGGATCATATGGTATTTCTATTTTTAATTTTTTGACGAACCTCCATACTGTTTTCCATAGTGGCTGCACCAATTTACATTTCCACTGACAGTGCACAAGGAATTCCTTTTCTCCACATCCTCGCCAACACTTGTTATTTCTTGTCCTTTTGATTCTAGACATCTGACAGGTGAAAAATGGTTTCTCACTGCATTTTGATTTGCATTTCCCTGATGATTAGTGAAGTTGAGCATCTTTTCATGTGTCTTTTAGCTATCTGTGTGTCTTCTTTGGAAAATATCTTAGGTCATCTGCCCATTTTTAATTGGACTTTTTTGGCATTGAATTGTTTAAGTCCTTTATATATTTTGGATATTAACTCTTTATTGGATATATCATTTGCAAATATCTTCTCCTACTCAGTAGGTTGATGTTTTGGTTTTTGATGGTTTCCTTTGCTGTGCAAAACATTTTAATTTGGTGTGGTCCCAGTGTTTATTTTTGCTTTTGTTTCCATTGCCCTAGGAGACCTATCTAGAAGAGTGTTGCTAAGGCTGTAGTCAAAGAAATCTATATTTTTGTAAAGCTCCACTAGCGTCTTAGATTAGGTTCCAGGGAACAGAGTTTGAGGCAGATAATACTACATAGGAGGTTTCCTGGGGAGTGCTCTAGGGAGTAATACCAATTGGAGAGAGAAGCATGCCTGGAGAAGAGGAAAAGCTGAACCTTGAAATATTTGCAGTACAAATCCACCTGGTGCTAAGGAGCCCTGGAGCTGGGATGGCCCTTGAGATGAGGAGGACTGTAGCCTTACCTTGAGCAATCACTGGATGCAGCCTCTTGCAGGAGGGGTTAAGGGCGGGGGCAAAAACCTGACTGAGGCAGCTCTCTTCAACAGAGGGTGGTTCCCAGAGAGGGTCTCCCTATGCATTATCAACAGTTAACACTCTTGGTAACCAAAAGTATGAGTACTTCAGTCCCAAAGGTGTTTCTGGGCAGTGCCCCAAGGCATCTACTATAACCATCTGTTGAAAAATGATTTTCTAAGGGGTTACTGGGGGAGCAAGTGTTTGGACTACAGAGCAGGCAAGGGGCATTTATCGATTTTTTTTTTTTAAAGATTTTATTTATTTGACAGAGAGAGACACAGCGAGAGAGGGAACACAAGCAGGGAGAGTGAGAGAGGGAGAAGCAGGCTTCCCGCCGAGCAGGCAGCCTGATGCGGGGCTTGATCCCAGGACCCTGGGATCATGACCTGAGCCAAAGGCAGACGCTTAATGACTGAGCCACCCAGGCGCCCCTATCGATTTCTAAAATATGTACTGAGTATCCACTGTGTGTCAGGTACTCAAGATATAAACATGAAGGAGTAAGTTCCCTATGTTCAAGGAGCTTATTTATCTAGTTGAAGGCAGACACATAAAGAAATAATTAAAGCATAATTGCTAAGATGGGGGGTATGTATGGGTTTCAAGATGTTTTTAAACATATTAGTTTATAAAAAAGTATTTTATGTGGCTTATTTTTATTTGGTAGATTACAGTTTTCAAATCTAAGAGTCAATTTAAGTTTCTTTTCCTTCACAGATGTTTCCATGTCTTCTAATTTCTTATCATACTGTGATGAGGCAACCAGAGGTCTTTAAAAAACAAATACTCTGCTCTTCTACAATCAAACCATTTGCTGAAAATGAAACCAAATGTATGAAGTGCCAGATAAAATAAACTTTTGGTGTATACAGTGCATAGATCCTGATATCCTCTCTTAATTCTTCCAAAAAAGTTTTTTTTTTAGATTTGAGAGAGAGAGAGAGAGAATGCAGAGGGAGAGAAATCCTCAGGCAAACTTTGTGCCTGGCTTGGAGCCTGACTCGGGGCTCTATCCCACAACCCTGAGATCATGACCTGAGTTAAAAATCAAAAGTCATTGCTCAAATGACTGAGCTACCCAGGAGCCCCTCAGTTCTTTCAAGTGAATGGCCACAATTACACCATATATTATCCTTTATAAAATGCATCAAGGTAGAACCAAAACCTTGGGTATTCTTTTATACCCTCTGGGAGTCTGTAACTAAAGTAATTAGAAGTCCTACTTTCTGCATAAAAAATTTATTTCTTTGGTTGTATCGTATATTTCTTTTCATTTTTATTCCAAGTATTAGTAATTTTCAGGAAATTTTCTATAGAATTATTATGCACATGATGACAAGCAACAAGAACAACAAACCTCCCCCCCCACAAAACAAAACAAAACAAACCAGACCAAAAACAAAATAACAAAACGAAGACAACTCAGGAAGTTGCATCAGTGTGAGAAAGCTGGGATGTTAGTTATTGTCATTAAAGGATTCACTGCTGCCTGCTAAGTTCATAGCTCACAGAGTTCAAGTTTATGCCTTATAAAAATTACTGTTACAAGTCATAGATGTTAGGGTCGTTCACCAAGTTATCAAGAAGGTCAAAGGTAAATGTCAATATACTGTTCCATACTAATTTTTCACAAATTCCACTGGTGGATTTTTACTTACGATCTTTATTTTTAAAATCCCTAGGGTCATAAAACAATGGGCTATTTAAATACCTGTTAACATATTTCAAAGAAAATGCAATTTTTTTTGGTGAGGGAGAGAGAACTAGGAGAGATGAGAATAATTTGTTTTACCTCTAAATTCCACTGAGAATCATAGAGAAGGCTTTAGGGTTCATCTGACCTCGGGGCTTTTAGTTTTGAGGTAATAAAGCATTTATTTACAAAAGGAACATTGATACAGTGATTAAGTTTTAATTTTGTGTGTATACTTATTTATACACATATGTACATTTGACAAATGATGTTGAAGCAGTTTGCTTTCAGTGGTCTATTTCAGGTAAAGGTCAGAGATAACAATATTGACATAGGTAAATATTGGGATAGAAGTTGGGAATTTAAAATTTTAAAACAGTTGTTTTTCAATTTTAGGCTGCTTTGCAAGAAGATCATGTTAAAAATAAGTGTATTTTCTAACTTTAGAAAGTAACATGTTTATATACACTCACGTGTAGGTTTTGTTTGCTTTGGCAAATACAGATGAGAGTATAATTTGGAAAGAGAAGAACATGATGATATCAGACAAAATAACATCACGAAAATATACCTTTGGACAATAATTTTCTAAAATATCTAGAGTCAGATTCTTTCTAAATATTATACCACTGAATGTGGTATAAACAGGCTTTTGCTGATCTCTAGTACAGATAGGTTTGGAAAACTTGGTCTTTATCAATACTAACCTCTTACCCATGCGGTAAAAGGTCCAGAAAAAATTTTTTTTCCTAGAATTTTATTTTATTTTTTTGTATTTATTTATGCACCAATCTTTTCTAAAACATATTTAAGGTACTTTATCAGAATATGTACACTATAAGAAGGTGACATGAATAAGGAAATCAGGACAAACAAAGAAATGTTTTGAAAAGGAAGAAAGAGCTTGGAGTGAAATTAGCACAAACAGTGTTGGAGGTTCTGTTCATTTGCTGAAAGAGGGTCACAAATTTGTCTAAATATTGTGATGTCCTAGTCTAGGAGAAAAAAGTTTTTTGTGTTCTCAGTATTAAAGTAAAATTAAGTCAGTGATTCCTGGAGACTCCTACTCTTCCTGTAAGAGAGGCCAGAGAGGATTTTCCCTTTTGTCATCAGAAAGAGACCTGTAGAGTATAGGGTCTTCATGGGGTCAAAAAGCTGTATCTTTTACTGTCTCTTGAGTAGTCAGGTCATTTCAGGCCAAAGAGCAGTGTAGTCAAAACAGTTTTACTAGAAGGAAAAAACCGTCAGTCCAGGAACAACATTCCTGTGGTTTCATTAATCCAAAATTGGATTTCAAGTTATCCAGGAATGGAGTTCAGCACAGACATTAGGCAAATATCAATAATTATAATTTCTTTATGATTCTGATAATTGTTGAGGAGGTAGTGACATCAAGTGCTCCCTGTATTTCCTGACAGGTGCCTGGAGTGTATCACTTATGTGTTGTCAATGAGTTTGGACCCACATGACATGCCTTTGTCATTTGATAAGCTGGGGACAATGATATATAGAGATGGAAAGCCTAATGGGGACCACTCTCTATCTTATATGAGAGTGTATGTGTGTATAAGTATGTATGCATATTTTTTAAATTTAATTTAATTTTATTATGTTAGTCACCATACAATGCATCATTAGTTTTTCATGTAGTGATTCACGATTCATTGTTTTCATATAACACCCAGTGCTCCATGTAGTACATGTCCTCCTTAATACCCATCACCTGGCTAACCCATCTCCCCACCCCCCTCCCCTCTAAAACCCTCAGTTTGTTTCCCAGAGTCCATAGTCTCTCATGGTTCATCTCCCCCTTCGATTCCCCCCCCCCTTCATTTTTCCCTTCCTTCTCCTAATGTCCTCCATGCTATTCCTTATGTTCCACAAATAAGTGAAACCATGTGATAATTGACTTTCTCTGCTTGACTTATTTCACTTAGCATCATCTCCTCCAGTCCCATCCATGTTGATGTAAAAGTTGGGTATTCATCCTTTCTGATGGCTGAGTAATATTCCATTGTATATATGGACCACCTCTTCTTTATCCATTCATCTGTTGAAGGGCATCTCAGCTCCTTTCCACAGTTTGGCTACTGTGGACATTGCTGCTATGAACATTGGGGTGCATATGGCCCTTCTTTTCACTACATCTGTGTCTTTGGGGTAAATACCCAGTAGTGCAATTGCTGAGTCATAGGGTAGCTCTATTTTTAAATTTTTGAGGAACCTCCACACTGTTTTCCAAAGTGGCTGTACCAACTTGCATTCCCACCAACCGTGTAAGAGGGTTCCCCTTTCTCCACAACCTCTCCAACATTTGTTGTTTCTTTCCCTGTCCATTTTTGCCATTCTAACTGGTGTAAGGTGGTATCTCAGTGTGGTTTTGATTTGAATTTCCCTGATGGCTAATGATGATGAACATTTTTTCATGTGTCTGTTAGCCATTTGTATGTCTTTTTCGGAGAAGTGTCTGTTCATGTCTTCTGCCCACTTTTTGAGTTGATTATTTGTTTTTTGGGGGTTGAGTTTGAGAAGTTCTTTATAGATCTTGGAAATAAGCGCTTTTCTGTAGTGTCATTTGCAAATATCTTCTCCCATTCTGTGGGTTTCCTCTTTGTTTTGTTGACTGTTTCCTTTGCAGTGCAGAAGCGCTTTATCTTGATGAAGTCCCAAAAGTTCATTTTCCCTTTTGTTTCACTTGCCTTTGGAGATGTATCTTGAAAGATATTGCTGTGGTCGATGTCAAAGAGGTTACTGCCTATGTTCTCCTCTAGGATTTTGATGGATTCCTGTCTCACATTGAGGTCTTTCATCCATTTTGAGTTTATCTTTGTGTGTGGTGTTAGAGAATGGTCGAGTTTCATTCTTCTGCATATGGTTGTCCAATTTTCCCAGCCCCATTTATTGAAGAGACTGTCTTTTTTCCATTGCATATTTTTTCCTGCTTTGTCGAAGATTAGTTGACCATAGAGTTGAGGGTCCATATCTGGGCTCTTACTTCTGTTCCATTGGTCTACATGTCTGTTTTTGTGCCAGTACCATGCTGTCTTGGTGATCACTGCTTTGCAAAATAGCTTGAAATCAGGCAACGTGATGCCCCCAGCTTTGTTTTTCTTTTTCAACAGTTCCTTGGTGATTCGGGGTCTTTTCTGATTCCATACAAATTTTAGGATTGTTTGTTCCAGCACTTTGAAAAATGTCATTGGAATTTTGATCTGGATGGCGTTGAAGGTATAGATTGCTCTGAGCAGCATAGATATTTTAACAATGTTTATTCTTCTGATCCATGAGCATGGAATGTTTTCCCATCTTTTTGTGTCTTCTTCAATTTCTTGCATGAGTGTTCTGTAGTTCCTAGAGTATAGATCCTTTACCTCTTTGGTTAGGTTTATTCTGAGGTATCTTATGGTTTTTGGTGCTATTGTAAATGGAATCATTTCTCTAATTTCTCTTTCTATGATTGCATTGTTAGTGTATAAGAAAGCAACTGATTTCTGTGCATTGATTTTGTATCCTGCCACATTACTGAATTGCTGTATGAGTTCTAGTAATTTGGGGGTGGAGTCTTTTGGGTTTTCCACATAAAGTTTCATGTCATCTGCGAAGAGAGAGAGAGTTTGAATACTTCTTTGCCAATTTGAATAACTTTTATTTCTTTTTGTTGTTTGCTGTTGCTAGGACTTCTAGTACTATGTTGAACAATAGTGGCAAGAGTGGGCATCCTTGTCGTGTTCCTGATCTTAAGGGAAAGGCTGTATGCACATGTATATGTATATACAGAGGTGATTATATGCATATATACACATATAGATGCATTTAAGAATTTGTTGTTTGATAAATCTGATGTTTAAAATCCTTGGGGAAAGATAGGTTTGTTAACAGATGGGATTGAGGAATTTGCTCTCAATTTGACCGGAAATAAATGTAGATTTTTAGCTTACTAGGTATATAAAATATAGATGGGTTAAAAATTCATATAATAAAATTATAAATGTTTAGAGGAAAATACAGAATAATGTATATAGTCTTGTGAAGGGGAATGATTCTCAAAACAACCAAGCAGTCTACATACCATAAAAGAATAATTTGAAATATTGATGCAAAAGCAAGAAGAAACAATGAAGCAAACTTTGGTAAGGCACAACTATAGTAAACATTTAAAAGTCATTATAAATAAGTTAAAAGAGAAGCGACAGACTTAGAAAATGTATTTTAAACATTTTGACCAATAAAAATCTGTGACTTTTCAAGAATGTTAACATATTAATATAGAGGGTAACAAAAAAATCGAAAAATCAGTAAAGAGCATTTTTTCCTTTTTGAATTCAAAGAATTTGAAACAACTATTTTTCTCTTTTCAAGGGTAAGACTTTTCACAAAGTTTCAATAACTAAGTTCTGGGCAACATATAAAGAAAGAAGCCTTATATTTCTGGAAAACAGTTTGGCAAATATGTATCATGAAACTTCAACATTACATATATGCTGACCTAGCAAATATTCATAGAGAAATTGTGTCTAGAAATACACCAGAGATAAATACAAAGATGTATAATCAAAGGGTGTTTACTAAACATTCTTAGACCAGAATTTTGGGAAAAGCCCACATGTCCAACTGAAGAGCATTGTTAAACAATGGTGATTTAATAAGTCTTGGAGATACTGTGAACCTATTAAAATTGTGTTTTCAGAAACTAATGATGTAGTTTTGAAAAAATCCATGCTATAAAGTAAAATGAAAAAGTAGGATACAAAATTATATAAGATAGGGGGTGGAGCAAGATGGCGGAGGAGGAGACCTGGATTTCGTCTCCTCTCAGGAATTCAGCTGGATAGGGATCAAACCATTCTGAACACCTACAAACTCAACAGGAGATCGAAGAAAAGAATAGCAACAACTCTCTGAACAGAAAGGCGACCACTTTCTGGAAGGTAGGATGTGTGGAGAAGTGAATCCGAGGCGATATTCGGGAGGATAGACAGCGGGGGAGGGGCCTCCGTCAGCTGCTTCTGGCAAGTGATAGAGCCACGGAGCACAGAATCGGAACTTTTAGAAGTCTCCGCTGAGGGACGTCACTCCGGTGGCTAAGTGGGTGGTGGAACCCTCGTGGGACAATGTGGTCTCAGGACCCTCGGGGTCACAGAAAGACCGGGGGTGCCTGAGTGCGGCAGAGCTCCCAGGTATCGGAGCAGGGAAGCCGGCTGCAGAGACGGAGCCCAGGCGCGGGTATCTCAGCTCGGGGTTGCCGTAAACCGTGATCCGCGGCATAGTCGGGCCACTGCTCCTCCAGCAGGGACCCAACAAGCGGCAGATCCGGGGAGACTCCCCTTCCTCCCCCGGGAGCAGCCACGCGGGAATGCACTGCAGGGATCTGCTGGGTTTGGAGACTCCACCTGGGGTCGGGTGCCAGAGATAGAAACGCGCGGTCACAGGCCGGGTGAGCACGGAGTCTGGCCGGAGACCGGGGAGACGGGAGTGACTGACGGCTTTTCTCTGGGGTTGCACTGAGGAGCGGGGCCCCGAGTTCTCGGCTCCTCTGGGGCGGAGATTGGGAGGCCGCCATTTTCACTCTCCGCCCCCAAAGCTGTACGGAAAGCTTGCAGGGAACAAAAGCTCCCAAGAGCAAACCCGAGCAGATTACTTAGCCCGGACCGGCAAGGACGGGGCAATTCCTCCTCCAGCAAAGACATTTGGGAACCACGGCAACAGGCCCCTCCCCCAAAAGATCAGCGAGAACAGCCAGCCAAGACCAAGTTTACCGATCAATGAGAACGGCAGAGCTCCAGCGCTAGGGGAATACCGCACATAGAATTCATGGCTTTTTTACCATGATTCTTTAGTCTTTCAAAGTTAATTTTTTTTTAACTGTCTTTTTTTTTTGTATTTTTCTTTTTCCCCTTTTCAACCAACATCTTATCAATCCCCTTTTTAAAAAAACATTTTTATTTTTCATTTTTACAGTCATATTCTATCCCTTCATAGTAGTTACCCATATTTTTGGCATACATATATAAGTTGTTCTCTCTTTAAAATTTTGAGATAGTTTCTTCTAACAGATCAAAATATACCCTAAATTTCTAGTGTATGGTTTTTTCCTACTCCCTGCCTGATCACATTCTCTCCCTTTTTTTTTCTTTTTTTTTAAATGCTCTTCTTTCTTTTTCCAAACAACTTCTTATCAATTCCTTTTATAAGATTTTTTATAATTTCCATCTTTACAGTCATATCCATCCCTTCATCATATCAACCCTTATTTTTGTACATATATAAGTTTTTCTTTCTTTAAAATTTTGGGAGGCACTTTCTTCTAACAGACCAAAATACACCCAAAATCTAGTGTGTGGCACTGATCTATATACCAGCCTGATCATATTTGATCACATTCTGTTTTTGTTTTGTTTTGTTCTGTTTTTGTTTGTTTTTATCTTTATCTTTTTCTTTTTCTTTTTTCTCTCTTTCCCTTTCTTTTCCCACTGCTTCAGGTCTTTTCTGATTTGTTTAGAGTATATTTTCTGGGGACGTTGTTACCCTGCTAGCATTTTGTTCTCTCATTAATCTATTCTCCTCTGCACAAAATGACAAGATGGAAAAAATCACCTCAACAAAAAGAACAAGAGGTAGTACCGACTGCCAGGGACCTACTCAATATGGACATTAGTACGATGTCAGATCTAGAGTTCAGAATCATGACTTTAAAGATACTAGCTGGGCTTGAAAAAAGCATGGAAGTTATTAGAGAAACCCTTTCTGGAGAAGTAAAAGAACTAAAATCTAACCAAGTCAAAATCAAAAAGGCTATTAATGAGGTGCAATCAAATATGGGGGCGCTAACTGCTAGGATAAATGAGGCAGAAGAGAGAATTAGTGATATAGAAGACCAAATGATGGAAAATAAAGAAGCTGAGAAAAAGAGAGATAAACAACTACTGGATCACGAGGGCAGAATTCGGGAGATAAGTGATACTGTAAGACAAAACAACATTAGAAAAATTGGGATCCCAGAAGAAGAAGAAAGAGAGAGAGGAGAGGAAGGTATATTGGAGCAAATTATAGCAGAGAACTTCCCTAATTTGGGGAAGGAAACAGGCATCAAAATCCAGGAGGCACAGAGAACCCCTCTCAAAATCAATAAAAATAGGTCAACACCCCGACATCTAATAGTAAAACTTACGAGTCTCAGAGACAAAGAGAAAATCCTGAAAGCAGCTCGGGAGAAGAGATCTGTAACCTACAAGGGTAGAAACATTAGACTGGCAAAGACCTAACCACAGAGACCTGGCAGGCCAGAAAGGACTGCCAGGATATATTCAGAGCACTAAATGAGAAAAATATGCAGCCAAGAATACTATATCCAGCTAGGCTATCATTGAAAATGGAAGGAGAGATAAAAAGCTTCCAGGACAAACAAAAACTAAAGGAAACACAAAACCAGCCCTACAAGAAATCTTGAAAGGGGTCCTCTAAGCAAAGAGAGAGCCTAAAAGCAACATAGACCAGAAAGGAACACAGACAATATACAGTAACAGTCACCTTACAGGCAATACAATGGCACTAAATTCCTATCTTTCAATAGTTACCCTGAATGTAAATGGGCTAAATGCCCCAATCAAAAGACACAGGCTATCAGATTAGATAAAAAAAAACAGGACGCATTAATATGCTGTCTGCAAAAGACTCATTTTAGAACCAAAGACACCCCCACATTGAAAGTGAGGGGGTGGAAAACCATTTACCATGCTAATGGACACCAAAAGAAAGCTGGGGTGGCAATCCTTATATCAGACAAATTAGATTTTAAACCAAAGACTGTAATAAGAGATAAGGAAGGACACTATATCCTACTTAAAGGGTCTATCCAACAAGAAGATCTAACAGACTGGCCAGACTTATCAAAAAGAAAAGAGAAAGGACCCAAATCAACAAAATCATGAATGAAAGAGGAGAGATCACAACCAACACCAAAGAAATACAAACAATTATAAGAACATATTATGAGCAACTCTATGCCAGCAAATTAGATAACCTGGAAGAAATGGATGCATTCCTAGAGATGTATCAACTACCAAAACTGAACCAGGAAGAAATAGAAAACCGGAACAGACTGTAACCACTAAGGAAATTGAAGCAGTCATCAAAAATCTCCGAACAAACAAGAGCCCAGGGCCAGATGGCTTCCCAGGGGAATTCTACCAAACATTTCAAGAAGAATTAATAACCTATTCTTCTGAAACTCTTCCAAAAAATAGAAATGGAAGGAAAACTTCCAAACTCATTTTATGAGGCCAGCATTACCTTGATCCCCAAACCAGACAAAGACCTCATCAAAAAGGAGAATTACAGACCAATATCCCTGATGAATATGGATACAAAAATTCTCACCAAAATACTAGCCAATAGGATCCAACAGTACATTAAAAGGATTATTTACCATGACCAAATGGGATTTATCCCTGGGGTGCAAGGTTGGTTCAACATCCACAAATCAATCAACATGATACAATACATTAACAAAAGAAAGAAGAATCATATGATCCTCTCAATAGATGCAGAAAAAGCATTTGACAAAGTACAGCATCCTTTCTTGATCAAAACTCTTCACAGTGTAGGGATAGAGGGTACATACCTCAATATCATAAAAGCCGTCTATGAAACACCTACAGTGAATGTCATTCTCAATGGGGAAAAACTGAGAGCTTTCCCCCTAAGGTCAGGAACACGGCAGGGATGTCCACTATCACCACTGCTATTCAACACAGTACTAGAAGTCCTAGCCACAGCAATCAGACAACAAAAAGAAATAAAAGACATCAGAATCGGCAAAGAAGAAGTCAAACTCTAACTCTTTGCAGATGATATGATACTTTATGTGGAAAACCCAAAAGACTCCACCCCAAAACTGCTAGGACTTGTACAGGAATTCAGTAAAGTGGCAGGATATAAAATCAATGCAGAGAAATCAGTAGCATTCCTATACACCAACAAGACAGAAGAAAGAGAAATGAAGGAGTCGATCCCATTTACAGTTGCACCCAAAACCATAAGATACCTAGGAATAAATCTAACCAAAGAGGCAAAGGATCTGTACTCAGAAAACTGTAAAATACTCATGAAAGAAATTGAGCAGGACACAAAGAAATGGAAAAACGTTCCATGCTCATGGATTGGAAGAACAAATATTGTGAAGATGTCAATGCTACCTAGAGCAATCTACACATTCAATGCAATCCCCATCAAAATACCATCCACTTTTTTCAAAGAAATGGAACAAATAATCTTAAAATTTGTATGGAACCCGAAAAGACCCTGCATAGCCAGAGGAATGTTGAAAAAGAAAAGCAAAGCTGGCGGCATCACAATTCCAGACTTCCAGCTCTATTACAAAGCTGTCATCATCAAGACAGCATGGTACTGGCACAAAAACAGGCACATAGATCAATGGAACAGAATAGAGAGCCCAGAAATGGACCCTCAACTCTATGGTCAACTCATCTTCGACAAAGCAGAAAAGAATGTCCAATGGAAAAAAGACAGTCTCTTCAACAAATGGTGTTGGGAAAATTGGACAGCCACATGCAGAAGAATGAAACTGGACCATTTCCTTACACCACACACAAAAATACACTCCAAATGGTTGAAAGACCTAACTGTGAGACAGGAGTCCATCAAAATCCTAAAGGAGAACACAGGCAGCAACCTCTTCGACCTCAGCCACAGCAACTTCTTCCTAGAAACATCGCCAAAGGCAAGGGAAGCAAAGGGCAAAAACGAACTACTGGGACTTCATCAAGATAAAAAGCTTTTGCAAAGCAAAGGAAACAGTCAACAAAACCAAAAGACAACCGACAGAATGGGAGAAGATATTTGCAAATGACATATCAGATAAAGGGCTAGTATCCAAAATCTATAAAGAACTCATCAAACTCAACGCCCAAAGAACAAAGAATCCAATCAAGAAATGGGCAGAAGACATGAACAGACATTTCTGCAAAGAAGACATCCAAATGGCCAACAGACACATGAAAAAGTGCTCAACATCACTCGGCATCAGGGAAATCCAAATCAAAACCTCAATGAGATACCACCTCACACCAGTCAGAATGGCTAAAATTAACAAGTCAGGAAACGACAGATGTTGGCGGGGATGCGGAGAAAGGGGAACCCTCCTACACTGTTGGTGGGAATGCGAGCTGGTGCAGCCACTCTGGAAAACGGTATGGAGGTTCCTCAAAAAGTTGAAAATAGAGCTACCATATGATCCAGCAATTGCACTACTGGGTATTTACCCCAAAGATACAAAAGTAGGGATCTGAAAGGGTATGTGCACCCTGATGTTTATAGCAGCAATGTCCACAATAGCCAAACTGTGGAAAGAGCCATGATGTCCATCAACAGATGAATGGATAAAGAAGATGTGGAATATTATGCAGCCATCAAAAGGCATGAGATCTTGCCATTTGCAACGACACGGATGGAACTGGAGGGTATTATGCTGAGCGAAATAAGTCAAACAGAGAAAGACATGTAGCATATGACCTCACTGATACGAAGAATTCTTAATCTCAGGAAACAAACTGAGGGTTGCTGGAGTGGGGGTGGGGTGGGAGGGATGGTCTGACTGGGTGATAGACACTGGGGAGGGTATGTGCTCTGGTAAGCGCTGTGAATTGTGCAAGACTGTTGAATCTCAGATCTGTACCTCTGAAACAAATAATGCAATATATTTTAAGGAAAAAAAAATAGCAGGAGGGGAAGAATGAAGGCGGGGAATCGGAGGGGTAGATGAACCATGAGAGACGATGGACTCTGAAAAACAAACTGAGGGTTCTAGAGGGGAGGGGGTGGGAGGATGGGTTAGCCTGGTGATGGGTATTGAGGAGGGCACGTTCTGCATGGAGCACTGGGTGTTATGCACAAACAATGAATCATGGAACACTACATCTAAAACTAATGATGTATGGGGATTAACATAACAATAAAAAATTTAAAAAAATTATATAAGATAAATATATATTGAAAAAACCAAAATTATGTTACATATATTTTATACACACATATATATAAGAAATATAAATATACAAATCATATACAAGTTACTATTTTGGTGTTATATGGGATCTCTATTTTTAAAACATTTTTCTATACTTTTGAAATTTTCAATAATCATTTCAGTAACACAGTTTTTTAAACATTTAAAGCATAACCCAGTTAATTTACATATAGTGAACAAACATATTTTCCAATGACAGAAAAGCATAAAAATGTTTATGGAAATTCAGACCTAAGATGCAGTTTGAAACTTTTCAGACTCTTATTCAAAATGCAGATACAGTATTAAATAAAGGTGTTAGTAACCAGCGCAGTAGTAGTGGACCTGTTTGAGCTAGAATTCCATCACATTATTTATAAGACCTGCAGCTCCTCTTACCCTGGGATGATGATACTTCTGTCATAGTATTTTTGTGAAGAGTCAATATGATTCATTTAGAATGTGGTAGGTGCTTGGTAATTTTAGCTCCTCATCCTCTTTCTCCTTGTCCTCTAAACACAGAGATCAGATGTAAAAACAGTTATTTATTGCTTTTTCCTAGCACTTTTAAGGTATTGCAAGTTTTCCTACATGAAATCAGTGCCCTGTTCTTGGTGATGAGAGCAGGGCACAGCAGCTAGAGAGTAAATCACACATGAGCCTTCTCTCTCAAGGACAAAGTTCAGGGGTTCTACTTCCGTTCAGTGATGGTTGTTCACAGCTGAAATTGTGATTGGCCAACACCACTGCCACAGCAGTTATTTCATATAACCCCTGCTTCTCGCTCTGGTTCGGATAGTTCACTCACTGGAATTTAATGATATTGGCAGAGGCAAATCAAAAGGGATACACACAGCTTCAACACCTAAAATCTTGGGCCAGTTATTCTGGTTATCCTGTGGTCTGGAAACCAATACAAACGTAGAATAGGTATATCAATTGCCTCTATTTTGGTCTACTTCTTTAAACCTTCTAATAATCCTTACGATCCAACACCTGTAGGTATAAAACAGTACCCTGTCTCACCTACAATAAGATTGAAGCATCATAAGAATATGTACTTTGAAATTTGGTCACAGTCTTTCCCAGAGATGTTGGGTTTTGGTAGTGAGCTGGACGTGCCTGGGAAGACTGGCCTTAACTTGCAATTTGACTCCTGATCCTGGGAAGATTTTGAGGAGTTTTGGCTCTTGAATTTCCTTCCACATCCCATCTCCAGAAAAAGCCCAGGTAATTCTCTGGGAAAGGGTTTAACAGCCTTTATGTGTATATATATGGATGGGAAAGCCCTTCCTGGTAAACAGCAAACCCAATTGCCATGCCCCTGCCATACTTTTCACCATGCCTCATTTGTAAGTGTGAACCCATCTGACCCTGCAGTCAACCTTCCAAATAATGAGAGCTTTCCTGGGAGAGAATGGCTCTTTGGCAGATGCAAGCTTCTCGTTCAGACATATATTCCTGCAGAGGCTACAAAATCACTTGTTTGTGTCATTGGACACAGACTAAGTGACCTTCATGATCCTTTTATACAATGAGAATCTAAGAATCTAACATTTCCTCTTTTTCTTGCTTGTTCCCAACCCCACCCATGCCACGTGTTTGCCTTACCATCCTGTTAAATAAAATGGAAAAGAAGATGAAAAATTCACTCTTATGCTATGGAACTTATAGCGAACAACTGAATGACTTGTGGGACCATACTGAGCTGGCTTACTTGGAGTTAAGCACTTTTAAAGAACTCAAGAAACCGAACTCCTATCCCCCTGAGGCTAGAGGGTCTAAAAGAAGATGTTCAGTGACAACAGGAAAGAGGAAGGAACTTCAGCATATGCTCATTTGCTGCTGAAGAAAAAGACATTAAAGTCAAAATGCTGAAGCATAGTTTATATTCCATCACGGGATGAATTAATTGCTGGCAGTAGTGAGTCAGTATCCTACCCTCTCTTGGTCATCTGAGATAAAATAATGACAATGACATTACTATAATTCTTTTAGGTTTTGTAATCATATGACCCACGTAGGAAATAATTATACTATATTCTAGAGGATTTGATAACTAGAATAGTTACATAATAGATGTCATTTCTCTGAAACATGGAAGCTTTTTAAAAAAAAACTGCATTATAAATCTTAGGAATTAGTAGATTCTTCTTCAATCTAAAACCAATACCTGCTGAAATAATGATTATGCATTCAAAATACTATTCTGTCCAATTTCCTCTGAATATTACTGCAGACTTATTTTCATTATGATCAAAGAGGCAGATAAATGTGTCCATTCACAGATGCTGCACCAGGACCGATCTTGTGAGGTAGGAAAACTCTTGTCTTAGCTCCACCCTCATCTTCTCTTGCATTGTAAGCCTTTCTGACCACTTTGGTTTCCATTTCTCTGTATTACCCTCCTTCTTTCCTGCTTCTGGCCAATCTTATTATTGCTCTAAGGACCCAGTGAATAAATAGCTAATCTGTAATATTGGCAGAGGCCCCTGGAGCTTCTCCACATATGTGTGCAATGCGGGGCACCTGGGCACAGGCTAAGTGCTTCTTGAGTGAGTTGAAAATGGCCTTCTGGACACAATGCACTAAACCATTCTTTTACTCAACTCTGTTGGGGGGATTTCCAGGTCAGCTTCTAGAGACTGAGAGTGGTGTAGAAGGACGAGAGTGTTTAGATGTACTTTAAACTCACAGGTTAAAATGTGCTCTGTCCACCTCCAGCCTCCACACACCCACAACTTACTCCTAAGACAAATTTTTCTAAGTCCGAAATGGTTTATGACAAATTGTATGTTTGCAGGTTTGGTGTCTAAAGAGGAGTAGATTTATTTAAGAGGCATATTTAATGCTGGTGAAAGCGACACTATGTTTAGAGCTTTACCTTTATAATAAGAAAAGCACTCATTTCCCTTGATATTTAATGGTTGGAATTTGAAGTAATGTATATTACTATTTTTGTATCCGGACAATATGATTACATATGTGAATGGTTAACAAAAAATATTTTTTGATCTGTGAATAGGACCTCAAAATGGTATTTTGTAGCCATTGCAAAAGGTTAGTATTGTAATCAGACTCTGTCCTTTGTTTTTTATTGGTTGCTTTTGTTTATTTAGTTCTTTGTGGTATAACCTGTAGTTATAATTAAATGATGTAAGTCTGTCTATTTGCAAATATATAGATGACTTTCTTTTTAACTTCTCTATCTTTTTAACATTATGCAGGAACTGGTCTTCCACCCCATATTCCCATGGTCCAAAAAAAAAAAAAAAAATGGCACCTCCCGTTTTCCAGTAGATCAGGCTTAAAGCTTTGGAGTCGTTTCTACTTTCAGCCATACCTCACATCCAGTTAACAAGAAGTTAGCTGGATACATACAGAATTTGACTGCTTCTTATTATCTTAATTGCTGCCATCCACCAACTTTTGCCTGCATTATTACAGTAACCTCTTATCTGATCTTTTTGCACCTTTGCACACTGTACCCATTGGCCAGAGTGAACTTTCTAAAGCTATGATCAAATCATGTAACTCCTCTACCCCTACCTTCCAATGACTTGCAACTTCACTCAGTGTCAATTCCCAAAGTTCTTACCAAGACCTATAACGCCCTTTATCCTCTGGCCACTTGTTACTCTCTGACCTCATTTCCTTTGAGCCTTCCCAGCTCACTCTGCTCCTGATATTGGGGCCTCCCTGCCTTTTCTGAGATACCCAAGGCTCTTGCTCTAAGGGCTTCCTGTGCCAGGAATGAGCTTCCTTTGGATATTTGCATGGCTTAATCCCTTACTTTCTTTAGGTTTCTGTTCAAATATCACTTTCTCCATGAGGCCATGCTCAACTACCCTTCATGAACTAGAATCCTCTACTCCACATCTGGCAGTCCCAACTTCCTTATCCTGCTTGTATCTGTTAGCTCCATCATAGCAGAGATGTTTTGATCCCCCCGTTACCTAGAGCAGTGACCACAACATAGTAACTGCTTCATGACTGTTTTTTGAATGAGTTCATTTCTAGTAGTTCTGTCATGGGGTAATAGACCAAACCTTGAACAGGCAGCCAAAAAAACTTAGTTCAGTGTAGATCTGCCACTAACTAGGTACATTTCCCTTTGCAGGTGCTTAACTTTTCTGTATCTCAGATTCCTAAGTATTGAAACACAGTAGATTGAATTAGATAATTTCAAAGGCTCCTCTTGCTTTTATGTAGTACTATGTGAGGTACTTACGATCTCACTTATCTATTCATTGTAGATTTTCTATACAAGGCCATTTCTCATTAATATATGACCCAATGTCATATAGAGCAAACAGTTTGTCATACATAGACTGCTCCCTCTCCCACAATATCACTCTGTAACGCAATCCCCAGTCCTAGTTTCTGTTAATTCCTTACCTCTTGGACTCATTGCAAATAAAATGTAAAACATTTTTGGGTAGGTTGGACAAGTACATGGCTTTGGTTCTGCCTCTCCTCTGTGGCAGACATCACTGATTGATTATAAAACTATTTCCCTCTAAGGTAGGACTGTTCTAAGGAATCCTCTTAGTCTTCTAGAAGAGATAACATTTATTAGAGTTTATACTGGAGGTATATCCTGTTGTTAATCCCACTTTTGGAGTATCTGTGAGCTTAGAAGTGAGTTGAGACAAAGTGGATCTGATACACTTTCTCCAACCTTCTTCTCTTGGTTCTCTCCCATTCATCCTTCCAAGCTCAGTGTAGATGCCACTTTTCCTGGGAATTTTTCCCCTAATCCAAGGCTGTGCTAGGTGCTTCCTCTGATGTGATTGTATAGTTTTCTCAATTATCATATTTATATTGTAATATCTTTTTTGTTTAACTTGCCTGCATTGCCCACCTGACTGTATTCTCTAGAAGTTCAGACCATAACTCTTTGGCTCTCCGATGCTTATCTAGAACCAAGAACTGGGCCTGACACTTAGTAGGGATGTAATAAATACTTGCTAAATGAATAATAAAGGAATGGATGGATGAATGACTCCAAGGGCAGAATCCTTGGCACAGCTGTCCTACCTAGCATGTCTCTTTTGGGTAAGATTATCTTTCATATATGATAAAAATGTAGCTCTGTTTTGTTTTAATCCCCACATTCTGATACCAACCAGAATTTTTGGGTTAATCACTCTTGTAGAATAATTAAGTAACCTGGGTAGTAAGAGTTTGTGCTATTTAGATCAATTTGATAAACTAATACCTTGGGGAAATATTCTTTTAAAATCTGTTCTGTGGAATCTAGTCACATGAGATTTGACCAAAAAGGGCTCCATGGTTCAATATGTTTGGAAAACGCTGCTCATTAGCCTTTCCCCTTGGAATTTTGCCACAGACATTGGCATATTAGAGACACTGAATCATACAATAAAGAACTCTTTAATTTTTTTGAGGCACAATTTCTCAATTATTTTTGACCTAAGAATAATATTCAACATTTTATATATACATCTATCTATCTATCTATCTATCTATCTATCTATCTATCTATCTATCTATAGACCTCCTACTGAACTAGTGTTCATTTGGGCACAGTTTAAGAAGTATAGATGTATGCAAATAGCGGCCATTGAATAGCTTTAGAGACTAACCGTCACGTGATAGTGAGCAGGATGGATTTGAAAGAGGTAAAACCAGTAGAGAGGCTGTTGCAGAAATCTGGATGGAAGAGGATGAGGCCTATAACCGAAAGATCTCATGGTGACAATGAGGAATGAAAATATTTGTACAAGAAATTTATCTCATTACTGAATGGTCTCTCTCTCTCTTTTTTTAAAGATTTTATTTATTTATTTGACAGAGAGATAGAGAGAGCACAAGTAGGCAGAGCAACAGGCAGAGGGAGAGGGAGAAGCAGGCTCTCTGCTGAGCAGGGAGCCCAACATGGGGCTTGATCCTAGGACCCTGGGATCATGACCTGAGCTGAAGGCAGCCGATTAACCAACTGAGCCACCCAGGTGCCCCTGAATAGCTAAGGTGGTTAGGGAATCAGGGCTCTGTAGTGCTTTCCTTCTTTTGCAGTTCAAAGGGAAGATCTTGACTTTGCTTTCAAACTACTGTAGTTCCTTAAATAGCTCAGTGTCTGTAATTATTTAATGCATGGATGGTGCCCTACTGTATTTACATTTACAGAATTTATTATTCTCAAAGCATGTATTGATTTTTTTTAACTAGATTCTTTTTTTGAACTATCATCTACAAATGCCTATTCCTAGGCCTTTCCTTCCAAGTCTTTTCCTGTTGTGTGCATGCATCTCTCTGTGTGTGTATTCATTTTCTTGGGCTGCTGTAACAAAGCACCACAAACTGGGTGGCTTAAAACAAAAATTTATTCTCCCATAGTTCAGGAGGCTAGAGGTCTGAAATCAAGGTGTCAGCAGGGCCATGTTCCCTCTGAGATTAGCTAGAATCCTTCCTTGTCTCTCCCTAGTTTCTGGTTGTAGCCGTCAATCCTTACTGTTCCTTGGTTTGTAGCTGTCATCAGATGCCTTCTCCTTGTATGTCTCTGTGTCCAAATCCCCCCCCCCGCCTTATTTTTTTTTATAAGAACACCAGTCATGTTGGATTAAGGTCCACTGCCCTCTAGTATAGTTTCATTTTCCCTAAATCCATCTGTAATGAGCTTATTTCTAAATAAGGTCAGGTCACATTCTGACGTACTGGGAATTAGGGCTTCAACATATCTCTTTTGGGGACACAAAACTGTGTGTGTGTGTGTGTGTAATATGCCAACATATATGCAAAGAAATTTCTTTTCAATTTTACTAGTAGTTTTTCTGACACCTGCTTTCATGAAATGACATGTTTACCCTTTCTCTCCAAAAGATGGACAAAGCCAGGTATGAGAAGGCAGAATTTGTCCGGCCTGCTCTTCATGCTGCAAATCAATTATTGGGCTACCTAGGTCTTTTCATTCACAACACATTGTCTCAAATCAGAGTTTATAAAGCAACACTAATTTTTTTTATTATGTTATGTTAATCACCATACATTACATCATTAGTTTTGATGTAGTGTTCCATGATTCATTGTTTGCATATAACACCCAGTGCTCCATTCAGTACATGCCCTCTTTAATACCCATCATGAGGCTAACCCATTCCCCCACCCCCCTCCCCTCTAGAACCCTCAGTTTGTTTCTCAGAGTCCATAGTCTCTCATGGTTCGTCTCCCCCCTCCGATTTCCCCCCCTTCATTTTTCCCTTCCTACTTTCATCTTCTTCTTCTTTTTTTTTTAATATATAATGTATTATTTGTTTCAGAGGTACAGGTCTGTGATTCAACAGTCTTACACAATTCACAGTGCTCACCATAGCACATACCCACCCCAATGTCTATCACCCAGCCACCCCATCCCTCCCACCCCCACCACTCCAGCAACCCTCAGTTTGTTTCCTGAGATTAAGAATTCCTCATATCAGTGAGATCATATGATACATGTCCTTCTCTGATTGACTTATTTCGCTTAGCATAATACCTTCTAGTTCCATCCACTTCATTGCAAATGGCAAGATGTTGGGGGGGGTTTGATGGCTTCATAATATTCCATTGTATATATACACCACATCTTCTTTATCCATTCATCTGTTGATGGACATCTTAGCTCTTTCCACAGTTTGGCTATTGTGGACATTGCTGCTATAAACATCGGGGTGCATGTACCCCTTTGGATCACTACATTTGTATGTTTGGTGTAAATACCCAGTAGTGTAATTGCTGGGTCATAGGGTAGCTCTATTTTCAACTTTTTGAGGAGCCTCCACACTGTTTTCCAGAGTGGCTGCACCAGCTTGGATTCCCACCAACAGTGTAGGAGGGTTCCCCTTTCTCCGCATCCCCGCCAACATCTGTTGTTTCCTGACTTGTTAATTTTAGCCATTCTGAGTGTGAGGTGGTATCTCATTGAGGTTCTGATTTGGATTTCCCTGATGCTGAGCGATGTTGAGCACTTTTTCATGTGTTTGTTGGCCATTTGGATGTCTTCTTTGGAAAAATGTCTGTTCATGTCTTCTGCCCATTTCTTGATTGGATTCTTTGTTCTTTGGGCGTTGAGTTTGATGAGTTCTTTATAGATTTCGGATACTAGCCCTTTATCTGATATGTCATTTGCAAATATCTTCTCCCATTCTGTCGGTTGTCTTTTGGTTTTGTTGACTGTTTCTTTTGCTGTGCAAAAACTTTTTATCTTTTTTTAATTATTATCATGTTAATCACCATACATTACATCATTAGTCTTTGATGTAGTGTTCCATGATTCATTGTTTGCGTATAACACCCAGGGCTCCGTTCAGTACATGCCCTCTTTAATACCCATCACCAGGCTAACCCATCCCCCACCCCAGAACCCTCAGTTTGTTTCTCAGAGTCCATAATCTCTCATGGGTCATCTCCCCCTCCGATTTCCCCCCCTTCATTTTTCCCTTCCTGCTATCTTCTTCGTCTTCTTTTTTTTTTTAAATATATAATGTATTGTTTGTTTCAGAGGTACAGGTCTGTGATTCAACAGTCTTAATGAAGTCCCAGTAGTTCATTATTGCCCTTGCTTCCCTTGCTTTTGGAGATGTTTCTAGGAAGAAGTTGCTGTGGCTGAGGTTGAAGAGGTTGCTGCCTGTGTTCTCCTTTAGGATTTTGATGGACTCCTGTCTCACATTGAGGTCTTTCAACCATTTGAGTCTATTTTTGTGTGTGGTATAAGGAAATGGTCCAGTTTCATTCTTCTGCATGTGACAGCAACACTAATATTATTTTATTTTTATTTTTATTATTTTTATTTTTTTAAAGATTTTATTTATTTCAGAGAGAGAGAATGGGAGAGAGCACATGAGAGGGGGGAGGGGCAGAGGGAGAAGCAGACTCCCTGCCGAGCAGGGAGCCCGATGCGGGACTCGATCCTGGGACTCCAGGATCATGACCTGAGCCGAAGGCAGTTGCTTAACCAACTGAGCCACCCAGGTGCCCAGCAACACTAATTTTAAAAGGTAATTCTGCCTAATGTATTCTCCTGGGTCTAGCATTTCTTTATACTTCAACTCCCCTCCCTTTTTTCTAATCCAAATATATTTTCTTTCAGGTTATTTCACTAAGCGATTCTGAGCTAATTTTATTACTTTTTTGTTGGTAGGAGGCTAGGCAGGGTGGCCTTTCTGAAAGCCAAGCTGTACCGACTTCTGGTTCATAAATATTAATAATATATTACTGTGCTTGTGTGTGCTAAAACTTTATTGTGGAGATTGTACAAGAAAGGCATTTTATAATTTCATGCAGACTTGGAATAGCAAGAAAATGGGGCAATGACATTTGGGGGAGCACAATGTCTAAATGTTAATATTGTACACGGCTTACTATGAATAGGAATTTTTCTTCTTCTGATGCTAATATTGCCAGATGCATGAGAGTGTTTTCTTTTTTAGTTTGCACTTTATTCCTTATAGCTATTTTGTTCTTTATAATAGTTAGAAAAGTGGGCTAGTATTTTGAATAAAGGAGGTAGGATTGTGTAGGGCAGAGTGGTTACTGAGCTCTCCTCAACATTTGATGAACATTCCAATTCAGAATAAAAAGACTTGGATACTCGCTTTCTAAGAGACTCTCTGTGACCAGGCTATCATTCTTAAGAAATGGATTGAACCTTCTTAGTAGCATCTCATAAAAAATTTAGTTTGCTATAAATGTTTAAGGCTGTTGCAGCTGAAATCATTTGCCTTGCGGGGGGAAAAAAGAAGAGGCTGTTTCCTGTTAAGTGTTTTGTTTTCTCTTCTTTTATTTTTTATATATTAGGCAATGCAAACCCTGTTAATTGTGCCACCGAGGTGTTTAGATGAACAGACCAAACCCACACACAGTACTCAAGAGAGAAATGAGGAAATGTTTGAGATGCCTTATTTTTCTGAAAGGAAATACCTTATTGTTATTTTTGATTTTATATATTTTATTTTATTTTGGAAGCTAATTTTAATTTCATCTATAGCAGACAGTATTCTGTTTTGACTTTCTTATCAAATAAGACTTGAGTTGTGTTATGTTACAAGTAAATAGAGAAATTTCTTGGTTGATATATGAGCCAGACCAAAACATAGGTTTGAATGATATTTTCTATAATGCTTACAATTTATTTTTTAAAAGATTTTATTTATTTATTTGACAGAGAGAGACACGCGAGAGAGGGAACACAAGCAGGGGGAGTGGGAGCGGGAGAAGCAGGCTTCCTGCCGAGCGGGGAGCCCGATGCGGGGCTCCATCCCAGGAGCCTGGGATCATGACCAGAGCCAAAGGTAGACGCTTTAATGACTGAGCCACCCAGGCACCCCTTGCGATTTTTAAATGGGAAAAAATGGTAGGAAAGAATGAAAAGGCAGTGCTTAAGCAAACTGCCGGGGACTTCCTTTATTGCTAAAAAAACCTGCCAAGTTTGCCAACTTGCAAATAGGTCTCTCTTCTCCATGAGGGTAAACTGGAATTTTGAATTTTGCCTCTGTGTGTGTGTGTGTGTGTGTGTGTATGAGAGAGAGAGAAAGAAAGAGAAAAAGAAAGAGGGAGACCTAGAGTAGGGCCCTGAGGTTAGCTAGTGTCAGAAAGAGAATGGTAGATCAGGTCAGAGGACTGATAAGTGCCACGTTTGCTATAAGGTTTTTTTTAATTTATTTTTATTTTTTTATTATGTTAATCACCATACATTACATCAGTAGTGTTTGATGTAGTGTTCCATGATTCATTGTTTGCGTATAACACCCAGTGCTCCATGCAGTACGTGCCCTCTTTAATACCCATCACCAGGCTAATCCATCCCCCCACCCGCCTCCCCTCTAGAACCCTCAGTTTGCTTCTCAGTGTCCATAGTCTCTTATGGCTCATCTCCCCCTCCAATTTCCCCTCTTCATTTTTCCCTTTCTGCTATCTTTTTTTTTTTTTTAACATATCATGTATTATTTGTTTCATATAAGGTTTTGAAGGTCAAGATAAGAACTCTAGACCCTGGATGTTACTGTGAGATGGGAAGTGTTTTGAGTAATAACTTTTTTTTTTTTTTAAAGATTTTATTTATTTATTTGACAGAGAGAGACACAGCGAGAGAGGGAACACGAGCAGGGGGAGTAGGAGAGGGAGAGGCAGGCTTCCCCGCGGAGCAGGGAGCCCGATGTGGGGCTCGATCCCAGGACCTTGGGATCACGACCCGAGCTGAAGGCAGACGCTTAACGACTGAGCCACCCAGGCGCCCCGAGTAATAACTTCTAATTAAAGAACTTTGCAACTCTTGTGAGAGAGAAAAGACAATAGGGGGACAATAATGGAAACAGGGAGACTAGTTAAGCTGTTGCAGAAGTTCAGTTGCCTGGTAGTGACCCACCTCACAGTGATGGGAATGGAGGTGTTGGAAAACGGTCAGATTCCAGTTGGTTGAGGAATGTGAGAAAAAGGCTTCAAGGATTTTGGCCTGAGAAACTGGTAGAATAGACTTTCTTCTACAGAGATGGGAAGCTTGGGGGAGGATTGGGTTTGGTGAATATCCTACAACTCTTTCCCTTGCTTATTTTTCTCTGATCATGTTGTTTTCTCTACTCTTTCTAGAACATATTGGGCATGCTCCCACTGCTGAGGGTACACACCCCCAGCGTTAGTAGATTAACACAGTAGAGGTTTCTTTCTTGCCCAAGTCAGGGGAAAGATGAGATTACATATAGACAGCAGCTCATCTTTAAGTGGTAATTTGGGTGCTTTGGATACTTGCATCTGGTGGCTTTACTCTCTCCTGTAAGTGAGAGGAGAGAGAACATACAACATTGCTTCCGTGGGAGATTTCCGCAGGTAAGGTCTGTACTTCTGTCCCCATGACATTGGCCAGACTCAGCAACACGGCTTCTCTTAACTGGTAGTGAGGCTGGCAAACGTTACCCAGCTGTGTGTGCAAAAGAAAAAGAGACAGGTTCTATGAATTTCTGCCGCATTTTATCCATCTAGTTAAATAATAAATATTCATTTATTACTTTTCCCTGGACATAGAACCCACTCACCAATGGAGACAGTCCGAAGTCCCATCACTGTGTTGAGCTCAAAGAACAGTATCTCCTGGTAATATGCAGTTCTCCTTATCAGTATTGGGTGTGGCTTCTTACAGTCTTGTAACTTCTGTATTGAAAAAGACAAATTCCCTTCTCCTATCCCCAGTGTATAGTGGGGAAATACAGAGTAAGTCTAATAAAAATGCCCACTAGGAAAAGGGAAGAGTGGGAGACATATGCCATTGACGGGTACATGGCAAGAATAACATCCTGCTGAAAGGTGGGGTGTCTCCTATATTATTGTTCTCCTTGGTTCCACCCTTTGTATCTCTACTGCATAGAATTGTGCTGATTGTGTGTGACTGCGTTATGTCCTAGAGTTGAATGAGTTAATGTATGCAGTGTAACTGCACATAGTAAGACTACATAATAGCTACTCCTGCTATCATCATCATCATCATCATCTTTATCATCATCATAGCAAACTTAAGTGCCAAGTTTCTCTGGGTTTGGCTGAAATTATATCGACTTAGTGTGTTAAGACTAGTCACTATCATGATCACAAGCTGTAGGTGATAGTTTTTTCTATAGTTTGACATATATGTGTGTGTGTGTGCGTGCACGTATCTAGAAGAAATTGCTTAATACATTTTATTGTAAACAACAATTTGTAGGGTAAATATGGGAGAAAATTTAAGGAGTCTATGGCTTGAATATGTTGGAGAATCTGCATTAAAACTCTAGCAGAGGGGCGCCTGGGTGGCTCAGTCGTTGGGCGTCTGCCTTCGGCTCGGGTCATGATCCCAGGGTCCTGGGA
The DNA here is from genome assembly GCF_002201575.2 of Neomonachus schauinslandi. Taxonomy (NCBI): domain Eukaryota; kingdom Metazoa; phylum Chordata; class Mammalia; order Carnivora; family Phocidae; genus Neomonachus; species Neomonachus schauinslandi. Next base: position 29,259,951 of record NC_058404.1, read on the forward strand.
TCGAGCCCCACATGGGGCTCCCTGCTCAGCGGGAAGCCTGCTTCTCCCTCTCCCACTCCCCCTGCTTGTGTCCCCTCTCCCCCTGTGTCTCTCTCTGTCAAATAAATAAAAAAACAAAACAAAACAAAACAAAAAAAAAACTCTAGCAGATACTTTCTGTGCCTATAGCACAAAAACTCTATATTCCATCTTCCCAGAATAGTAAAATTGTTAGAAGAAGCTTTGAGACTTACTCTTTTTATGACTTACAAACTTCAAGCTTCCATAGGAACATTGTAGCTTTGTAAAATTGGTGCTTTATCTTGGAAAAAAGGCCTTGTTTTGGAGCTGAGGAATAGTAAAGAAGATTGCTATGTACCTATTATTAAAGTCTTACGTCTTCATTATGTGAACATACAAATTAAACAGAAGAGACGGACTACATTTTAGAAATAGTTAAAGCACTTTGCTGAGATTCCTTTGAGCTGTGGTGATTTCTGGTGAGCCAATCCCATGTCAGTGTTGATGGATCTGACTCTGGATAGGAAGGCCAGGTACTCACAGTACAGAATAATACACGTGTCACCAAAGGTTTTATAATGGTATTCTGAGCTTCTGCTCTGAGCTTCATCTCAGATTTGAGGAATGTGCAGCCAGCTATTGCTTCTCCTGACCCTGTTCTACAATTAATGAAGATCCTCAAGCTATAGTCTAACATCTCTGGATGGGAACAACAACAACAAAAAATTGAATATCTTTTCTTTGTGAAGCACTGTGCTAGTCACTTTCATAAGCATTTTGTGGAATTTATTTCTTCCTCTAAAATGTCCTGGCTACTTTTTCTTTATCTCTTGGCTTTCCCTGGTTTCTCTATCTTCACTAGTATAGTGGATCATAATAGCATTGCCCTACCCTGCACTCAATAGGTAGCTGAGAGGTTTACTTTCAACTTGTTCCTGTCAGCTTGATTTCCTGGGGATTTATCCCTGTGTCTGTTGTCCCCAAAGGTGGGATTACATTGAAGTTGATGAAGTTTAAGTTTCAGGGCTCCTCACTTTCATGGCCACTTCTAAGCCCATGGATATTGAATATTGTGTAAGGTGGTCTTTGCATGGTACTAAGTTAACTGAAATTCACACAAGCCCTTGCTTTTTACAGCTATATTATTCCACACTGTGAATAATTCTTTGGAATTTTCTAAGTTCTAAAAAAAGTGGAAACCTAAAACAATATATTATCTGAAAGATAAATGTGAGGTTTTAAAGTAGGAATGAAAAGGAAGGGACAGAATATGGCATACTAGCTTGATTTATATTGTAATTAAATAAATGTTATTGCAGAATGACTATCAGGTTTTTTTAAGAAATGAGGCAGAAAATGAGGAAAACTTTACCTTCAAGTAGTTTATAGTTGACAGAAAGAGGACGCTAAGTACACACATAATTTTATGGGGTGATATTAGAATAGAGATATTTGAAAGCTGCCGAGCAGCAGGTGGTTGAGCAAGGCTTGAGGGTGACAAGAATAGAGATGCTTTTTCTCCCAAACACAGGGAACAGTCTGAGCCAACACATTTGATTTGAGTTCAGAGTGCTTTAAGTACTTAACATGCTGAAGGACAGGATGTAGGAGGGGTGATGGCAGGGTGTGAAACTCAGTAGTTCAGATGTGGGTGATGTGATTTGCAAATAAAATTAAAATGCTATGTAAACCATTACCTTGGACAAGTTTAGGTGATACTAGGACTTAGAGGAGACATCCCTATATTTCCTATGCTGAGTTTGAGCTGATAGTAGAACAGACTACTTTATCCAAAAAGTGTGGGGACTGTTCAACATTATGGAAACATCATAGTCTTGAACATGAGACAAATGCCGGCTGGAGCCCTGGCTCTGTTGTTTACAGTTGAGATCCTTTGGAGCATTAATCTTACCGAACTTCTGTTTATGTATAAGTTGAGGCTTTGTGATGATACTTACTTTTTTTTTTTTTTAAAGATTTTATTTATTTATTTGAGACAGAGAGAATGAGAGACAGAGAGCATGAGAGGGAGGAGGGTCAGAGGGAGAAGCAGACTCCCCGCCGAGCAGGGAGCCCGATGCGGGACTCGATCCCGGGACTCCAGGATCATGACCTGAGCCGAAGGCAGTCGCTTAACCAACTGAGCCACCCAGGCGCCCCGATGATACTTACTTTTCATGCTTGTTGTGAGCATGACTGAGCTCATGTATATATACCAAGGATGTGATAAGTACTTAATAAATCTTAATGGTATTATTATTATTTATTATTACCATCAGATGAAAGGAAGGAAGTTAAAAGGTGAGAGAAGGATGTTAAACCATTATGGGAACTGAAGGTTCTTTGAATGGTAAATTTCCATCAGCTGAAATAGCATCAGGAGATTCTACTAGCGAGCTAGCATGGAGACAAGACCACAGAAGGACATTGTGTGCTACGTCCCTGGACAATAACCACTTTGGTTGAAATTCCGTATTCTGTGTACTTTGACAAATCAGTATAAACTTGGTTAAATCCTACAGGAGATTTCTTTTTCTCCGAACTAACCCTTATTACTTGGCACAACAGCTGAATGTGTAGGAGGAAAAGAAGAAAAGGGAAAATGCATTTTTTGTTGTTGTTTGAGGAGAACAAAAACAGCCCTAGGATAATGTTTAAATGCTTGTCCACCAACCAGAACCAGTCAGTGCAGACTTCCATAGGAAAAGAATGGCTGAAGCCTAGGCGTAACTGCCATGGACACCTTAGTGCTTGCTTTCGATTGAGAATATGTGAGCCATCCGCTTTTCTTAGATTTATCAAAAATGAATGAATGGGATGGAATTGGCGAAGCAGACAGAAGAGTTCAACAGTAGAGGCAATATTCACTCATTCAGTTCTTACTTGGTATATGATAGCGGAGCATGAGGCAAAGTAGTTACAGGTAGTCCCTGCTGTGGGTTTGTTGGGAGAAATACATTACAAACACATTCTCTCCTGTTACAAACAGGCTTGATGAAATAAGAGAAATGTCCAAGTGCTGGAGGATTTCAGACCAGGACTACCTGTGTCTGTGTTCCTGCTCTGTTCGCTGACACTGCTGTTGTCAGAGAAGGAAGGGACCACACAGTCTCCTGTGGATTGCCAAATTTGGAAATGGAAATTCTTTTCCAGTTACTTAATTAGTTCAAGCAAGAGTGTTTCCTCCTCATCGACCAACATTTCCTCATGGTACCTGTTCTGTGTAATGTGTAAGCACCTTCTCCTCTTCTGTTCTTAATTTTTTTTTCCTCCAAAGTTTAGGCACTTCTGCCAGATAGAGATGCCTGAGTCACAGAGCTATTTTTCTACTTGCCTTGACTTTTATTTTCTTTTTGGTGATGTTAGCCAGTTTAATTACCTTTATTAGGGTTTCATTTACCAAGCTCTAATCTGAATTAAGATGAACCTCACTGGAATATCTAGTTGTGTGGTCTAAGATTAACGTAGAACTATAACTGGTTTCAAATACACATCATCTTGAAATGAACTTGTCTGGGTCTTTAGGGTTGAAATCTATCCAGGCTTCTTAGCTGCCGGTGTATATTTACTATGTTGATTGCAGATACCTTCTTAGGCTAAAGGATGACTGAAGTCTTAGGGGTAATCAAGACAAATATTACCCATCCTTTTTGTTGCATTTATTGTTTTGAATTTAATGTCATGTCCCAGCAATACATTCCAAGGTCAACTTTGACCCTATTTTTGTTGTCTTTTCCAAAAGCTTGCTTAAAATAGGCTAGCCTTCTACCATGTAATATTTACACTATTATAAGAAATTAAATTGCTTTCTTACTATCCTGGTTCATTCTGTTAACATTCTGTCCATAATAAAATCATTGCTCTCAGCTTTTATTGTTTTCCAAACTTTATTTATAATAACAACAAATATTTTTATAGTGCTCAGTATGTGCCAGGCACTAAACACTTCATACTGTTAACTCATTTAATCCTCACAACAACGCTGTGGACACTATTAATTGTACCCATTTCATAGATGAGGAAATTGAGGCTTAGAGAAGTAAAGTATCTTATTTAAGGTTATGTGATGAGTGGTGGAGCCAGTGCTTGAACCCATTCATGTTGCTCCCTCTCTGGATTCTGTGCCTTTAACCATTTCACATATTGTTTCTTTAAATTAGCTTCCAGTTCCTTGTTCTGACTCTGGAATGCACGTAACCATACAAGCAAACGTAAATTTTTGTTTTTAAACTTGTAATATTGTAGCTGACCTTGAGCAGTTTTTAGCCCAAGACCTAGATTTTTGGAATGGCAGATCATATGAAAAGAAAATAGAATAAAGGCCCTTTTATCTTCCACAGGACTAGCCCAAGGCAAACTTGTGTAAGAGGTGAAGAATACCTTTGGCATCTTTCACCTTTCTTTCTCACTTTTTGGCACTCCTCTTCTTTACTTTCATGCTATTTTTTGCTTCACTTTCAGTACCTCTAGCCAGTCCAATCCCTAAGAGTGTCCCGAGCTCTCAGTGTAGCTCGCTTCAAATACATGTTAAACAGAAAGCAGCCTACCCTCCTTCTGACCCTGTAATTCCTCTTCTCAGAATCCATCCTAAAACAATATTCTGAAATGCAAAGATATTTGCATAAAGATGTTAATCACAGCTTTCTTTTCAATAATAAAAAGTTGGAAACTGCCTAAATGTGCAACATTGGATGAATGGTTAAGTAAATTATGGTAAATGAATGCAACACAGTGTTATGTAACCATAAAAACTGTATTTATGAAGACGCTGAATGACAGGGGAAAAATACATAAGCTTAAATGTAAAGGAGCAAATTCAAGTTTAAAGCAGTGTGATATCAACCCTAGAAAAATGCATATAAAGAAGGAAAGAAAACCCCAAATATTAGATTTTTATAGATTGGGATGTTGGTATTATAAAGTGGTATTTATAGTTTCCAGTTTTCTAATGTATTGGTCTTACAATCCAGAAAATAGGTAAATGTTCAATTAAAAAAAAAAACCTCATTTACAATAAACCGCCTGATTTTTTTCCTTAAGCCTCCTAAATGTATTGTCATTTTCAAAAATGATATTTGCCAATCCTAATATATCTTTAATTAGTAGGATTTCAAGCAGCCCAAGAAAATGAACCCCCAAATTGAGGAAGTATAGAGGGAGGTAATTTGGAATAGAGCAATTGAAATTGAATTTGTAAAGATAGCCCACTAAGCTTTTCTTGCTCTACACAGTTTTTGTCCTTAACTTTTTCGGCTTTGATCCTTTCTGTTAATAAGTTCATGTTTTGTTTTGTTACCTATTTTTTGTTTTGTTTTTCACCATGGAAACAAGGTCTCTGATGCTGGAGAAAGGAGAGAAGATGTAGGGCAAGGATACACTGTAAGCAATACCTATCTGCCTCAGTAGTAGAGAATATAAATGGATATCCAGTATATTTTAGTGTTTGCAGATTAGGGATTGCTTATACTCTTTTGCAAGGAGCATTTGCCAAACTTGTTTATTTTTCGCAGGAGACTCCAAGCCAGCAGTTACCTGAATTTCATGCCTCTCTGCATAATGCATGCACAGTGCACGGGTGGGCTTTTGGTAGGATTGCTTCTTGACACACTGAGATTCTCCACTTCACTTCTGTTCATTTCTTTCTGGAGACAGGATGGATGGTTCTATTCTGTCACTGCCAGTTTCTACCAGGACAAGCCATTTACTTTCCTGAAAGACTGTCTATAGCCAGAGTGTAGAAAAAGAGCATGGTCACTTTGTTTTCAAATAGAGATCTCCAGGGGATGAAATCCCATATCCTGAGCCTCAACTGATTATAGGAAAAGGAGAAGGAATGTGATGGATAGGGTCTGGGAACCATTTCCTAATCCAATTCCTAATGTCCCCCTGGTCAACCTCACATGTGAGTCGTTTCCATCCTGGGCTGTACTAGCCTAGGCTTCTGTGGAAAGAGAAGAACTGCCATGCTGTCAGTGGAATTATTATTATTTCTGTATCAGGGGTACCACATATGCATAGGAATGTTTTTGTGGTACAAATATGCAAATGCAAAATTGAATGTCTAAATCTTATGTCAGACACTGCTCTATACACCCACACTCTTTACTTTTCTGTCTAGGATGGTGATGTGTGAAAGAGGTGAAATGTAAAAGCTAAATGATTAGCAAGTAAATTGTGAATCTCAAGTACATTTAAAATTAAAAGTTATCAGTAGCAAGAACTAAGACCCTCTGAGTACTGATGCTGCCATCACCTGTAAGTAAACTCTGAATTATGTTTTCCTTTATTAGGAATGAGCTGCTGTATAGAATTAATCTTATTACAACAAACCACAAGTGACCATCTAAATTTTTATGCTGAAATAAATGTTACTATACTAAATGAACATTGTCCAATATTGTGTGTGTGTGTGTGTTTTGATTGTGCGGTGATAATTTGCAGATAGGGGATTTGACCTCTCCTAGCTTTCTTCTAGTTTAGTGGTTTTTCTTGTTCTCTCTCTCCCTTATTCCCTGAGTGCTTAAATAACTTGACAGTATCTCTTGAAGCATTTGAAAGTATGAACTTCAGGTCATTGGAATTTATGTGTTCCATTAGAAACTGGCATAATAATTCAGAAGTGGGATTCATGGAAGAATTAAGACCTCCCAATTACTAATAAAATTAATTTCTATTGAGGTGGAAACAAAGGGCCATTTTCTTTTAATTTCAATTCCTAACCTGTAGTTTAGAGCAGCAGTGTTCTAGATGCTACACAATCATGGGGGTAGGGGGAATTGCAAGAGATGAGAAAATAATATTCGCTGACTACTTACTATAGACAAGACATTTTAGAAATATTTAAATCTTTTTTGCAACCCTGAGGCAGTTGACTCTGTATATGTTACTCTTGAAAAATCGAAATTCATAAAATTTTAAGTTAAGTAATTAGTCACAAGTGCTAGGTGGAGGTGGAGGAGGGAAGGAAGGTTTTATTGAAGAAATGACCACTGGGCTACTAAGTAAGAGATGGATATGAGTTACATGAGTAAAGAGGAGTAAGGAGTAGCATTTGCAAAGAATCTGCAGTGGAAGACAAACATAATTGAGTGACAGGGTGTGTGGGACCACCATATATAAGCTGAGCCTGAGGATGTGGTAAGGGCTAGACCAAGGAGTGCTTTTCTGACCTACTTAAGGAATTTTGTGTCATCCTAAAAGCAAGGGGAAGTCACTGGGAAGCTTTAGTCAAGGGTCTAAATATGAACAGATGTGCTTTCTGAGTACATCATTATGTTTGTAGTGTGGAGAACCAGCTGGCACAGATAGACTGTCAGTTCAATGATCTGGGTGAAATATGGGTAGTTTAGATGGACTGGCTCGGTAGAGGTGTAGCTGTGTAGACAGTTTGGGGATGAAGGGTAGAATTAATAGGATTTATGGATAAAAGGATATGAGAAAATAAGGAAGATGATGTTTAAGGTGACAGACCTCTGCATGGTACAGTAAGATGATCACTTAGACATAGGGAATGGCATAGAGGACCTGACTTTTAAAATTGGATAATTTGTTTGTTTGTCATCAGTGCTGGATTAGAGTCAGGGATCATGTATTTGTCGCACCTGTGAAACTTAGAAATGTGCAAAGGCAGTTGGATATATGAATCTAGACTCAAGAAGAAAAACCTAGGTCCACAAATGGGATGGGCAAGATGAGATCACGTGGGGTAAAGAACCACAACAGTTAATAGCTGTATTAGGAAGAGTGAACCCTCAAGGAGAAAAAGAAGAGCCAGACAGGAAGAAAATGAGATTACTGTTTTGTGGAAGGCATGAAAATTGATGTTTCAGAATATAAGGAAAGGATAAACACCATCAAATGCTGCAAGAAACCAACTGGGATGAGGAAGACAACATTTTTATTGGTTTTTGGTAACGTGAATGTTTTGGGTGACCTTAGCAAGAACCAATTCAGGGTTTGATGGGGATGGAAGCTAGATGGAAAAAGGCTCAGAAATAAGGGTGGGATGAGACTATGTAGAAGTGCAGACAACTTTTTTTTTTTTTTTTTTTTTTTTACTATTAATGGAAGTTGAGAGGGTGTGGAGAGTTAGTGTAGGCAGGGAGGTCTGGCCTGGAGAAAAGATGAATGAAGTAAGGGAAGAATATTCTGGACAGAGAGAACAAAGTGTAGGGGTATCGAGGCGGGAGCATGCTTGGAATTCCTGAAGAAGAGCCATAAGGACAGTGACTGGAACTGAGCAAGGTCACTGGAATTTACATTTTATTCTCCATGCGATGAGAACTCACTGGGAACTTTTGAATGAAGTGACACAACCTGTTTGACTTTTTCACTGGACTACCTTTTCAAATTGTTTTCCGGACAATAGACCCCGAAGAAGGCAGGAATGGAAAGGCTGGGAGCTGGGACCAATTAGGAGACTGTTCAGTTGACATTAAGCTGATACTTAATCACCATCTACTATGTGCCAGACGTCTGTAGTCTAGGCTAGAGAAATTGGTCACTTGGACTTGGACAAGAGTGAAGTCAGATTTGGGATAAAATTTGCTGGTGAATTGAACGTAGGTATGAGAAGAGATGAGACAAGGGCAATTTCAGGGTTTTGGGCTTGAGTAATAAGGTGGAGGGATGGGGGTTGTCAGTACTAGAGAGAGAGCAGATTTGAAGGGGGGGTAGCAAGAATTCACTTCTGGAGTTGTTAAGGGAATGATCATTTTTATGTATAGGATTCTTATGAGGATGAATGAAGTAATGATTATGAAGGACTTGGCAAAGAACAGTAATCACTTACTGAATTGTTGCTGTTACAGTGAACAGTACTGAAAAACAGTATCCTGATTTGGTGAGCACATAAACTGTGCTTTTTTCTTGTCTTTGTCACTAACTTGCTCTGTGACTAGGAGCAGTTTATGTATTCAATCTCCATTTTCTCATGTCAGAGATTTTCCAAGCTGAGTATCAGTTGTATCACCCTAGGATTCTATGAAATGACTGGTTAGTTCTATCTCAGTATGTTTTTTACTTTATTGATGTTGATATTTTCCTTTTATAGACAAGCCACTTCCAAAAACAGATTTAGTATATTTTTTGCAAGTATTGTGAATTATCTTATTTCAGGCTGTTGGGAGGTATTAAATAATGGTATTGTAAAAAAAATTAGCAAAAACTTCTCTTACTGTAGAGTCATTGTAAAACAAAACAAAACAAAACAAAAAAAACCAAACCAAAACAAAAAAAACCTTCCTAGAGGTGAGGAAATACATCTGTTATCACCCCTAATGTATTCAGCTATTTTGAAATTAAAACTTTGGTCTCTCTTGTAAGATTTTAGAAACTTAGATACAAACTTTGAGGACTGTGGAGAAGAGAGCCTAGGGAGTTTTGAGATTTAATTACTTCTTTTAAAAAGTAAACTTTAGTCAATTAAGGAGCCCTGATTTTTCTCCTATTATTAAATTAACTGAATCATGCAATAAAATATCAGTGGAGGCTAAGTCCTCATTTGGACAGGCATTGCTGTTTTAATTATTTATAGTGCCAAATCTATCCAAATAGTTACTACCATAAACATAATAGAGGGAAAGAAAAACTCAAAAACTATTCTCTCTATTTTCCTTGTACATCAGGATTTTTTAAAAAATTTTTTGTTATGTTAATCACCATACATTACATCATTAGTTTTAGATGTAGTGTTCCATGATTCATTGTTTGTGTGTAACACCCAGTGCTCCATGCAGAACGTGCCCTCTTTAATACCCATCACCGGGCTAACCCATCCTCCCACCCCCCTCCCCTCTAGAACCCTCAGTTTGTTTTTCAGAGTCCATCGTCTCTCATGGTTCATCTCGCCCTCTGATTTCCCCCCCTTCATTCTTCCCCTCCTGCTATCTTCTTCTTCTTTTTTTTTTTTCTTAACGTATATTGCATTATTTGTTTCAGAGGTACAGATCTGTGATTCAACAGTCTTGCACAATTCACAGCGCTCACCAGAGCACATACCCTCCCCAGTGTCTATCACCCAGCCACCCCATCCCTCCCACCCCACCCCCCACTCCAGCAACCCTCAGTTTGTTCCTGAGATTAAGAATTCCTCATATCAGTGAGGTCATATGATACATGTCTTTCTCAGATTGACTTATTTCGCTCAGCATAACAACCTCCAGTTCCATCCACATCATTGCAAATGGCAAGATCTCATTCCTTTTGATGGCTGCATAATATTCCATTGTATATATATACCACATCTCCTTTATCCATTCATCTGTTGATGGACATCTTGGCTCTTCCCACAGTTTGGCTACTGTGGACATTGCTGCTATAAACATCGGGGTACACATACCCCTTCCGATCCCTATATTTGTATCTTTGGGGTAAATACCCAGGAGTGCAATTGCTGGGTCATAGGGTAGCTCTATTTTCAACTTTTTGAGGAACCTCCATACTGTTTTCTAGAGTGGCTGCACCAGCTCGCATTCCCACCAACAGTGTAGGAGGGTTCCCCTTTCTCTGCATCCCTGCCAACATCTGTCATTTCCTGACTTGTTAATTTTAGCCATTCTGACTGGTGTGAGGTGGTATCTCATTGAGGTTTTGATTTGGATTTCCCTGATGCCGAGTGATGTTGAGCACTTTTTCATGTGTCTGTTGGCCATTTGGATGTCTTCTTTGGAAAAATGTCTGTTCATGTCTTCTGCCCATTTCTTGATTGGATTCTTTGTTCTTTGGGCGTTGAGTTTGATGAGTTCTTTATAGATTTTGGATACTAGCCCTTTATCTGATATGTCATTTGCAAATATCTTCTCCCATTCTGTCGGTTGTCTTTTGGTTTGTTGACTGTTTGTTTTGCTGTGCAAAAGCTTTTTATCTTGATGAAGTCCCAGTAGTTCGTTTTTGCCCTTGCTTCCCTTGCCTTTGGTGATGTTTCTAGGAAGAAGTTGCTGTGGCTGAGGTCGAAGAGGTTGCTGCCTGTGTTCTCCTTTAGGATTTGGATGGACTCCTGTCTCACAGTTAGGTCTTTCAACCATTTGGAGTGTATTTTTGTGTGTGGTGTAAGGAAATGGTCCAGTTTCATTCTTCTGCATGTGGCTGTCCAATTTTCCCAACACCATTTTTTTTTTTTTAAAGATTTTATTTATTTATTTGAGACAGAGAGAATGAGATACAGAGAGCATGAGAGGGAGGAGGGTCAGAGGGAGAAGCAGACTCCCTGCCGAGCAGGGAGCCCGATGCGGGACTCGATCCAGGGACTCCAGGATCATGACCTGAGCCGAAGGCAGTCGCTTAACCAACTGAGCCACCCAGGCGCCCCCCAACACCATTTGTTGAAGAGACTGTCTTTTTTCCATTGGACATTCTTTCCTGCTTTGTCGAAGATGAGTTGACCATAGAGTTGAGGGTCCATTTCTGGGCTCTCTATTCTGTTCCATTGATCTATGTGCCTGTTTTTGTGCCAGTACCATGATGTCTTGATGATGACAGCTTTGTAATAGAGCTGGAAGTCCGGAATTGTGATGCCGCCAGCTTTGCTTTTCTTTTTCAACATTCCTCTGGCTATGCGGGGTCTTTTCTGGTTCCATACAAATTTTAGGATTATTTGTTCCATTTCTTTGAAAAAAGTGGATGGTATTTTGATGGGGATTGCATTGAATGTGTAGATTGCTCTAGGTAGCATTGACATCTTCACAATATTTGTTCTTCCAATCCATGAGCATGGAACGTTTTTCCATTTCTTTGTGTCCTGCTCAATTTCTTTCATGAGTATTTTATAGTTTTCTGAGTACAGATCCTTTGCCTCTTTGGTTAGATTTATTCCTAGGTATCTTATGGTTTTGGGTGCAACTGTAAATGGGATCGACTCCTTCATTTCTCTTTCTTCTGTCTTGTTGATGTATAGGAATGCCACTGATTTCTGTGCATTGATTTTATATCCTGCCACTTTACTGAATTCCGGTACGAGTCCTAGCAGTTTTGGGGTGGAGTCTTTTGGGTTTTCCACATAAAGTATCATATCATCTGCAAAGAGTTAGAGTTTGACTTCTTCTTTGCCGATTCTGATGTCTTTTATTTCTTTTTGTTGTCTGATTGCTGTGGCTAGGACTTCTAGTACTGTGTTGAATAGCAGTGGTGATAGTGGACATCCCTGCCATGTTCCTGACCTTAGGGGGAAAGCTCTCAGTTTTTCCCCATTGAGAATGATATTCGCTGTAGGTGTTTCATAGACGGCTTTTATGATATTGAGGTATGTACCCTCTATCCCTATACTCTGAAGAGTTTTGATCAAGAAAGAATGCTGTACTTTGTCAAATGCTTTTTCTGCTTCAATTGAGAGGATCATATGATTCTTGTTCTTTCTTTTGTTAATGTATTGTATCATATTGATTGTTTTGAGGATGTTGAACCAACCTTGCAGCCCAGGGATAAATCCCACTTGGTCATGGTGAATAATCCTTTTAATGTACCGTTGGATCCTATTGGCTAGTATTTTGGCGAGAAGTTTTGCATCCATGTTCATCAAGGATATTGGTCTGTAATTCTCCTTTTTGATGGGGTCTTTTGTTTTGGGATCAAGGTAATGCTGGCCTCATAAAATGAGTTTGGAAGTTTTCCTTCCATTTCTGTTTTTTTGGAACAGTTTCAGAAGAATAGGTATTAATTCTTCTTTAAATGTTTGGTAGAATTCCTCTGGGAAGCCATCTGGCCCTGGGTTTTGGTTGTTGGGAGATTTTTGATGACTGCTTCAATTTCCTTAGTGGTTACAGTCTGTTCAGGTTTTCTGTTTCTTCCTGGTTCAGTTTTGGTAGTTGATACCTCTCTAGGAATGCATCCATTTCTTCCAGGTTATCTAATTTGCTGGCATAGAGTTGCTCATAATATGTTCTTATAATTGTTTGTATGTCTTTGGTGTTGGTTGTGATCTCTCCTCTTTTATTCATGATTTTGTTGATTTGGGTCCTTTCTCTTTTCTTTTTGATAAGTCTGGCCAGGGGTTTATCAATCTTCTTAATTCTTTCAGAGAACCAGCTCCTAGTTTCGTTGATCTGTTCTACTGTTCTTTTGGTTTCTATTTCATTGATTTCTGCTCTGATCTTTATTATTTCTCTTCTCCTGCTGGGTTTAGGTTTTATTTGCTGTGCTTTCTCCAGCTCCTTTAGGTGTAGGGTTAGGCTGTGTACTTGAGACCTTTCTTGTTTCTTGAGAAAGGCTTGTATTGCTATATACTTTCTTCTTAGGACTGCCTTTGCTGCATCCCAAAGATTTTGAACAGTTGTGTTTTCATTTTCATTGGTTTCCATGAATTTTTTTAATTCTTCTTTAATTTCCTGGTTGACCCATTCATTCTTCAGTAGGATGCTCTTTAGCCTCCATGTATTTGAGTTCTTTTGGACTTTCCTCTTGTGATTGAGTTCTAGTTTCAAAGCATTGTGGTCTGAAAATAGGCAGGGAATGATCCCAATCTTTTGGTACCAGTTGAGACCTGATTTATGACCTAGGATGTGATCGATTCTGGAGAATGTTCCATGGGCACTAGAGAAGAATGTGTATTCCATTGCTTTGGGATGGAATGTTCTGAATATGTCTGTGAAGTCCATTTGGTCCAGTGTGTCATTTAAAGTCTTTATTTCCTTGTTGATCTTTGGCTAAGATGATCTGTCCATTTCAGTGAGGGGGGTGTTAAAGTCCCCCACTATTACTGTATTGTTGTCGATGTGTTTCTTTGCTTTTTTATTAATTGCCTTATATAATTGGCTGCTCCCATGTTAGGGGCATAGATATTTACAATTGTTAGATCTTCTTGTTGGATAGACCCTTTAAGTAGAATATAGTGTCCTTCCTCATCTCTTATTACAGTCTTTGGTTTAAAATCTAATTTGTCTGATATAAGGATTGCCACCCCAGCTTTCTTTTGGTGTCCATTAGCATGGTAAATGGTTTTCCACACCCTCACTTTCAATCTGGGGATGTCTTTGGTTCTAAAATGAGTCTCTTGCAGACAGCATATCGATGGGTCTTGTTTTTTAATCCAATCTGATAGCCTGTGTCTTTTGATTGGGGCATTTAGCCCATTTACATTCAGGGTAACTATTGAAAGATAGGAATTTAGTGCCACTGTATTGTATTGCCTGTATTGTATTGCCTGTAAGGTGAGTGTTACTGTATATTGTCTGTGTTCCTTTCTGGTCTATGTTACTTTTAGGCTCTCTCTTTGCTTAGAGGACCCCTTTCAGTATTTCTTGTAGGGCTGGTTTCATGTTTGCAAATTCCTTTAGTTTTTGTTTGTCCTGGAAGCTTTTTATCTCTCCTTCCATTTTCAGTGACAGCCTAGCTGGATATAGTATTCTTGGCTGCGTATTTTTCTCGTTTAGTGCTCTGAATATATCCTGCCAGTCCTTTCTGGCCTGCCAAGTCTCTGTGGATAGGTCTGTTGCCAATCTAATGTTTCTACCATTGTAGGTTACAGATCTCTTCTCCCGAGCTGCTTTCAGGATTTTCTCTTTGTCTCTGAGACTCGTAAGTTTTACTATTAGATGTTGGGGTGTTGACCTATTTTTATTGATTTTGAGAGGGGTTCTCTGTGCCTCCTGGATTTTGATGCCTGTTTCCTTCCCCAAATTAGGGAAGTTCTCTGCTATAGTTTGCTCCAATATACCTTCTGCTCCTCTCTGTCTGTCTTCTTCTTCTGGGATCCCAATTATTCTAATGTTGTTTCATTTTATGGTATTGCTTATCTCTCAAATTCTGCCCTCGTGATCCAGTAGTTGTTTATCTCTCTTTTTCTCAGCTTCTTTATTTTCCATCATTTGGTCTTCTATATCACTGATTCCCTCTTCTGCCTCATTTGTCCTAGCAGTTAGCACCCCCTTTTTGATTGCACCTCATTAATAGCCTTTTTGATTTTGACTTGGTTAGATTTTAGTTCTTTTATTACTCCAGAAAGGGTTTCTTTAATAACTTCCATGCTTTTTTCAAGCCCAGCTAGTATCTTTAAAGTCATGATTCTGAACTCTAGATCCGACATCGTACTAATGTCCCTATTGAGTAGGTCCCTGGCAGTCAATACTACCTCTTGTTCTTTTTGTTGAGGTGATTTTTTCCGTCTTGTCATTTTGTCTAGAGGAGAATAGATTAATGAGAGAACAAAATGCTAGCAGGGTAACAACGTCCCCAGAAAATATACTCTAAACAAATCAGAAAAGACCTGAAGCAGTGGGAAAAGAAAGGGAAAGAAAGAAAAAAGAAAAAGAAAAAAAAGAAGAAAAAAGATAACAACAAAAACAGAACAAAACAAAATAAACCAGAATATGATCAAATATGATCAGGCTGGTGCATAGATCAGTGCCACACACTAGATTTTGGGTGTATTTTGGTCTGTTAGAAGAAAGTGCCTCCCAAAATTTTAAAGAAAGAAAAACTTACATATGTACAAAAATAAGGGTTGATATGATGAAGGGATGGAATATGACTGTAAAAATGAAAATTATAAAAAATTTTATAAAAGGAATTGATAAGTTGTTTGAAAAAAGAGAGGATTTAAAAAAAAAAAAGGAAGAGAATGTGATCAGGCAGGAAAGTAGAACAAAGCCATACACTAGAGATTTAGGGTATATTTTGATCTGTTAGAAGAAACTATCTCAAAATTTTAAAGAGAGAACAACTTATATATATATGCCAAAAATACGGGTAACTACTATGAAGGGATAGAATATGACTTACAAAGTGAAAAATAAAAATGTTTTTTAAAAAAGGGATTGATGAGATGTTGGTTGAAAAAGGGAAAAAGAAAAATTCAAAAAAAAAACCAGTTAAAAAAAAATTAACTTTGAAAGACTAAAGAATCATGGTAAAAAAGCCATGGATTCTATGTGCATTATTCCCCTAGCGCTGGAGTTCTGCCGTTCTCATTGATCGGTAAACTTGGTCTTTGCTGTCTGTTCTCGCTGATCTTTTGGGGGAGGGGCCTGTTGCCGTGGTTCCCAAATGTCTTTGCCATAGGCAGAATTGCCCCGCCCTTGCCGGTCTGGGCTAAGTAATCTGCTCAGGTTTGCTCTCGGGAGCTTTTGTTCCCTGCGAGCTTTCCGTACAGCTTTGGAGGAGGAGAGTGAAAATGGCGGCCTCCCAATCTCTGCCCTGGAGGAGCCGAGAACTCGGGGCCCCACACCTCAGTGAGCCCCCGGAGAAAAGCAGTCAATCACTCCCGTCTCACTGGTCTCCAGCTGCACTCCATGCTCACCTGGCCTGTGAATATGCGTTTCTATCTCTGGCACCCGACCCCGTGTGGAGTCTCCAAACCCAGCAGATCCCTGTGGTGCGCTCCCGTGCCGCTCCTCCCAGGGGAGGAAGGGGAGTCTCCCCAGATCTGCCGCTTGTTGGGTCCCTGCTGGAGGAGCAGTGGCCCGACTGTGCCGCAGATCACGGTTTATGGCAACCCCGAGCTGAGAGCCCGCGCCTCGGCTCCATCTCTGCAGCCAGCTTCCCCGCTCCGATACCTGGGAGCTCTGCCGCACTCAGGCACCCCCGGTCTTTCTGTGACCCCAAGGGTCCTGAGACCACACTGTCCCACGAGGGTTCCACCCCCCCGCTTAGTCACTCCAGCGACGTCCCTCAGCGTAGCAGACTTCTAAAAGTTCCGATTTTGTGCTCCACAGCTCTATCACTTGCCAGAAGTGGCTGCCGGAGGCCCCCTCCCCAGCCGTCTATTCTCCCGAATATTGCCTCAGATTCACTTCTCTGCACGTCCTACCTTCCAGAAAGTGGTTGCTTTTCTGTTCAGAGAGTTGTTGCTATTCTTTTCTTCAATCTCCTGTTGAGTTTGTAGGTGTTCAGAATGGTTTGATCCCTATCCAGCTGAATTCCTGAGACCAGATAAATCCAGGTCTCCTACTCCTCTGCCATCTTGCTCCGCCCCCCTGTACATCAGGATTTTTTAAAAGTTTGTTTGCTCTTGTGACCTCCCTAAGGTTTCATCCTTAGGATATTGTAGCAATATCAGTGCCCACTAGTTATTCTTAGGATTTAAATTACTAGTACATTGAGTGGCTCCGGGGACCATGTATGAGCCATGTGGAGGGGTGGGAAATATTGTTCCAGTGGAAGATTGAACTAAAACACATCCCTCTGGATGTGTTTTATTTCTAATAACTTAAAGATGCTGAAAGTATGTTAGGTTATTAATACCTGCGTTATTATATGTAAGTAGAGGCAATATTCCTAGTATGAAAATATGCAGTTGAGGGGACTTGAATTTTCTTTGAGAGAGTTTTACTTGCTACTGTTGGTATTGATATACTTTTTAGTTCTTTTTCAAATTTTAATTCCAGGGGCACCTGGGTGTCTCAGTTGATTAAGCATCTGCCTTCTACTCAGGTCCTGATCCCAGGGTCCTAGAATAGAGCCCTGCATCAGTTTCCCTGCTCAGTGGGTAGCCTGCTTCTCCCTCTCCCTTTGCCTGTCCCCTCCAACTCGTGCTCTCTCTCTAAATAAATAAATCTTTAAAAAAAATTTAATTCTAGTATAGTTAATATATAGTGTTATATTAGTTCCAGGTGTATAATATAGTGATTCAACAATTCTATACATTACTCAGTGCTCATCATGATAAATGTATCTTAATCCCCTTCACTTGTTTCACTCTCTTCCTCCCCACCTCCCTTCTGGTAACCATCAGTTTGTTCTTTATAGTTCAGAATTTGTTTTTTGGTTTGTCTCTTTTCATTGTTTTGTTTCTTAAATTCCACATATGAGTGAAATCATATGGTATTTGTCTTTCTCTGACTGACTTATTTCACTTAGCATAATACTCTCTAGCTCCATCTACGTCATTGCAAATGGCAAGATTTCATCCTTTTTTATGGCTGAGTAATATTCCATTGTGTATGTGTGTGTGTATATATATATATGATAAGGATGGACTATCTTTTGATTTGTTTGTGTTGTATTCAATTTCTTTAATCAGTGTTTTATGGTTTTCAGAGTATATGTTTTTGGTTAAGTTTATTCCTAGGTATTTTATTATTTTTGGTGCAATTGTAAATGGGATCTTTTCACCTTAATTTCTCTTTCCGCTACTTCGTTACTAGCATATAGAAATACAACAGATTTCTGTATATTGATTTTGTATCCTGTACCTTACTGAATTCATTTATCAGTTTAGTAGTTTTTTGGTGGAGTCTTTAGTGTTTTCTGTATATAGGATCATGTCATCTGCAAATAGTGAATTTTACTTCTTTCTTACCACTTTGGATGCCTTTTATTTCTTTTTTGTTGTCTGATTGCTGTGGCTGATACTTTCAGTACCATATTGAATAAAAGTGTTAAGAGTAGACATCCTTGTCTTGTTCCTGACCTTAGGGGGAAAGCTCTGTTTTTTCCCCATTGAGAATGATGTTGGCTGTGGGTTTTTCATATATGGTTTTCATTATGTTGAAGTATATTCCCTCTAGATGTACTTTGCAGAGGGTTTTTATCATGAAGGGATGTGTATTTTGTCAAATACTTTTTTTTTATTCTATTGAAATAATCATATGGTTCTTATCCTTTTTCTTGTTGACATGATGTATCACATTGATTTACAATTATAGAACCACATTTTCATGGTAGGAATAAATCCCACTTGATCATGGTGAATGATTTTTTTTTAAATGTGTTGTTGGATTTGGTTTGCTAATATTTTGTTGAGAATTTTTGCTTCTATGTTCATCAGAGAAATTGGTCTGTAGTTCTTTTTTATTGTGGTTTCTTTATCCGGTTTTGGTATCAGGGTAATGCCAGCCTCATAGAATGAGTTTGGAAATTTTCTTGCCTCTTCTATTTTTTGGAATAGTTTGAGAATAGGTATTAACTCTTCTTTAAATGTGTGGTAGATAACTAATAATACATTATATGTTAAAAAAGAAGAAGTAGTAGTAGGAAGGGAAAAATGAAAGGGGGGAAATCAGAGGGGGAGACAAACCATGAGAGACGATGGACTCTGAGAAACAAACTGAGGGTTCTAGAGGGGAGGGGGTGGGGGGATGGGTTAGCCTGGTGATGGGTATTAAAGAGGGCACGTACTGCATGGAGCACTGGGTGTTATACGCCAACAATGAATCATGGAACACTACATCAAAAACTAATGATGTAATGTATGGTGATTAACATAACATAATAAAAATAAATAAATAAATGTGTGGTAGAATTTGTCTGTGAAGCCATCTAGTCCTGGACTTCTGTTTGTTGGGAGTTGATTACTGATTCAGTTTTATTACTGGTGATCAGTCCATTTTTTTTTTTTCTATTTTTTCCTGGTTTAGTTTTGCAAAGTTCTACGTTTCCAGGAATTTATCCATTTCTTCCAGGTTGTCCAATTTGTTGGCATATAATTTTTCATAATATTCTCTTATAATCCTTTTCATTTTGTTGGGCTTGTGGTTATTTCTCCTCTTTCATTTCTGATTTTGTTTGAGTCCTCTCTCTCTCTCTTTTTTTTTTTTTTTTAGGTGACTCTGGCTAAAGATTTATCATTTGTTGATCTTTTCAAAGAATCAGCTCCTGGTTTTATTGATCTATTCTATTGTATTTTTAGTTTCTGTTTTGTTTATTTCTACTCTGTTTTTTGAAGTTTTAATTTAAATTCTAGATAGTTAACCTACAGTGTAAAAATAGTTTAAAGTACACACTATAGTGATTCAACACTTCCATACAATACCTGGTGCTCATCATGAGAAGTGCACTCCTTAGTCCCCATCACCTATTTAACCCATCCCCCCCACCACTGCCCCTCTGGTAACCACCAGTCTGTTCTCTATAGTTAAGAGTTTCTTGGTTTGCTTCTCTCTGTTTTTCCTCTTTGCTCATTTGTTTTGTTTCTTAAAATTGACATATGAGTGAAATCATACGGTATTTGTCTTTCTCTGACTGGCTTATTTCACTTAGCATAATACTCTTCTAGCTCCATCCATGTCACTGAAAAATGGCAAGATTTCATTCTTTTTGATGGCTGAGTAATATTCCATTTATACATACATACACACACACACATATACATATCACATATTCCTTATCCATTCATCAGTTGATGGACACTTGGGCTGTTTCCATAATTTGGCTGTTGTCAATAATGCTGCTATTATCATCGGGATTCATGTATCCCTTTGAATTAGTATTTTTGCATTCTTTGGGTAAATACCCAGTAATGTGATTGCTGGATTGAAGGGTAGTCCTATTTTTAACTTTTTGAGGAACCTCTACTCTTTTCCATAGTGACTGCACCAGTTTGCATTCCACCACTGATCATCAGGGGAAAATGAATCAAAACTACAATGATATATCACATCACACCTGTCAGAATGGCTAAAATCAGCACAGAAAACAACAGGTGTTGGTGAGGATGAGGAGAAAGGGGAACCCTCTTGCACTGTTGGTGGGAATGCAAACTGGTGCAGCCACTCTGGAAAACAGTATGGAGGTTCATCTAATCTTTATAATTTCCCTCTTTCTACTGGTTTTGGATTTTGTTTTTGTTCTTTTTCTATCTCCTTTAGGTATAAGGTTATGTTGTTTCATTCTGTTTTGAGATTTTCTTGCTTCTTGAGGTAGGCCTGTATTGCTTTAAACTTTCCTCTTAAGGACAGCTTTTGCTGCATTCCAAAGATTTTGGACCATCGTGTTTTCATCTTCATTTGTCTCCAGGTATTTTTTTTAATTTCCTCTTCGGTTTATTGGTTGACCCATCATTGTTTAGTAGCATGTTATTTAACCTCCATGTATTTGTGGTCTTTCCAGATTTTTTTTCTTATGGTTGATTTCTAGGTTCATAGCATTATGGTCAGAAAAGATGCATGGTAAGACTTCAGTCTTTTTAAATTTGTTCAGACTTGTTTTGTGGCCTAATACATGATCTATTCAGGAGAATGTTTCATGTGTACTTGTAAAGAATATGTATTCTTCAGTTTTTGGATGGAATGTTCTGAATATTTTTGTTAGATCTGTCTGGTCCAATGTGTCATTCAAAGCCACTGTTTCCTTGCTGGTTTTCTGTTTGCATGATCTATCCATTGATGTAAATGGGGTGCTTTATCCCCTACTATTATTCTATTACTATTGATTACTTCCTTTATTCTTCTTAATAGTTGTTTTGTGATTTGGGTGCTCTCGGGTGCATCAGTATTTATAGTTGTTATATTTTTTTGTTGGATTGTTCTCTTCATGTTTATATAATATCCTCTTTATATCTTGTTACAGTCTTTGTTCTAAAGTTTATTTTGTCTGATACAAGTATTATTACCCCAGTTTTCTTTTCACTTTCATTTGAATGATAAATGCTTTTCCATCCCTTCACTTTCTTTTTTTTAATTTTTTTTTTTAAAGATTTTATTTATTTATTTGAGAGAGAGAGAATGAGAGAGAGCACATGAGAGGGGGGAGGGCCAGAGGGAGAAGCAGACTCCCTGCTGAGCAGGGAGCCCGATGCGGGACTCGATCCAGGGACTCCAGGATCATGACCTGAGCCGAAGGCAGTCGCTTAACCAACTGAGCCACCCAGGCGCCCCATCCCTTCACTTTCAATCTGTATGTGTCTTTAGGTCTGAAGTGAGTGTCTTTTAGGCAGCATATAGATGGATCTTGCTTTTTTATCCCTTCTATCATTCTGTGTCTAATTGGAGCATTTAATTCATTTAAATTCAAAGTAACTATTAATAGATCTGTACTTACTGCCATTTTGTTACTTGTTTTGTGGTGGTTTTGTAGTTCTTTCCTCCCTCGCTCTCTTCTCATGGTTTGCTGGCTTTCTTTAGTGATGTGCTTGTATTCTTTTCTCTTTGTTTTTTGCATATCTACTACTGGTTTTTGATTTGTGGTTACTATTATTAGGTTTGTATTTAACATTTTATGCATGTAGCAGTCTATGTTAGGTTGCTAGTTGCTTATGTTTGTACCCATTCTTCTCTCACCCCACATTTTAGGTATATGGTATCATATTTTATATCCTTTTATTTTGCGAATCTCTTAGCTTATTTTTTTATATATACTTAATTGAACTGCTTTTGTGCTTCCTACTTTTCTTCTGCTTATAATTTTCCCTTTCCACTCAAAGAGTCCCCTTTAATATTTCTTGTAGGGCTGGTTTAGTGGTCATGAATTTCTCTAACTTCTGTTTGTCTGGGAAGCTGTTTATCTCTCCTTCCATTCTGAATAATAGCCTTGCTGGATAGAGTATTCTTGGCTGCAGGTTTTTTTTTTTTTTCTTTCTTTCAGGACTTTTAATGTATCATGCCATTCTCTTCTGGCCTGCAGAGTTTCTGCTGAAACATCAGTTGATAGCCTTATGGGGTTTCCCTTGTATGCAACTGTTTTCTTTTGCTGCATTTAAAATTCTCTCTTTATTACTACTTTTTGCCATTGCAGTTACTCTATGTCTTGGTGTGGACCACCAAGACATAGAGTTGATTTTGTTGGGGGCTCTCTGTGCCTCCTGGATCTTGGATGTCTCTTTCCTTCCCCAGATTTAGTAAGTTTTCAGCTATTATTTCTTCAAATACATTCTGCCTCCTTTTCTCTCTCTTCTCCTTGTGGGATCCCTATAATGCAAATGTTGTTACACTTCATGTAGTCACTGAGTTCCCAAAGTCTGTTGTCATTTATTATTTTTTTTCTGTTTCTAGTTCAACTTTATTGCTTTTCATTACTCCATTCTCTAGGTTGCTGATCCATTCTTCTGCTTCTTCTAGTATACTATTTATTCCATCTAGTGTATTTTTAATATCAGTTATTGAGTCCTTCATCTGTGATTGGTTCTTTGTTTTCTATCTGTTTTTAAGCATCTCACTGAGGTCCTCCACTCTCTTCTCAAGTCTAGTGAGTACCTTTATGACCACTACTTTATTTCATTTATTTATTTTTTAAAAGACTTAATTATTTTTTCTTGAGAGAGTGTGTGAGAGAGTGGTGGGAGGGCCAGAGGGAAAAAGAGAATCCTTGAGCAGACTCCCTGCTGAGCAGGGAGCCCAATGTGGGGCTTGAGGACCCTGGGATCATGGCCTGAGCCAAAATCAAGAGTCTGCTGCTTAACCAACTGAGTCACCCAGGTGCCCCTTTTTGTGACCATTACTTTAAATTCTCTGTCAGGCATATTACCTATCATGGTTTTGTTTAGCTCTCTTATGGTGATTTTGTCCTGTTCTTTATTTGGGCCATAGTCCTCTGTCTCCTCGTATTGACTAACACTCTGTGTCTCTTCCTATGTGTTAGGAAAGTGAGCTATATCTCCTGCTCTTGAAAACAGTGGCCTTGAAGAAGAGGTCCTGTGGTGTCCTGCAGGGCAATGTCTCCTATTCACCATAATCCGGCACTTTAGGGGTGTCTCCTATGTGTGTTGCCCATACTCTACTCTTGTGGCTGAGCTGCTTTTACTTTTAGTCCAGTTGTCTTCAGTCTTTGCCTCTTGTGGGCAGAATTTGTTCCATGTGATATCATTTGGCCAGCCTGGTGCCACTTGGGCTTGAGTGGAGTCAGACCAGGCATTTATTTGCCAGAGATGCAGTAGCACTGAACTGCAGGTACTTTCCCTGTGTTGTCCCCCAAGAAGCTTTCACTGGTGGGCAGGGCCTGTATTCAGACCAGACATCTCCCCGCCAGACCATTGCTGGGGCCACGGTGGGAATGGTGTGTGTGGTTCTCTTCCCCCCTCCCTGGTGCAGAGTCACTTTGGAGTGGTGCTGGCTCCTGTTGGGGCTGCTTGCACACTGTCAGGCTTGTGGCACTAGTTTGGATGGGCTCCAGCCCAGGGTATATTGGAGGGGGAAGGTCTGCAGAACACAGGGGTGGGACATGTAGCAAGGTTTGAACAAGTCTGTTTTGGGAGAGACCTGGAGTGGAGGCCTGGCTTAATGGGGTATGTGGCCTGAGAATGAGGGGGCAGGGCATGCTTTTAGCAACTTATTTTGTACAGTGTTGGCACTGTCCTCCTTCCAGTCTCATTCCAGGTGTCCTGTTTAGGCTAGGGGGCAGGGTAGGAAATGGTGCCTACTAGATGCTTTGTTTTTGCAGGCATCTCCCAATGATCCCTGCCCCTCCAGCACAAACTCTGAGATTAGTAAAGAAATCTCTCTACCATATACCCCAGGTGTTTTTCAAATTGCTACTCCTGTGCTGTATCTCTGTGGGCCTGTTTGTTGTGCTGTCTCTTTAAGGGAGGGAACTCAGTTTTCTCTTGCCCTTCTTGCTCTCCTGGAGCTGAGCCCACTGATTTTTAAAATTCCAGGTGTTAAGCCCTGCTGATTGTAAGAACTTGCCAAATTATGCCCCTCTGGTTTTTAAAGTCAAATATTATGGGGATTTGTCTTCCCCATGTGAGTTCTCTATGCCTGGGGTTTCTGGTGTGAGGGTCTGCTCCTCTCCCCTCTCCATGCTATGGCATCCTTGTCTCCTGCAGACAATCCCAAGGGTCCCTTTAGCTCCCAACTCTGTCTCTGTCTACATTTAGCTGTGGAGAGTCTGTTCTGGAAGCTGTTGGGTTGTTTTCTGGGTTATTTACACTGGTGTGGGTGTTTTGTAGTTGCATCTGTGGGATGAGGTGAGCTTAGCATCCTCCCATTTTGCCATCTACCCTAGAAGTCTCTTGACATACCTTTTACCTAATGCTGGAAGGTGCTGAGGATGAAATAATTGTATTTCTGTAGGATGCTGTTGTTGCATGAATATGATTTTACTTCTAATCCCTGGAAAGAAAATCCTTCTATTCTGGTCCATTCTTTCCAACCGACTGAATCCTCTCCATACATAGGATCTCAGTGGCCCCTCTGTAACAAGTACTAAAATTATAGGGACAAGTGTAGCTGCTCTTACCTGTCCAAATGGGAAAAGGAAGGCACAGTGTGGTTCCCAAAGTAGCCCTTTTAATGCAAAGTTTCCTAATAATGGTCCTAACCATCTTTACTAAATTCCTGCTATTGTCAAGACATTGGGCTGGCTGATTTAGTTTCCCCTGATCCACCTACACAGATAGTTAGGCAAAAGGTGAAACTCCTTACTAGAGCATCAGCCGTCACTTTGAACTCAACAGGCACTGCCCGTTTTGTAGTTCCTGCCATAACATTCTGCCTTGTTTTCCTCCCTATCTATAACTACTTTCCCAATTCCTGCCCTGGACAGGCCGGGACTCCTCTGGGCATTCTGCCAGCTAATGGCTGGTTATTAGCTCACTTCCTCCAGAGGCTCAGCAGGGAAGACTGACCTGTGTCGCCTTATCTGAACCATAGATTTTCTTTCTTGTATTGAGCTGCAGCCCCAAATTTTATAAAGATATCTATACCTGTGATCCCATTCTTGACATCCCAGCATATCACTTCCTGCTAATCACTGACCTCACAATACCTTCTAAGAAGGTATTTTATAATGAGGAACTTGACAGTGCAGAGAAAGTAGCTTACTTGCTCAAGGTCATATAACGTGTTTGAGCGTGAATTCAGATCCACATTCTGTTTCATGTTCTTTGCCGGGTCTATCCCGTTGTACTTTACTCATTCTTAATTTCAGCTGCTCTTATATGAGTGACTAGCAAGTGTTTATATTTCATTCACATGTTATTCTCTTAGAGCAAGTGAGTAGCATGTTTTGGACCTCACTATTTTTAGAAAGTGCTTTATTTAAGCTTACCCTGAGCGTAATGAATCCTTGCTCAGCTTCCTAAGGTTTTTTATGTACAGTTAGCCGGTATACTGACTGTACATTTGAGAAGTTGGACAGATCCCACATCTGGGGCATGGGGTTCCACTGCACTGCAGCAGGGAGAGTGCGCTTTTCTCTCAGGGCTGTCTGCTGTTCTGAGAGAGGAAACTCCTGCCTTGAGTTCTAACCTACCAGACCAACTCTGGTCTTGCAGTATGAGGAGATGACAACAATTAACTCCTTAATTCCTGAAGTGTTTGTTCCAAAGAGTAATCTCACTTGTGCATTTGATACTGGGAAAGCATTTTCCCATAGGATTAAGACTGTACATGGTGGTTAGGAAGGCCCAGAGGGGAAGAAAGACCAGTTAGGACAAAGCCAGCTCAAGGAGAAGGCTTAAATTATTTATATCACCACTTTATTTGTAAATAGCCCTTGTTTGGATAGCTAGGAATCTAAATCCATGCAGACCATTATTTATATAGCACAATATGTACGATCTTTGCCGCATAAGATCTTCATCTCTCCAGTTCCCCCAGCCTCTTTATGATACTGAAACTAGGCAATGGAAACCTCAGTTCATGTCTCACATTTCCTATGAAGAATGGCAATCTTTTATATCATTTTTTCTTTACAAACATACTATTGATTGTGCTGGAAAAATACAAGTATCTCCGAAGGCACACATGTAACACCCTAACATTTGTTTATACATCTTTGTGAAATTGATTGAGTTCTTCCCAGAATTATTCCCAGGTGATGGAAAGCAGGTCTTGTTAACGGTAAAGGTGGAGAAGGTAGATGTGTGCTGAAAGAGGAGGGGGGAAGCCATTGAAGCAATCTTTTGGGCTCACCTGTTTTTCCCAAGCTGACCCTGTTGACTGAGGAGTGCCAGGAGCGTTCATGATGGATGCTGGTAAGATCCTTAAAGACAACTGGTGTCTCCTTCCAAACTGAGATGAAAGAATACCATTTTTCTTACAGCATCTCTACATCTGGGCCTCTATGGATTAACTTTATGGTCTGTTTTATTTTCCTTTTGCATCTATTAGAAACAAACAGAGGATTAATCGAAAATGTTACTGCTTCAAAACGCAACGAAACGTGTTTCTTTTTGGCTTTGCCCGTATACTTAAGTTTCTGAAGGAAGAATTGTCATGCTTAATAGATTTGATGATCCCACTGAGCCTGGCTGGTTTCTTTGGCATTGCTTGTAAATTTATTTCCATTTCAGTATCTTTGTAGACATCTTTAAGTAAACAATGAGTTTGTGGTAGGGCCAGGGTCTCAGTAACACATTTGCTGAACCATTGAAGGCAAGGGCCGGGCATATTCTAAGGTGCCATCACCATTAAATATCTCTGTTCTCTTGCATTTTCAGAGTTATACAACATCATTTGGGAGTAAAGCTATGTCTCTGAAATATACATACTTTGAGATGTTATTTAGATTTGGTAATGTATTCAGAGTGTCTCAATATTGGAAATTTGTTCTCACTTTTCTCACATACTTTCTATTTTATTATTTCTTACCAAAAGGTAAGTAAAAATAAGGAGAGTTTTTTTTTTTTAAATGCTGTTTAAGCTCCTCTTTGCCAGCATTGTTTTAAGCCTGGTGTAAAGAAAAGTTGAAACTTATTTCCACTATTCAGCTTGGAGTTACTCTTGGTTTTCACAAGTCCTAGTCTTAGTTCTTGTTGTTTCAGATAATTTAAAAGTTGTCACATTGTCTGAGAAATAACTCCACTAAATCGGGAAATTTCTTTTGTATTCCACCATGTTATATTCTAAAATAAAATGATCGTTTGTACTGAGGATGATTTTGAAAAAGTGAATAAGTAATACACAGTTTCCCTGGTGTTCTTATGAACAGCTTAGAAAGATGCACAGTGAGACTTCAAGAAATCAAATTTGGAATTCTGCATGAAGATAGGATTTGAAGAAATCTTATTTTAACTCCCACTTTCTTCTGTTTGGGCCTTGTAGGAGGACCCTGTAATGGGGGAATGAGGGAGACAACAGGGGGAGAGAAGAGATTGTGCCATATGTTACCAACACAGGATATTTTAATGCTCTTTTATTGAGGTATAATTTTTATACAATAAAATTTAAAGTTAAAATATTTAGTTCAGTAAGTTTTGGCAGATGTACACACTTGTGGATACTCCCTCCATTAAGATACCATTTTCATTACTCCAGAAAATTTCTCATGCCCCTCACACTTCTTCCTTGTAACCCAGTTTTAGGGGAAACCACTTATTCTCATCATTATCGTTTCATGTTGCCTCTTGTTGATTTCATATAAAGTCATACAGTAGGTACTGTTTTGTGCCTGGATTCTTTAGCTCAGCATAATACTTTTGAGATTAATCTAAATTGTTGCGTATATGCATAGTTCATTTCTTTTTGTGTTCTGTGGTATGAATGTGTCATACAATGGATATTGCATTGTTTCCAGTTTTGGAATATTATGAATAAAGGTGGTATGAACATTCATATGCAACATTTTTGTGTCAACGTGTTTTAATTTCTCTGGGGAAAGTATTTAGGAATGGGATCACTAGATCATAAGCCAGGTGCATATTTAATTTTGTAAGAAGTAGCTGGCTTTCCAAACTGGCTTTCCAAGGGTTTTGCAATATCCTTACCTCAATGAATGAGAGTTCCACCTGTTCTATATCCTAAGATATGAATTGATATAGTTTTTTAAATAGGGGATGTGTAGTGGTAACTCATTGTGGTTTTACTTGGCATGTCTGATGACTAATGATGTCGAGCATCTTTTTCTGTGTTTATTGGCCATTTGTGTATCTTTAATGAAGTGTCCACATCTTTCACCCCTTTTTCTATAGCTTGTCTTAGTATTCATTAAAGTTCTTTTCATGTTAGGGATATGAGTCCAATATATGTCTTGTGAATATTTTCTCCCAGTATGTAGCTTGCTTTTTCAATTTCTTAAAAGTTGTTTTTTGAAGAAGTTTTAAATATTGATGAATGCCATTTTATCAATATTTTCTCTTATGGGTAGTGCTTTTTGCATTCTGTCTAAGAAACCACTGCCTGCCTCAAGTTAATGAGCATAATCTACTATGTTTTCTTCTATGGTCTTTAGAGCTTTAATGTATATAGTAGGTTTGCAATCCATCTTGAGTTAATTTTATGTATGTCATGAGGAATGGGTCAAGGCAGATATCCACTTATCTGTTGAAAGGATGTTTCTCTTCTCATTAAATTGCATTTATGCCTCTGTCAAAAGTCAGTTTTCTATGTAAGTGTGTCTCCTTCTGACTCTCTATTTTGCGGCCTGTCTATCTCTATGCCAATACTATACTGTCTTAATTAAATCATACAATCCGCTAGTATAAATTCTTCAACCTTTTCTTTTTCAAGATGTTTTAGCAATCTTGGGTCATTTCCAAACCCCCACCCCCTGCCATACATTTAACACCAGTTTATCAATTTTTCAAAAAGTGTGTTAAAATTTTGATTGAAATTGCTTTGAGTATATAGATAAATTCAGGCAGAATTAATATCTTCACAATATTGAGTCTTTTAACCTCTGAGTATATTGTCTCTCTCAATTTATTTAGGGCTTCTCACCAGTATTTTATAGTTTTCAGTGAAAGGTCTCATGAATCGTATGAAAGTATTGCTAGGTACTTCATGTTCTTTGATATTATTGTAAATTATATTAAAATTTTAATTTAGCTTTTTATTTGTTGTTAGTATATAAAAATAAAGTAGATTTTTAAATTGATTTTTATATCCCAACCTTGCTGAATTGACTTAATAGATACAGTAGGCCCAAGTATATTTCTTAGGACTTTCTGTGTGCACAGTTATGTCCTTTGGGAATAAAGACAGTTTCATTTCTTTGATAATTGTTATGCTTCAAAAATATTTTTCCTGTGTAGTTGTTCTGGCTAGGACTTATACTTACAATATTGTAAGTGATGATGAGATCACATATTGTAATAATTATCAAAACCTTGTCACAAAGAAAATTCCCTGGGCCAGATTTTGTTGCTAGTTAATTCTTTGTCCATGTAAGGGTAAAAAAAAAAGTGATGCCAAGCTTACTCAATTTATTTAAGGAATTGACAGAGGAGGTAACACTTTTTAATGTGTGTTATGAGGCTAGCATTTTCTGATACCCAAACCTGAAAAGGACAGAAGAAAATAAAATTATAGATCAGTAACCTTATAAACATAGACACAAAAATCTTTAATAAAACATTAGAAAATTGAACCTAGCAATATGTGTAAAGAATAATATATGTTTACCAAGAAATGCAAGCTTGTTTACTATTTGAAAATCAGCCACTGCAATTTATCATATTTAACAGAAAACAGGAGAAAAATCATATGATCATCTCAAGAGATGCTGAAAAACATTTGAAAAAAATATAACAAAGTTCATCTCAGAAAACGTAGAATAACAGGAAGTTCCTCATTTGACAAAGGGAGTTTACAAAAAGGCAATGGCTAACATCATACTTGGTAAAATATGAAAAATATAAGATTGGGTGTAACTCATACTTTTATTAAAAATTTACATAACATTTTGAAAACATCTTGAAAGCCATTATTTTATTAGCATGACCCCAATTAATTTAGGAAAAAAACCCCATTTTCCTAAAATCCAACATTTTGGCAATGCAGTTTAAGATTCTGTAACAATTTACATTACCTCTTGCATTCACAAACTGGACTCAAAATAATTGGGAGCACACTGTGATGCAGAGCACCTCTGTGTAGCTATCTCCACCCCATGTTTAGAAGCTTTATTTCAGTAGCAATAATAAGATGAACCCAAGTATAAAAGTATGAATATTTAGATGAGGATGCTAGTGGTGAAAATGGAGGAAAGGGATACAGAGGCATTTCAAAATAGATAATTCTGGATTGCTGCATATATATAGAAGATAAAAGTAGAGTTAGGATAAAGGACAGGCACCTTTGTACATGCTGTTTCCTCTGCTTGGATTTGGTCTAGCCCTTTCTTTTTACCTAATTCCTCCTCATTTTTTCAAATTAAAATTTTTTATCTTGTGGTAATTATAGATTCACATGCAGTTGTGAGAAATAATACTGAGAGATCCTGTGTACCCTTTACACAGTTTGCCCCAGTGGTAACATCTTGCAAAACTATGATATAATATCACAATAGGATACTGACATTTATACAGTAAAGATACAAAGTATTTCCATCACCACAAGGATCCCTTATTTGGGCTTTTATAGCCATCATGACTTTTCTCATGCTCTCATCTCCTACTTAGACCCCAGACCCTGGCAACTACTAATCTGTTCTCCATTTCTATAATTCTGTCATTTCAAGATTGTTACCTGAATGGGATCATATAGTATACGACCTTTCAGGGTTGGCTTTTCACTCATCATAATTCTCTGCTGATTCATCTAGGTTTGCATCTATCAGTGTGGTCTGTTTATTTATTTTTTTAATTATCAACTAGTAGTCCATGGCATGGATGCACCACAGTTTGTTTACCTATTCTCCTATTGAAGGACGTCTGGGTTTTCAATTTATGGTTGTTACAAATAAAGCTTCTATAAACATTATAGGTTTTTGTGTGAACATGTTTTCATTTCTTTAGGACAAATGCTCAGGAGTACAATCACTGGGTCATATGGTAGTTGCATGGTTAGTTTCTTAAGAAACTGCCAGAATATTTTCTGGAGTGGCTGTACCATTTTATATTCTCATCAGTAATGTATGATTGATTCAGTTTTTATGCATCATCACTACCATTTGGTGTTGTCAGTTTTTTATTTTAGCCCTTCAGATAGGTATGTAGTGATATATTTCATTGTGGTTTTAATGTGCATTTTCTTAATGGCTAATGATGTTGAACATATTTTCATGTACTTATTTTCCATTTGTATATCCTCTTCAGTGAAATGTCCAAATCTTTTGCCCATTTTCTAATTATATTGTTTCCTTTTTTCTTTCTCTCTTTTTTTCTTTTACTGTTGAGGTTTGAAGGTACCTATTCTAAGTACTAGTTCTTTGTCAGATGTTGTATGAAAATATTTTCTTCCAGTCCGTAATTTGTCTTTGTTTATTTAAGCTCAATTTGTTCATTGTGTTGTAGGCTCTCTAGTGGTCAGGGCTGGGCTCTGAGTCCTCAGCAATTCCTCTGGTTGTGAGCACCCCAAAACCAAACTCTGCTCCTCTTTATATGCTCTACAGGAGAAGCATCATGATGTTCCACTATGTAGGTTTCACAGCGAGGAGAAAGTCCAGAGCACCAGGTGTTGGACTCCCAACTGCTCTTTGTCCCCTCCAGCCTGTACCACACTTGCCCTCCTCCTCTGTAGTTGGTCTTTTTATCCTCCTAACAGGATCTTTTTTTTTTTTTTAAAGATTTTATTTATTTATTCATGAGAGAGAGAGAAAGAGAGGCAGAGGGAGAAGCAGGCTCCCAAGGAGCAGGAAGCCTGATGCAGGACTCGATCCCAGGACCCTGAGATCATGACCTGAGCCGAAGGCAGACGCTTAACTATCAGCCACCCAGGCGCCCCAGGATCTTTTTTTTTTTAAGCAAAGGTTTTTAATTTTGGTCAAGTCCAATTTTCAGTTTTTCTTGTTTTAGATCATGCTTTTAGTTTCTTTTTCTTCTTTTTTTTAAAAAGATTTTATTTATTCAGAGAGAGAGAGCATGAGCAG
This sequence comes from Neomonachus schauinslandi, assembly GCF_002201575.2. Taxonomy (NCBI): domain Eukaryota; kingdom Metazoa; phylum Chordata; class Mammalia; order Carnivora; family Phocidae; genus Neomonachus; species Neomonachus schauinslandi. The sequence goes on from NC_058404.1 coordinate 29,292,282, forward strand.
GGGGAGGGACAGAGAGAGAATCTAAAGCTGACTCTGTGCTGAGTTCTGTCTCACGACCCTGAGATCATGACCTGAGCGGAAACCAAAAGTCAGCTGCTTAACCACCTGAGCCACCCTGGCACCCCATCATGCTTTTAGTTTCAAGTCTAATAGCTCTACCTAGTTTTTATCCCAAAAGATTTTCTGCCTTTTTTTAAAAAGTTTTATAGCTTTATGTTTTACATCTTGCTTAGTAAACAATCAATTTTGTGTTAATTTTTTATGGAAATTTTGTTAAGTCTGAATGTCAGTTTGGAAAAAATTGACATCTTTACCATGTTGAATCTTCTGATCTATGAACATAATGTCTTTCCATCTATTTAGATCTTTGTTTTTTTTTTTTTTTCATTAGGCTTTTATTCTTTTTCTTTCTTTCCTTTTTTTTGCTTTCTCGCCTTACTACACTGGCTAGAATTTTCAGCACTATATTGAATAAGAGTGATAGTGGATATGTTTGTCTTCTTTCTGACTTAGGGGGAAAGCATTCACTCTTGCATCATTAAATATAATGTTAACTGTAGGTTTTTTATAGATACTCTTTATCAAGTTGAGAAAATTCCCCTAATTCCTATTTTTTCTGAGCATTTTTATCGTGAGTGAATGTTGAAGTTTGTCAAATACTTCTGTATCTTATATAGTTTTTGAACTTGAAAACTCTTACAACTTCATCATGGTATGTTTTCATCTCTCCCTGTGTTCCTCTTTGTACTTTGCCAAAGGGTTCCACCTTAAATTTTGTGACGATGTTGAGAATAGAAAAAGTTTTTCTTTTTTCTATCATGAAAGAGAAGTAAGAGCTCAGGTTTGCTGTAAGGCCAGGATTTTATTCCTGGTTCTGTTTACTTCTTGTTGAATGTGATCATATTCTCTTTGAATCTCAGTTTCTTAATTTGCAAATTGGGGAAAAATAGCTACCTTACATGTTTACAGTGATGATTAGATGAATTGATAGAAGAGATGCTTTGTTAATATTATTGATTTTTAGGTATGAACTAAGTAATTAATGTTAGACTATTCATCTTCCCCAGTACTTGATAGTCTTTATCATTTGTTGCTTTGCCACAGTAAGTGATTTGGCAGAGAGGAAAAAGTAAGTTTCTCTACAGAACACACCAACAGTGGAACGTACTAAACTTGCATTCCCCCTTCAGGAATAGACAAGAGGCAAGTGTACAGCTAGCTGCACCAAAAAAAGAGAAAACAGATTATGGTACCAATAACACTAAGGAAACTTCTATGGAGATTCTGAGACATGTAGTGGATGGTGAAGGATAAAGTAATATTTAGGTGAGAGGAGAGGGGTAGATGACAGTTCCACCTACCATGTCTCAGTTGTATCCCAAGATATCATAGATCAGTTTCCTCACTATTACTAGACTGTGTCCAGAAAGATTGGAATGATCACTACTTTGGAAGGAGAAGAGTTTATGTATTTGAAGGGTGGGCTTATAAGATACTGAGAAGCCAAAGGTTTCTAGAGGGGGCTGAGCCCTACTCAGGACTCTCTTTAGGGGAAGGGCAGCAAGCTTCCGTGCTGCAGCCCCTAAGAAATCTGAGTGGTATAAATTCGTGAAAAAACAGATAAATGATTTGGTAGACTAAGTCAAAGAATAATGGCAGCGCATCTCAGATTTTCCAAGATATTATTTCTCATTGAAACAGTCCAACTCAGTGTTGGATCATGTCTTAGTTTTTAATTCAGAAAACAGGAATACTATATTCTGCACTTAATGATTTTTCTACCTTGAGAAATACTGTAGACTTTATCTAGTTGAGTTTTTTTTTTTCTGTTAAATTATTTAAATACTTATTTGAACGGAGGATTACTGGTCAGTAGATTGCCACTTGTTATCATCTTACACCTTGGAGTAGAACATGGTATGTCATATGTGTTTACCTACCTTTGCTTTAAACAGTCATATGACATCCAGTGGAGTATTTCTATCCTCCCAGGAACTTTTATTTCTTGTCTTAATGGATCAAGAAGGACTGTTACATAAACGTTTTCAAACACTTACTAGATTTGTGTCTTAAACAGGGAATGCAGTAGGTCTTTTTTTTTTTTTTTTTTTTTGGTGACTTACTCTAAGATGGAATCTAAGATGGTCTTAAGAAGAAAAGAAAGAGAAATTCTTCATAGCCTTCGGAGCCTTCATAGCAGGTCTTGTGCCCTTGCATAGTTTACAGAGCCCAGAAACAGAACAGTTGATCAAAGGCAGTTGATTCCATCTACTAGAACAAACTGCAAATACTTTACTTTTTGACTATTTTGTTAAAATTTGTAGCAGAACATTTAGTTATCAAATGTCTATTCTGAGTAAACTAGAATCCTATATTCCTATGCCTGGATATTTCAGGTTTCCCATGCTTTTTATTTTGCATGACTAGAATTTCATCTATCAGTTCACTAATTTTCTTGGTTTATCAAGAAAACTTTGTTCTGTTTAACAGAAAACATTGAACATTCCACACTTTTGTTATATCCTCAATCCTCATATTTGTGCATTTTTATCATGTTCAATATGTAAAAGAATACCTATAGTTCAAGAAAGCTTTAATTCTTGTAAGTAAATTGTGTAAGCTTAAATACAAATTATTGTACTTAGAGATTTTCCATATTTGACATGGACCAAATTCCCCAGTTCTTTTACAACAGTAATACAACAACAGAAACAAAGCAGAGATCCTCACCTATCTTCCCTATCATATTTAAGAAATGGCAGAGCTGGAGTCTATCTTCCTGGAATACATTTTCATTAAATCAGATAACCCATTGCATCAGAAATTCAAAACCGTGAAGGAAGAGAAAGAAGGGAGTTACTTCTTTTACCCCATCTAATGTCTTCACCTCAGTAAGCTGGTGGGAATTTCTGTGCTTGAAATTATGTACCTTATAAAATTATTCACTTTAATAATCAGTTTAGGTAGCTGACTTCTCCTGTGCAGAAAGTAATAATTCAGCCTATTTATAGTCTTGAAAGGACCATATCTGCTGTTTTGAGTGAAGCAGACCTGCAGTTTATACGACAGTTTAGAATAATTTTATTTACCAAGCTTTTCAGATGAATAGAAAAATATCCACCTAATCTTGAGTTGCTATGGTGATCAGTTGAATTATTTTACTGTTTAAGCCCTCTGGAATGTTATTGGAACATTATCTGTTGAGACTACTGGAATGTTAGCCCACTGCAGTGGTGACTTGCTGAACATTGTTTAAGTGACCAAGAAGAGTGAATAAATGATGCCCTGGTGCTCAGTTCTCGGGGAGCAGTTTATACTTGTGAAATCTGATTCAACACATATTAACCATATATTCTCATGTTATGCTTTCTGATGGGATTGCTCTAAAATTAGTCTTCAAGATAATGCATTTTGGGAAACCTAAGTGTAATTTCTCCTTACATAGAGCCTTGATGTTCTTGTCTTGTCATAATTGATAGTGAACTTGTGTTCTTCAGAATTAGCTCATTCTATAAGCACAGATGAAGAGAAAGACACTGGCATGAGAAGAATCAACATTTATGGACTATACTGGAGTTCACATAATTATTTGTAGACTCTTTGTTTGATTTCCTCTGGACACCAGGCAACTTCTCTAATTCCAAATGAAGAACTTTCATTCGGTGTCTAACCTGGAGTGTTCCACAGTTGGGCTGGGGGAAGGCAGATGCTATTGCATGAGATTTTGACAGTTCATATTATAAAACATTTCAGATATGCAACTAGAGAGAATAAGTACTTGTCACCCTGCTTTAACAGCTTTTTTGACACCTGGACAATTTTGTTTCATCTACTCTCCCATTTATGATATTTTTTTGCTGAGATATTTTAAAGCAATCCAAAACATCCTGCTATTTCATGTATGAATATTTCTATAATTGACAGGAATTTTTAATTACTAGTCATTTTTTAAGGGCTTTTTAGTGTCTTTAATAGCTGTGGCAGCTCATTTCTTGTGGGTACAGTGTCTCCTTATATTCTTAAAGAGCAACAACTTAGGTGGCCTTCTGTAATAGCAATCATTTCTCAGGCTTGGACTGGCCATTCATAAAACCATAACAATTTCAGGTTAAATTGTGTATGATCCAAAGGTACTGTTTCACAAGAGAGAATATTGAGACACAGGTGAAATGTCTTTCCCAAATAAAATAACTGGCAGAGCCAAGGAATTGAATGGAGTTCATAATATCAGAATATTTTCCCTTGTACTGTGCTGTGTCTACCTATAACACTAAGTGGTTTTCCAGCTAATGCAATCCTTCAGTTTGCAGAAGATTATCTTTTAATGCACATTGTTACCCTGTCCTAAAGTGGCCCTTTACTCCTTTCCCAGTGTGTAGGCTAGCAGATCAGTTTAGTAAGTTGATACCTTTGACCAGCTAGACAGAATAACACTGTGAAGATGATAAAGAATGAGGTACAAAGAATATGAATTTCATTACAGAAAGGAATAGGATGGGTCCAGAGAGACTGATGCTGGGAATGAGGGAGGAGAAGCAAATGTGAAGCTGTGTTTAGTGACTTTGGGTTCTGGAAATAAAAGGTATATAAAAGACAAGTTTCCAGGCCTCTCACTTTTCTCTGTGATAAGCATTGTTAGTTTTCAAAACAGATTTTAGTTTTAAACTTGACCTGGCCTCAGAGGGTTCTTTTGAGAAAGCCCTGTAGTGGGATGTAATTATTCTTTAGGAGTTGAACAAGTGTTTTCCTGCACAGTGGCTTTCTTTGCTGTTGTGATCACTGGAGGGTGTAAGGGAAAATTTAGGGGCAGTTTTTCATCTTGTTTAAATCCTTCCCCTGGAGCAGGTCTAATCAAGAAGCAGGTTTTGAAGGCATTAGGCATGTTGTATATGGATCAGCTGTAGAAGGGCACGGCATATACATACACATCAGAGCACATTTGTTTATACCATTGAATTTCTGATGCACACATTAGTTCTTCTGCAAATGACTTTTTTTTCTCAATTAAAAAACAATTAAATGACTATATTCATTCTGGTATGCATGGCTCCAAGTTCAAGTGGCTTCTACCATTCCTGATAGCTAAATTATTTCTCTAAGAGTGTGTTATAGTCATGTATATCAATGGTTTCCAATTCTGGCTACACATTAGAATAACCTGGGGTGCTTTTAAAGACACTGGTCCTGAGGACTGGTATTTTAAAAAATAATACCACCATCTAGGCAAACCACCAACTGGCTAAAACCATTAGGTGAACTGTTGATGATGGACTTTATCATAAAGGGGTCAGGTTGGAAGCCCTGAACCAGTCAGTTGATCTTAACAGCACCACTGGTGGACCAACCACATATTATGCATCTCATACTGTTACAACAGGAAGTAAACAACTCCATCCATGAAATATGCATGCCTGAAAAATTGCACTGGAATCTAATTAAGCTTCTAGTGGTTTTCAGGAAATACTGAGGATAGAGGAACATGTTAAATGACACCAAGAGAAATAACTAGACATGTCAGAATGTAGGTCACTATATAGGAAGTATGCCCTGGTTTCTCCAGCAAACATGGCTTGGGAGCAGACCATCTAGTCTAGAAAGGAAGAGGCTATTGTAGAATAAAGAGAATTAAGTGATGTAAAAACCAAAAGCCACATGTAAACCTTTCTTGGATGCTAATTCAAACAAACTAAAAAGATACCTTTGAAAAAAATTGGGGAAGTTTGCATAAGGAATGGCTGTTACATCATATTAAGGAGCTTTTAAAAATGTTAAAACTTTAAATTTCTGTTAAGGCTAGTAGTTATATTTAATAAAAAATCAGAATGGCATACAGAAATATTTATTTATAAAATAACATGATGTGTGGGATTTTCTTTAAAATACTCCAGCCAAAAAACAAAATCAGGGCTATTGATGAAATGTGATTGTCAACATTTGATAATTTTTGAAGCTCTATGAGGAGGTCCTATCCTGTATATGTTCAAAATTTCCAAATTATAACCTAAAACATAAAGAATAAACCACAGATGAATAAAATAAGAATTTCTAGGGGATGGAACTCAGGTATCAGTTTTTTTTTTTTAAGCTTCCCCGGTATTTCTATTATGCAGTCAAGGTTGGGAAACAATAGTAGCTGTTTCTTGAGTGAAACCATCTAGATCTAGGATAAAAAGATTTTTCTAATAAGGCTGTGAAGTTCAGAAATGTTTCTAGTTTTTTTTTTTTTCCAAAAATTATAATGGTCAGCATATGTTGTGAAACTGAATCTTGTACTCTTAAGGGAGTCCTTGAGAATGTGAATTTTGAAATTTTTTATACAATATATATGTGTAAATCAGAGAGTTGCATATATTTATATATTTAGAGTTGGATCAGCATTTATATGTATCAGTTATATTTAAATATTAGGATATAATTATGTCAATATAGTTATATAAATTAATTTATGTGTACATGTATATATGTAATGCATATATGTAATATAAATATGATATAAATACATAATATTTAAGTTTGTATAGTTATTTATAACTATAATTAAGCATGTATGTATGTGTGTGTAATTAAGCATATATATGTGTATGTATATGCTTACAGTTGCTGTTACTATAATATACTCTATAGTTTATAGATCATATTATACTATATTAATATATAGTATATTATGTTAGTATAATATACAAGTATACAATGTGTATTATATACACAGTATATTATGATAACAGCCATAAGTAGTGAATTCTTGCATGATCTCAATTTCAAATGTTCCACTCTGTTGTTATAGTATATGCCCCATTTTTTTGTTTAAAAAAACTTCTTGTAGTTAAGACTCCTTTATAGAGATTTTTTTTCCTTTCTAATATGGTTGCCAAGCTATTTCTATAATCCTTTCTTTTATAGAAAGAGTAGTTTTATGTGTATGCATTATGTAGTCACTCGACATTTATTGAGATGATGTTTATGGAATGTCTGTTGTGTGCAAAGCTTTGGAATGATTTTGAGTTAATGATTATTTGATTGTATCACCATTAGTTGGTGGATATGTGATGTTAGGCATTTGGTCTAGTTGTTGGGATCTGGTCTTTAATTTAAAAAGAAGAAAAACATAAACTGAAATTGGAAAATAAATGGGTAGAAACATCTGACAAATTTAGAGAGAAACTGAAATCTGTAACTTTGAATGGAAGGAATCTTAGAAGACCTCTCATCACACTTCTATTCATGGCTGAGAGTTCATTTTATAATGATGCTAGAAAAAACTAAATCATCTAACTTTTTGAACATGAACTCCTCTATAACTGGAGTTCACGATCGTACAAGGACACCTATCCCTATCACCCAAAGCTGCCAGACAGCTCCAGCTCAAGCTGATTACTTGTTCTAGGAAGCATGTGACCACCTATTCTGAATTGCCAGAAGGCCACTTTTCCAAAGGGCATGGCTTCCAGGTGTCTGCCACAGCTTGTCCACTGTTTTTGGCTTGTCAACTATCCATACTGCCCACACTGAGATAGGATTTTTCATTGGAGTCAGAAGAAAAGAGGGCAGCATTAGGCAAGATTCAAGAGTGGTAGCTAGGGAAATAGGAAACAGAAGGCAGTAAATATGCCAAAAGTATATATTTAAGGATAAGAGAAAGGAGGAGCCAATGTTGAAGATGTGTCCCTCAAAGGAGGGGTGAATAGAGGCCGGCATCTCCTCATTTGTAAATTACTTACTTAAGGCACAGATGGTGTGCTAATTTATAATTGGCTTCTCCTGTGACTGAGAAGGCTGAGGCTGAGGATCACCACAAAGAAGAAAGTTGAGAGGCACTAACGTTTTATGGATATTTGGAAAAGGAAATAAGAAAATAGACCAAGGACAGTAATATTGAAATTTTATAAAGTACTTGGTATTGTTACAACTTCTCTTTAGTGAGAAGCAGCAAGCCCTTATGCTTGCTCTGTTGTGTTTATTTCTAAGCTCTGTTGTGTATTTCCATGGCAGCAAAACTCCAGAGATGTGCCCTATTCAGACATATTCAGGATCACTGGGGAGAGAGAATCCCCAAGAAATAGGTGTTGGCATCTGTTTAAAGGAGAAGAAGGGAAACTATATTTTATAGTCTTAAGGATAAAAATAAAGTGGAACATGTGAAATCATCTTGGGAATAGAATGCAGTTCTTGAAGCTTGGTGAGTAGGTTGGGGGTTATCTAGGTAAAGTTCCTGGCACTCCAAGAGGACATTTTGTTGCCTCTTTGACATGATACCTTTGCCTTGAGTTAGAAGGGTACACATAAAACTACTCTTTCTATAAAAGAAAGGATTATAGAAATAGCTTGGCAACCATATTAGAAAGGAAAAAAAATCTCTATAAAGGAGTCTTAACTACAAGAAGTTTTTTTAAACAAAAAAATGGGGCATATACTATAACAACAGAGTGGAACATTTGAAATTGAGCTCATGCAAGAATTCACTACTTATGGCTGTTATCATAATATAAAAAGAACTCTCAATATGAAATTATTTATAGCCAAAAGTCTAGTAAAAACCTAAATTCAAAAGATTTATAGTAGAAATATTTTTCCTGTTTTGTTATTTATCTTGCTAAGAGTCAAATTTCTGCAATTTTATGGCTTGGTATTGGAATGGCCTGAGGAAAGGGGGTTAATGAAGTTATATGCTTATTAAAACACTTTTTAAAAATTTTTGGCATAATTTAGACTCAGGAGTTGTAAAAGTGTTAGAGAGTTCTAATGTATCTTTTGCCCAGCTTCTCTCAATGAGAACATCTTATATAGCCATAGTAAAATTATCAAAACCATGAAATTAATGTTGATAAAAGTATTTTTTTTTAGTTAATAGTATTTTAACTATAGAGCTTATTTAGATTTCACTAGTTTTTACATGTACTCTTTTGGGGGGGGAGGGTGTATAGTTCTATGAAATTCTATCATATGTATAGATTCATGTGACCACCATCATATTCAGCATACAGAACTCTCCAGTTATGCCAAAGAATCTTTCTCCTCTTACTCCTTTATAATCACATCCGCCCCCCCACCCTAATGCCTGGCAACCACTAATCTCCATCCCTAAAAACTGGTCATTTCAAGAACGTTATGTAAATAGAGTGATTTCTTTGAAACCTTTGAGATTAGTTTTTTTTCCGCTCAGCATAACACCCTGAGGTCTGTCCAAGTTGTGTGTTTTCGTTGTTGAGTGGTATTTTATCGAATGCGTGTAACAGTTTATCCATTCAGTCCTTGAAGGATATTTGTTTTCATTTTGTTTTTTTTTTTCCCCAATTTGACTCTCACTGAAATTACACTTTCTACCATTTCTTTCCTAGTTATATGAATTCTGACAGTACATATTATGTCTCTTAGGTCTTAACTCCACATGGGATGAGTTAGAAGAAGGATAAAGAATGGATTAACAGTTTGCAAAGATCACTAGAATGATTAGCTGAATAAAATATGTACATCAATTCATTTTTTTATGTCAGGAATATTCTAAGAATTACGGGAAAATAGGTAATAAGCATTATAAAAACAGGAGGAATGCCTGAGTTCTAAAAACAACAACAACAAAACAAAACAAAAAAACCTCACAGAGTTCTTAAAAGAATGGTCCATGCCTACAGTTTGTGACTCCTTTTCTTAGGTGGTTCCAGGGCCCTTTGTACCAACTGAGGGTAAATCTTAAACCATTTGCTCCTCATTTAGACTTTCTTTTATACTCGACCTTCCTCCACCAGTTTTCTTCTCTCAGCATACTGGGCAGAATGCAAGCACAGTGCAAAAAATAGGTGTAAACATTACATTGATTCAGATGCTAGTGTGTTCCAGTGGTTACTCTCTGCTTTTCTAGGGATATTTACATTGAGTGATAGCCATCTCCAGCCTGTACAACTTACCCCAAGACCATTAGTCATGATTATAGCTCATGGTTTCCAAATCATTCATTATTTTACTTAATTTCTTGCATACATAGAGTGGTTAGCCCATTTGTGAGTTTTGGTACACACAATTCATTCTACTTGGGTTATTTTCTCTTCAGCACTGAGAAAAACTATTTTCTGTCTTCTCCTTCCTTTTTCAAAACTGCTAAATGTTCAAAACTGCTAAATCTTCTCCAAGAAGTTTTCTTTAAAGATTCAGTTGTTTCTCTTCATACTTCTATACATATACATTTGTGCTTTTGTTACTCTTTTTGTTTATTCTGCTTCTCCCTTGTAAGTTGTCCCTACTATTTCGTCATAATCAGGACTCTATATAGTAAGGGCTTGATCTGTATTTAATTTGACCCATCAAAGGGTTACATATTTACCTTTGGGGACAGGTTTAACATGGATTGGAGGAATAACACAGACCTATTTTCCCTGAGTTTTTCTCAACCCTCATTGCATCTGCTAATAGTATATTTTCTTTTATAATGGATTTTTTAAGGAACAAAATTTGCTTTGGGTTTTTTTTAACCCTCTGGGTAATTAGGTGTCAAGTTGGAAAATTAGGATGATCTGATCAAGTGAGCACTGGTGTGGAGGTAAGAAGACCTGGGATTCTGTACTGGATTTGCCTCTAATTCCCCCTGTGATCATGAGGATACATTCTGTATTCTCATCAGCAAAATCAGGCAGATACAAAAGCCTATGTAGCTGATTGGGTTGTTGTGATGACAAAAGGAGATAATATAAAAAGTTCTAGACTGGATGTGGGGGTCACATCATTATCTATTGCAGATCCAACAAACTACCTTTGGTTTGTAGCATAAAATTACAAGACTGACGACCCTGTTCAACCACATATTTTAGATCTCTCTAAAACATCATATTTTCATATGAAAAAAGGCAGTGCCAGTAGAACTTGGGTACTTCAAAGAGTTTTGTCTGAGAGAAGGAACAGATTTGTTGCATGCCATGTCCATCCATGTATATTCCGGTTCAGGATAAACTGTGGAGAAGCCTGCAGAAATGTGGGAAACCAAAGATTCTTTTTAAAAGTTGAGAATTTAAAAACTTCTCTCTGTAGCAAGATAAAATTGCTCTGGAATTGGCTGGTGGATGGGTGAAAGGGAAGTGAGCCCTTTCACCTTTTACAAGGGTTAAAATGACATTGTCAGCGTGGCTTCATGTTCACTGTTGTCCTAATGCTAGATTTCAAACTTGATACACTGTCACACCAATGATAACATTGAGGTTAGGTCATGGGTGTGACAGAGTGAAGATATCCCATCATCTTTGGTTTCAACGTTCCTCAGTCTGTGTTTTGAAAGAATTCCTTAAGGACCACCCTGATTTTGTACCAGGGAGAAGAACCTTCAAAATATGTCATGCGTCCAGCTACAAACCTAGTCCAAACTGTCATAATCTCTCATCAAAACTACTAAATCGGCTTCCTAACTTGCCCCTTTTTTGACTGTTCCTCCTTTATAGTGAGTTCTCCACACAGCAGCTAGAGTGATCTTCTAAAAATACAATTCTTTTGAGAATCTAATTCCCAGTGCAAAACTCTCCAGTGGTTTTCTATTATAATCAAACACAATGCAGATGCCTTGCCTTAGCCTATGAGACCTAAATGTGGTCTGGCCTGAGTTAGTACTTTCAACCTCATCTCCTACCACTGCCCCTATTTTTTGCTTTACCCAAATCACGCTGGTTTTCTTGCTTTTCTTTGGCTGTGCCTCAGGACTTTGCACTTGCTCTCACCTCTAGGGGACACTCCCCCGTCCCATAATTGCCGGCCTGATTCTTAACTTCATTTAAGTGTCTTTCCAAATGCTGCTTCCTCAGAAAGGCCTCCCCTAATCACCATATGTAAAATAGCTGGCCTCTTTTGTCACTTTCTGTCCACAATTATGCTTCAATTTTCTTCATGACTTTTTCACCCAAGATCATCTTACATGTCTTGGTTTATTTTATCTTCCTTTGTAGAATGTAAACTCTTTGAGATCAGGACATTGTCTCTTTCTTACTGTATCCCCATGTCTATAACAATATCTAGTACTAAAGAGGTTTTTGACAAGTGTTTGTTGAAAGAGAAAAGAGTTATAGTGAGGGTCAAATATGCCTGATGTCAAATCCAAACCTTATCAGTTGTCAATTATTGGAAGATGAAGCATTTCTCTTCAACTTGCTAAGCTTTAGTTTGCATGTTTTAAAATGTGTCTAATGTTAGCTTCTTCATAAATTATTAGGGCAATGAAATGAAGTAATAGCTAAAGCCAGCCACAGAGTGGGCAATCCACAATGTCCCCCTAGTCTGAGTGTATGCAGCTGATTGGGGGCACTCTCTGTAAAGTGGGCTAGCAGCTCAGAGGTTTTTTGTTTGTTTGATTAGTTTTTTTGTTATGATTAATTTTTTGTTTGTTTAGGGTTTGTTTGTTTGTTTTGTCTTTTTGTGACAGGATGATATGCTGCTCAAGGTTCTGGTCAAAGCCCTCAGAGGGTTGTCGGCCATGAGTTTGAGATCCACTGGACTATGTCCATGCAAAATGAAAAATAGATAAATGGAGAAACAGATGTCCTTGTGCTTCCTAATTCCTGGGTGGGGATTTTGTCTGCAGTCTGAGAAGGCTCCTCTGGGTTTCTGTGGATATTGGAGAGGGTACCAAGTATGCCCTACTTGCATTTAGATGCGCAGGCCTCTGTGCTGGAAAGGGTGGAAAAAAACAAAACAAAACACTAACTCCCCTGCTTGAGTGAGCATGAGAACATGGCAAGAAACGGAGAAACTGTGTCTCCTACCTTTGTTCTTGTCAGGACTTTGTTTCAGCGTACAGGCTCCACTTCCCCTTTATTTTCTTTCATTTCTGTTGTGAGACCACTTCTAAAATCCCTGGAGTCCTGCCAAGCGAATGCAGTACTAAAGGTTTGCCTGCTGGATATCTTGTCTCGGATGAAGTAATCAGAGCTAGAGCAAGACGGAGAACAGCATAGATATAATGAGCTCATTAAGATAATGTAAACACTTACATAATACTTACGAGGTGCCAGGTACTCTTCCAAGAACTTTTCATCTAATTCGTTTCATCTTCGCAACAACCCTGTTAGGGGAACTGCCGCTATTAGCCCCATCATGCAGGTGAGGAAACCCTGAGGTCCAGAGTGTGAAAGTCCAAGGTCACAGAGTTGGGCAACAGCACCAAGTGCCATGTGATGTAGGTGGGGCCACACCTGCTCCTGTGTCCCCAGCATCCTAGCTCGGTTGCTCGCTATGACAGCTGAAACTCCAGGAGAGAGAAGCATGTAGGTCTCGGTCGTATGAAGAGCTGTGAATCCAAGATTGGTTAAAAACTTTATCAGAGCCATCAACACAAGAAAACATAACACCTTAAACTTGAGCACTTTTTGGTTTACAAATCAATTTATTCATGTTCCCGGAAACCTTCTCTGGTATTGTCCAGTGCCACTGCTGAGCATTTGCTCTTTCATCTGTCTGCAATAATACCATTGTCTTCACTCTCTGCTATGGCACAGCCCTCCTGTGGTCCCGGAAAATTCTGGCTCTGTGAAGTCAGCCAGCCTCTCATTAAACACCATTCATTATACACGCAGTGCATGAAATGTTTCTGTGCTAAATTTTGTTCTTCCTCTCATCTGCATTTATCTACAGTCCCTACATTGCCAATCCCCATAGGACTAGGAGTGGATCTGTTTTTTTCCTTTTTTTAGTCCTTCCTCAGTTCCTCCTGTACACCTTTACATCCAGTCAGTGCTAAATAATTGCTATTAAGTTGCATGATCAGCCCAAGACATAGAAATGCAGGGTTGCCTGGCTTGTTACTTTTGTAAGGATAGGGATAATAATAAGATTAGTAGTTAATATTCGCAGAGTGTACTGTGTGGCATGATTCAAGGGTTTTTACATATAGTAACTCAAATAATCCTGCCAACAACCCTAAGCACCACTATTATGAACTTCATTTTTCACATGGGGAAACTGTTGCCTCTTGGGTAGCTAGTGTGTGGAAAGTCTAGCTTTACAACCCTAAAAACAACGAATGTGCAGGAGGAGTTGCGTTACTATGCCTTGGAATAGCTGCTATTGAGGGAGCAGTATTACAGCTTGATGGATTGGAGGTTGATTTAGAAGACATATGTAATTGAAGTATTATTCTTATTAGATTTATCGGTATCTCTTCCACTTACTCTCTTTCTTTTAGATACTGGGAAAGGACAGGACCTGAAGAGTGTATCCTCTACTGGAAAATGGGAGCTCTTTCTTGCACATACTCTTAAGGAACATTTTTGTATAATGGAGAACTCCAGTGTTGACTTTCCTATTTACTATCTGTTTGATCTTGGCAGATTATTAAGGATCTTGGATCTGATTTTCCTCATCTGTCAAGTGGGTTTTGTTCAGCCATGTTAGGGTTGTGATCAAGGTTGAATAACCAGGTAGGTAGAATGGCTTGAGTGCTCACTTGGTAAACATTGGCTGTTATTGGGTGCAGACATTACCTTAAAATCCTAAATAAGCCGTAGGTTTGAGTTGAGTCAGAAGCTTTGGGTTGGTGAAATGTTCTTTTGCTATAGGTTGCAGGCTTTGTCCTGTGTCACACAGCCTTGGAAATGCTTGTTTAGGGATAGCCCAGTAGGGTAAAAAAAAAATATGGATAGGATGGCATTTTGTACAACGTTGTAAGACATTTATAGTTATTGAGCCAGAATTTCCACTGTAATAGAAAAAGCAGTTGCTTTTAAACTTCTTGTTCAATTTAGCAATTATGTGAGTTAAAATGTAGACCATTTGGATTGGATTTGGAGGATAAAGTAAGATTCTATCCTACAGTGGGGGATGACTCATAGAGGAGGTAGATTGACAAAGTAGAAACAGCAGCTGATAAGGAGCCAGGAGACCCAAGTTCCTGGCCTGTATTTGCATAAATAAACTGTAATAGCCTTTGGGAAAATCATTAAACATCTCAGTTTTCTAGTGTGTAAAATGAGAGGACTGTGTTTGTGAACAGATCTTTCAACATACATAAGATTCTACCAAGCAGATCACTGACAATGGAATGTGCTATCTATGGTCATTAGGGAACAAAGTATTCTTGCTAGTGCAGTACTCTCTTTTTGGAGAGGATTACCAATGTGAACAACCAGAACCCAAGAAAATCCATCAGCACCAGAATGATACAGACAAAAGTAGACACCTGGGAATCTCGTAATATCCTAGGGTCATTGCTATGCCCTGGGACAGTATAGCTGTGCTAATTACAAGAGTTTTCTGATGATGAGTCATTATAAGTAGAGGCTTTATGGGGATCCATCAATGGGATTTTTAAATGTTTATCATGTTATGGATGTCCTGTCATGTAGTTTATTCACTGACACGTCTTGAGAAATACTTTCTTGGTTGACGAAACTTTTTGAACTGAAGTTTGCAAATATAAAAACTAATTTGGGTTAGCTAGCTTTTCTAGTTTTTCTTGGCACTTTTTGTTTCTTCATATAATTTCAGTCACAGGTGTGAAGACACACTTTGTGCTGATTGCTTTTCTAAAAGGTTTAAGGTTTTACAAAGTCAGATTTTGAGTGGCAGCATTTTCTACTCTCTGTATCACCAGCCACCTGCAAAATTAAAATAGGTCAAGTATGGAACAGTGATTCCTTAGAAATATTCACTGACATTAGAAGGGTGCCTCCTGTGGTACAACAGACATGTTCTTGAGCGTTGTGAGAATTAAATTTTGGAAAATCGAATCCAATTTTCCTATCAACTTGTATTAGAATCTCAAAAAATGCTTTATCTTCATTTCTGATTGATTTTTGATTAGCAATGGTTCTTGCCATTTTAACTCTGACTTACATGGTCTCCCCACCCCCCTATAGTTAATGATATTAAAAAAAAATGTTAGAGCAAATCAGAGAAGCTTCCCTATGCTGTAACCCTGTGGACAGACCTGGGGAGAGAGAGAGAGAGAGAGAGAGAGAGAGAGAGAGAGAGAGTGTGTGTGTGTGTGTGTGTGTGTGTGTGTGTGTGTTGGGGGTGGTGGTGGGCTATCTGGATGATGAAGGACCTTGGTCTGGTGCTTTCTCTGCCACCACAGAGTGTTGCATCTTTGAGCAAGATCTCTTTGCTTCCTTCAGCCACCATTTTCTCACCTGTAAATGAAGACCTCCATTGGTCTTATCTGGCTCCAATATTCTACAAATAATTGAGTGGGAAAAGGAAATTTTCTGTAAATAATCCCATTATTTTTCTTTTTGTAATTTAATTTTATTAAGGTGGATTATACCTATCTGTGAGTGAATAGTGGCCTCCTTGTTTTTATTTAGATGTTTTTGACTGGTAAATTCCATTTTGGCTAGATTAAATTGAGAATCCTTGGGAGGCTCGTTCAGCATAGACAGATTTATTCACTTTTCATGCTGGATGAGGAAGAGGAAATATTTTAAGATAGAGCTGACATGGAACATTAATTTGATTGAAGCCTTTCTGTGTGAGGAGTGATTATAGCGTCTTCATTGCCATAATAGAGATTAGCATGGATTAGATTATCCCATGTACAAAGGTTGTACAAATTGATAGCTGTTATTTGTAGGCTAGGCTGATCTTTACAGTTACTGGCATGACTTCTTAAGCAATATAGTCATGATTCCTTTCATGTGGTTTACATGTGGCAACAAGAGAAGCACATATCCCTTGTTACCAAAACCTTGTGTCTCCCAACAGGAACTTGGCATGGACTCAAAAATACAAGATGTGTATGCACAATATGAAGGGGATGGCACTGGTCATCTGGCGTGCTGTCTGCAATGAGAGCACACACTGGCCAAAGGCAGAAGAGTTCCTGAAACAGATGTTCAGACAAGATGGCTAGGGTACTGTCGAAATGTGGTCTAGAATAATTATGAACATAAGCCTAAAAAGGTAGCCAAGATATGGTTCTGAATTATAGCCAGCCATGGGATTATTATTTAATTCCAGTTTGTGTGTTTCCTGCCAAGTATGTGCCAGACCCTCTGAAACAGAATCTGGTTTTTGCCAGAGGTACTTAGCAACTATATTTTAAGCCTAAATTAAAAAAAAAAGTAAAGATGAATAAATTGCTTTCTGATGGGAGTAAGTTGTATTTCAAAAAGTCTCTGAAACCCCTAGGAAAGTCTCAGACTTTCCCTGACTGAGTGGAAGAGAGGGGGCAGTCTTCCCCTCCACTGAACCCATCTGGACTTGTCACACTGTCCTTCCTCATGATTATAAGCAATTGGTACATATGGTCAGTGATTATTAGTACTTACATGACCACCCTTATCCCACCTCGTCGCTTTCACCTGCTCCCTCTTGCTTTTCTAGTCCACCGGAAGTGACCTCCTCCTTGATCCTTCAGAGGCACCAAATACCTTCCTGCTTCTGGGTTTTTACCTTACTTTGCTGTCTACTGGAAAGCTTTTCTTTCCTGTAGTACAAATCTCACTCCTCACTTTCTTCAGGTTTTTGCTCAGATGCCATCTTATCCATAGGTTTTTCTGGTCACCACCAACATTCTCTGTCCTCTTCATCTTGCTCTGTTTTACCTCATAGTACTAATGAGCATCTGAACATTTTTACTTGCATACTTTTTATCTGTTTTCCCTCTAGGATGAGGCTAGAGGCTTGAACAACGCCTGGCACACAGTGGATGCTCAGTAAATATTTGTTGAAAAAATGAAAAAATGGCTATCATTTAATTTGTATTCATATACATTATATTGGGGGCTTCTAGAAGACAGTATTGGAATTTAACTTGTGACTCAAGCACTGAAAGAATCTTGGAGACCAGAGATTCTTAAAGGACTGTTCATGCACTCAAAGCAGCATTTCACAAGATTTAATATACATATGAATCAACAGGGTATCTTGTTAAAAGTGCCTAAGGAGGGCACATGTTGTAATGAGCACTGGGTGTTATACGCAGCTAATGAATCGTTGAACACTACATCAGAAACTAATGATGTATTATATGTTGACTAATTGAACATAGTAAAAGATAAATAAATACATACATATATACATACAAAAGAAGTGCCTATTTTGATTCAGCAGGTATGGGTTGGAGAGTTGGGGCCCGGGGTTCTGCATATTTAACAGGCTCCCATGTGATGATGAGGGTGCTGGTCCAAGGATTGTGCTTTGAGTAGCAAGGCTTGAAGGCATCCATAGGTGGGATTCAAGGGGTTCACAGAGCCGGGGTCATTATTTTGAATACCAAGTATCATTGTTCTGGCCAAAAATTACTTTCTGGAGTTTTCTGATTAACAGAATGCCAATAAACAGATAATATATTAGACATTTTAAAATAGAACTTTAAATTGTTAGCCATGCATAGTTGTTCTGTATGCAGACATACATTATGCATATGGCAATTTCTTTTTCTGAGGAAATGGTAGAGAGCATACATCAGATTCTCAAAGGGGTGATAACTCCAAACAAGGGTTAACAACCATTTTTTAACAGATGATGTTAAACAAAGGAAACTTGAGGTATCAAACCAAAGCGCATTGTAACCACAGTTACAATGGTGACAAAACCAGCACATATGCTTGCAAAGACTTCGCAAGATTGTGTTTTTACTGCAACAGTTTTTTTTTTTTTTTTTGCTAAACGAACAACTTACTTTTTAAGTTAACGTTTACCAGAGATGGTATTTTCCCAGGGAAGTATTAGGTGAAAACATTTGCAAAATGCTTGGAACCCTACAATCCCAAGACAAATATTTGTTTTCCCCTAGCCACTGGAAATGGACCCCAGCTGGAAACATTGGCTAAAAATGAATATTTGGAAACTCTGAGGCTCTCTATAAAATGCCATTGCAGTAGCTCACTGTCCTTGTAATCTGAGGCCAAAATACCCTCAAAGGGGCACTGGTGTAGAAAAGCTGTTTTCAGGCACAAAGCAAAAAACAGCCCATCAAGAGCTGCATAGCTTTTCAGTCAGGCGGCTTATCCCCAGGTGCGTTTTTCTCAGCCAAGGAGTGTGGGCAGTTTAGTTTCAGAAGTAATAATCCCCTGAATGAACAAGAGAAGACATTTGGAAAAATTGAGATGTTTAATATTAAAAGACTCTACTATAATAGACATCTAGTACAGGGCTTAGTCAAATGTGTTAAATTCTAGACTCCCTCGCATTATTGTGGTATTGTCATCATAATTGTCAATGAAGCTACTAGACATCACAGTGGATGACATTTATTGAGGACTTAATATATTCTGATCAGTGTGCTAAATACCTTCCATATATTTTCTGTAGCAGAAATACTTTTAAAAACTTATTTGAAGTAGGTCCTATAATTATTTTAGTTTTCAGATAAAGAAGCTGACGTGTAGATACATGGTTTATATTGTTCTAGGTGACAAAATTAATGAGTGGTAGAGTTGGGATTCAAATTTAGATATTCTGATACCAGACCTCATGGTATTGACTATCATGCTATACTCATAACCATAACACCTTGATTACTGGTGACCTTGGAACATCTATTTAGGGGACTAGTTTTTAAAGTTCTTTGGTTTAATTTACCCTCAGGGGTAAAGAAAATAGATTTTTATAAATTTCTATCAGCAAATTAACTATTCTAAATTATTTTTCAGAAGAAACACTAATTACTCTTGGTTAATCATGGTGAATTTTTTACTCGTATGAGCTAGGAGCTTCAGCATTCCCCTTTCATGGAAGCATAGATTTTATGTGGCTGTGTAGCATGGCAAACATAACTTGGTATGCCAAATGGCCTAGGGTGAAGATAAATGCAACTGTTTTTGAAATTGACCACTTTTTCTTAATACTCAATTTGTGCTTCTGTGAATGAATAGAGAATTTCAATACTTCAATGTGAGTATTGGACAGGGCTTTTAGTTGCATGTAACAGAATATGCACAGGCTAATTTAATCAGAAAGAAGAACGTATTGACAGATACTAGTAAGCTCCAAAATCTCTGGGAGGGTGCCAGAGAGCCTGGTTCTGGGGCTACATACTCCTACCCAGGACTTCTCTCTGATCATATGGCTTCTCATAACCTATGATGCCAGGTATCTGCCTCCTGAAGCTGATGAACCAAATGCCTCCCCAACTGCTCCTGCCAGAAACCTGGTTCTTCCTGGTTTGGCACTCAGATATAAGGTAGTCTCTCAGTTTTCTGGCTTCTGAAACTGAACTATCAATGTGAGAAAATCCCAAAATGTAGGAATATGTCCAAAGATGTTAGGCAGTCAACACAAGGAAGCCCCCGATATTATGAAATATTCAGATAAATGTGAAATACCTTTCTCTTTATTGCATTTTCCCTTCATTTCAGTTCCTTTGACTGCTAATTTCTTATTGAGAACAGAGACTCTATTCATTCAGGCCCCAAAATGGCACTGTGTTAAGTTCACAAAAAGGCCTGTCAATGGACTTTCTGAGTCTGATGAAAAAGATGAAATCTGTATTAAAAAGGCAATGAAGGTCCATAGTCTCACTCTGAGAAACAAACTGAGGGTTCTAGAGGGGAGGGGGGTGGGGAGATGGGTTAGCCTGGTGATGGATATTAAAGAGGGCACGCTCTGAATGGAGCACTGGGTGTTATACGCAAACAGTGAATCATGGAACACTACATCAAAAACTAATGATGTAATGTATGGTGCTTAGCATAACATAATAAAAAAAAAGGCAATGAAGGAAATGTGGCGAATTTGGAGCTAAGCATTTTTAACTTGAGAGAGATGGTAGGACATTTTTTTTTTTAAAGATTTTATTTATTTATTTAAGACAGAGAGAATGAGAGAGAGAGAGAGCACATGAGAGGGGGGAGGGTCAGAGGGAGAAGCAGGCTCCCTGCCGAGCAGGGAGCCCGATGCGGGACTCAATCCAGGGACTCCAGGATCATGACCTGAGCCGAAAGCAGTCGCTTAACCAACTGAGCCACCCAGGCGCCCGAGATGGTAGGACATTTAAATGAACATAGAATGGGCAAATGGGGATAAGGGATTGTGGCTCAGAAGTACACACAGGGCGTTATGTTTGGGAGTGGGAGTTGCCCTCCAGGCACTGACAGTTGAAGCATTGGCCAGAGAATGAACGTGTTTTCTGATGTCAACAAATAGGACAGGAGATTGAACATCAACCCCTCCCCCACAGCTGTGCACATGTCCAGGTGCACAAAAGAATGGCAAGCCTGTAAAGGAATGGAGAAGGACCAGATAGTTGAGAAGACAGCTGTATTCTTATAGTGTCATAGGGATTAAAGGAGGCAGTATATTGAAACTGATTGCCTTTATTGACTCTTCATTAAAATATAGTTTTAATGTAAAATAGGATTTGAAAGAGATAATATTTGAGGTGTGTCTCCTGCTTACCAAATTTGTTTTCAAATCTCTTATCATTTCATTTGATTTAACATAATTAAAATCATTAAATGTAGAAATTACTTTCTATATGTGGCTAAAACAGTTCTGAGTTATTTTTATTTTAACTTAAACATAGGGTCAAATCCAGTTTCTTGTAGTTAATCACATATTTGAAGAAATGACCTTAAGCATTCTGTTTTGGGAAAGAGTATTGCATGGTGTCCAGTGCAGTTATGTATACCTCTATGTAGTTTTCCTCTTGGCCACAAACTGTGGGACCTGGACAGACTACCTCACTTCTCACTCAAAACATCCTTTGGGGGGTGCCTGGGTGGCTCAGTCGTTAAGCGTCTGCCTTTGGCTCAGGTCATGGTCCCAGGGTCCTGGGATCAAGCCCTGCATCGGGCTCCCTGCTCCGCGGGAAGCCTGCTTGTCCCTCTCCCACTCCCCCTGCTTGTGTTCCCTCTCTCGCTGTGTCTCTGTCAAATAAAAAAATCTTTAAACACACACACACACACACACACCCCAAAAACATCCTTTGGGACTAGATATGAAGCTAATGTTTCAGAGTGGAAGAAATAACACTTCACAGTTTATATCTAGGAAACATGTGTTTGCAGTTTCTTACATCTCTGAATAATGTGAGAAATCAGAAGGCTTAATTCATTCAGAAAATATTAACTTAAAAAAGCCTACTGTATGCCAAAGAATGATATTTAGTGGTTTTGCATTAAGGTAGAAGTAGGGAGATAAAGTAACACTTGCCTTTTCCTGAAAAGAATTGAGTTTTATTTTTACTTAGGAGACATAGCAAGGAAAAGTGTATGCTCTATACTGTGTATGTTTGGGGTAAGCCCTGGCATGACAAAGGGAGGTTTGGTATCATGGAAGTTTCTAATTCAGTAGGAAGAAAAAAAAAAGCCTAAATTATATGTGAATGTTATCATACCAGAAAGAAGTCCATTGAGTTTTCTAAGATGGTTTTGATCACCCTTATTAATGTCAAGTAAGTTGCCCAGCCCATAGATTTTCTGGTGTGGTGATGATGGACCTTGAATATTATCTTTGCTCTGGTGAAGTTCTTTATCCCTTTACTTATAGACATTGTTGGGTTGACATTGCATATACCACAAATCTAGCATCAGGTTTCTGTTGTCCTTTAACAAACTATTTACCTAACCACAGAATCATTTTGTTTTAAGAAAAGAATGAATGTGCCAAACCTAGAGAAATACATAAAGGATCATTCATGGATATATGATGGAATAAGAATAAAAAAACAGAAAAATAACAACGTTTATTTGAAAAATTCTGATATTGTTAAAATTCTCAGAAATTTATTTTTGTAAGTAGAGAATAATTTAGGTTCAATGCATGTTTGGCAGTGTCATATACATACTTCTCTTGTTGGAGTAGTCATTTCTTTTTAGTATCTTTATCTTTATTAAAATATGGATTTCTTTGTTTTTACAGCAGGGCTACTGGTTGAATCAATATTCTCCAATAATAAAATTAGCAACATCAACAACAACAACAATTGGCATATATTGAGTCCTGACCATGTGCCAGGCATTGTTTTAATCACTTTACATATATTAACTCATGTAATTCTCACAGTGGCTCTGCTATAGTAGAAGCACATTATACTCCTACTTCACATGAGGAAAATGAGACTGGAGTATGTAACTTAGGAACATTTACACAGCTAGTAAATGATGGAGTCAGGCTTTGAATCCAGGTAGTTAGATTGCAAATTGGTGCTCTTCAGTTCTACCCTGCATCAATAAAGATAGTTACTAAACAAGTCAAATTTTCTTAGAGCATATTTTTAGATAAAAATTGGTAAAAGAATTTAGGAAAGCAAACAAGCATGGGAAGAAAGGACTAATAAAAGGAAGAAAGACCACTCCATCATTGGATGAGAGCTCTGTTAACATTTTGAGCTATTCACACTTAGTCTTTTTTTTCCTATTCATATATACACAAAATTTAGATCATACTATGATATAGTACCATACAGTTTCAATTATTACAGCTCTATAGTATGTATTGAATACAGTTTCAATTATTACAGCTCTATAGTATGTATTGAAATCTGGGATTGTGATATCTCCAATTCTTCTTTCCCAAGATTGTTTTGGCTATTTGGGATCTTTTGTGGTTCCATACAAATTTTAGCATTATTCTGGTTCTGTGAAAAATGTTGTAGGTATTTTGATAAAGATTCCATTAAATCTGTAGATTGCTTTGGGTAGCATGGACATATTGGTGTTTCCAATTTATGAACATGGAATATCTTTCCATTTGTTTGTGTCATCTTCAACTTCTTCCATCATTATTTTATAATTTTTGGAGTACAGGTCTTTCACCTCTTTTGTTACGTTTATTTCTAGGTATCTTATTATTTTTGGTACAATTGTAAATGGGGTTGTTTTCTTAATTTCTTTTTCTCCTACTTCATTATCAGTGTATAGAAATGTAACCGGTATCAACTTTGTATCCTGTGACTTCACTGAATTCATTTATTAGTTATAGTAGTTTTTTGGTGGTCTTTTGGGTTTTCTATATATAGCATCATGCCATCTGCAAATAGTGACTGTTTTACTTCTTACCAATTTGGATGCTTTCTATTTCTTGCCTGATTGCTGTTGGTAGGACTTCCAGTACTATGTTGAATAAAAGTGGTGAGTGTGGACATTCTTCTCTTATTCCTGATGTTAGAAGAAAAGCTCTCAGTTTTTACTATTAAGTATGATGTTCACATTATAATATTTAACATTTTTGCTCAGGTAATATATTATGGAAATGTTCCCATAGTATTATTTTAGTATGATTTTTTAAAATGGCTTATTAAGTTATGGATGTTCCATACTTTTTATGTACCCCTATTGTTCAGTATTTAGATTATTTTCTACCTCTTGCTTTTAGAAATCAAGGTTTTTAATAAAAACATAAAAACTAATAAGCAGTAGTATCAAACATTGTAATTTATTTAAAATTAGAATAGAACTGTAATTGACTAATTTATGTTTTCTCTTTTAGATTTGTTTACTTTAGCCATATCTGCTTATGTGCTCCTCAAAACTATAGCTTATATTCAGGAAGGTTGCAAAGAGAATATTTCAGTATGGCGTTGTATTTATTATTTTGAGTCAGATTCAGTTGATGATTCTTCTTTGAAAAATTTCTCTGATGGTTCAGCTGATGTTGAAAGTCCTCATCATTTAGTATGTATCTAGTCATCTAAGAAAATGCCATGCTTACCATTTTGTGTTGTGTTAAGGTTTTGGATCTAGTGTGTTTTCACCATAACATGCTATTTTTGAATAGAATTTTCTCCCATATTTTCATTACAGAGGATACAGATAACAATTCTTATGAAAACCTGATACCACAAAATTTATCAGTCTACCAGTAGTACTACCTCTAACCAGTGATTCTAAATATCTTCATAATAATGATTATTCTCAATGATGAGTTAAGAAAGTCATTATGAAAGATTAAATTGTGGGCAAGAGTACTAGTTAAGAACATGCATTTTGGAGTCATGTGGACCTAAAATGCAACCTTAGATCTGCTACTTTGTAGTTGTGTAATTTTGAACAAGTTACTTAACCTCTCTGAGCTTCAGTTTTTTACCTACAAAATGGAGTTGTAAAGATAAAGTATCTGAGCTCTAGTAAGCCTTCTGTAAATACTTGCTTGAATTATCACCAGTATCAGTATTATTTTCTTCTACTCCAGTAAATATGGAATACAGATCTTCCTTGGCTTAAGATGGGGTTACATCCCCATAGGTCCATTCTAAGATAAAAACATCATAAGTTGAAAAAGCATTTAGTACTCCTAGTCAGCCAAACACCATAGCGTAGCTTATTCTACCTTAAATGTGCTCAGTATGCTTACATTAGTTGGGCAGAATCATCTAAAAGAAAGCCTATTTTATAATAAAATGTTGAATATCTCATGAAATTTATTGAATGTTGTACTGAAAGTGAAAAATAGAATGGTTGTATAGGAACAGAATGGTTATCAGGGTATCAGTTATGTGTCCTCATGATTGTGGGGCTGACTGTGGGCTACAGCTCACTAATGCTGCCCAGAATCGTGAGAGAGTCATACCACATATTGCTAGCATGGGAAAAGGTCCAAATTCAAAGTTCAGTTTCTACTGAATGCTATTGCTTTCACACCATCATAAAGTTGAAAATCATTAAGTCAAGCCACTGTTAAGTTGGGGACCATCTGCATTGGTTTTTATGTGCAGAATCTAAACAGTTCTCTCATATAGTTGCTAATTAACCAAGATACAGAATTCATTGACTGGAGTTGATGACTGGACACTTACTACATACAAAATTTTAAAATGATAAATCCTGAAGAGTTTGTGTCCTTAATAACAACAGCAAAATAAAAGAATTCCTTTAAGGAACCTTTAAGATATCTTATATATTTATAACTATTTAGCTTGCCCTGAATTTTTCAAGAACACTTTACATTGTTTATCTTATGTGTAATTAATGCATGTGTAGAGTAATGCATGGGCGATTACTTAACCTTATTGATTTTGATAATTATAAACTCAAAGTGCATAAAAAACGTAGTTCCATGTATCATTTCAGAGATTCCACTGACAAAATAGTTTCTCCAGTGCAAGCATCATGATTTGATTCTAGGATTATATTTTATATTGATCTGAAATTAGAAGCTACTGTCTCTGGTTTGATACAACAAAAATATTGTTCTTCCTCCCTATCCTGACCCTGATATCCCTAAGCTGATTTTTTTATAGTATCTTATTCATAGTTGGGCTAATTCCTATGAGAAAATGTTTGGTGATCCATAGGTTAAGGCAAAACTGTCAACACCTTATTGGAGTAAAATGGAGCTATGACACATTTTTGTCCTTGTAAATCTTATTTAGACCGATTATTGCAGAAGTCAGCCCAAACTATTGAGAAAAACATGTTTAGATTTATGGACATCTTTGGTAGTGGAGAAGAGAAGAACAATGTATAATCTTTCTGAAACTACTTTTTCTTAGCACTTACCAAACCTATGGACAGGGTGCAACTAAATGATACTTTCAAAAAAGTCATGAAAGAAGAAAACCATTTAAAAATCTATACTAATTGAGGGGCGGAGCAAGATGGCAGAGGAGTAGGAGACCTGGATTTCATCTGGTCTCAGGAATTCAGCTGGATAGGGATCAAACCATTCTGAACACCTACAAACTCAACAGGAGATTGAAGAAAAGAATAGCAACAACTCTCTGAACAGAAAAGCGACCACTTTCTGGAAGGTAGGATGTGCAGAGAAGTGAATCCGAGGTGATATTCGGGAGGATAGACAGCGGGGGAGGGGTCCTCTGGTGGCCTCTTCTGGCAAGTGATAGAGCCACAGAGCACAAAATCAGAACTTTTAGAAGTCTGCTCCGCTGAGGGACGTTGCTCCAGTGGCTAAGCGGGGGGTGGAACCCTCGTGGGACAGTGTGGTCTCAGGACCCTCGGGTCATAGAAAGACCGGGGGTGCCTGAGTGTGGCAGAGCTCCCAGGTATCGGAGCGGGGAAGCCGGCTGCAGAGACGGAGCCCAGGCGCGGTCTCTCAGCACAGGGTTGCCATAAACCATGATCCGCGGGGCACAGTCGGGCCCCTGCTCCCCCAGCAGGGACCCAACAAGCGGCAGATCCGGGGAGACTCACCTTCCTCCCCCGGGAGGAGCCACGCGAGAGTGCACCGCAGGGATCTGCTGGGTTTGGAGACTCCACCTGGGGTCGGGTGCCAGAGGTAGAAACGCATGGTCACAGGCTGGGTGAGCACGGAGTGCGGCTGGAGACTGGGCAGACAGGAGTGACTGCTTTTCTCTGGGGGTGCACTGAGGAGTGGGGCCCCAGTTCTTCGCTCCTCTGGGGTGGAGATTGGGAGGCCGCCATTTTCACTCTTGTCCTCCAAAGCTGGATGGAAAGCTTGCAGGGAACAAAAGCTCCCGAGAGCAAACCCAGGCAGATTACTTAGCCCTGACCGGCAAGGGCGGGGCAATTCCGCCTCCAGCAAAGACATTTGGGAACCACGGCAACAGGCCCCTCCCCCAGAAGATCAGCAAGCACAGCGAAGACCAAGTTTAGGGATCGATGAGAACGGCAGAACTCCAGCGCTAGAGGAATAATGCACATAGAATCCATGGCTTTTTTTACCATGATTCTTTAGTCTTTCAAAGTTTTTTTTTTTTTAACACGTCTTTTTTTTTTGAATTTTTCTTTTTCCCTTTTTCAACCAACATCTCATCAATCCCTTTTTAAAAAAAACATTTTTATTTTTCATTTTTAGAGTCATATTCTATCCCTTCAGAGTAGTTATCCTTATTTTTGGCATATATATATAAGTTGTTCTCTCTTTAAAATTTTGAAATACAGTTTCTTCTAACAGATCAAAATATACCCTAAATCTCTAGTGTGTGGTTTTGTTCTACTTTCCTGCCTGATCACATTCTCTCCCTTTTTTTTTCCTTATTCTTTTTTTTTTAAATCCTCTTTCTTTTTTCAAACAACTTCTTATCAATTCCTTTTATAAAATTTTTTATAATTTTCACCTTTACAGTCATATTCCATCCATTCATCATAACAACCTTTATTTTTGTACATATATAAGTTTTTCTTTCTTTAAAATTTTGGGAGGCAGGGCGCCTGGGTGGCTCAGTCGTTAAGCGTCTGCCTTCGGCTCAGGTCATGATCCCAGGGTCCTGGGATCGAGTCCCACATCGGGCTTCATGCTCTGCGGGAAGCCTGCTTCTCCCTCTCCCACTCCCCATGCTTGTGTTCCTGCTCTCGCTATGTCTCTCTCTGTCAAATAAATAAATAAAATCTTTAAAAAATAAAAATAAAAAAAATAAAATTTTGGGAGGCACTTTCTTCTAACAGACCAAAATACACCCAAAATCTAGGGTGTGGCACTGATCTGTGCACCAGCCTGATCATATTTGATCATGTTCTGGTTTATTTTGTTTTGTTCTGTTTTTGTTTGTTTCCATCTTTTTCTTTTTTTTCCTTTTTCTTTTTTCTTTCTTTCCCTTTCTTTTCCCCTGGCTTCAGGTCTTTTCTGATTTGTTTAGAGTATATTTTCTGGGGACGCTGTTACCCTATTAGCATTTTATTCTCTCATTCATCTATTCTCCTCTGGATAAAATGACAAGACGGAAAAAATCACCTCAACAAAAAGAACAAGAGGTAGTACTGACTGCCAGGGACCTACTCAATATGGACATTAGTACGATGTCAGATCTAGAGTTCAGAATCATGACTTTAAAAATACTAGCTGGGCTTGAAAAAAGTATGGAAGTTATTAGAGAAACCCTCTCTGGAGAAATAAAAGAACTAAAGTCTAACCATTCGAAATCAAAAAGGCTATTAATGAGGTGCAATAAAAAATGGGGGCACTAACTGCTAGGACAAATGAGGTAGAAGAGGGAATCAGTGATATGGAAGACCAAATGATGGAAAATAAAGAAGCTGAGAAAAAGAGAGATAAACAACTACTGG
The DNA here is from genome assembly GCF_002201575.2 of Neomonachus schauinslandi. Lineage (NCBI taxonomy): Eukaryota > Metazoa > Chordata > Mammalia > Carnivora > Phocidae > Neomonachus > Neomonachus schauinslandi. The sequence continues at coordinate 29,321,111 of NC_058404.1, forward strand.
ATCACGAGGGCAGAATTCGAGAGATAAATGATACCATAAGACGAAACAACATTAGAATAATTGGGATCGCAGAAGAAGAAGAAAGAGAGAGAGGGGAGGAAGGTATATTGGAGCAAATTATAGCAGAGAACTTCCCTAATTTGGGGAAGGAAACAGGCATGAAAATCCAGGAGGCACAGAGAACCCCTCTCAAAATCAATAAAAATAGGTCAACACCCCAACATCTAATAGTAAAACTTACGAATCTCAGAGACAAAGAGAAAATCCTGAAAGCAGCTCGGGAGAAGAGATCTGTAACCTACAATGGTAGAAACATTAGATTGGCAACAGACCCATCCACAGAGACCTGGCAGGCCAGAAAGGACTGGTAGGATATATTCAGAGCACTAAACAAGAAAAATACACAGCCAAGAATACTATATCCAGCTAGGCTGTCATTGAAAATTGAAGGAGAGATAAAAAGCTTCCAGGACAAACAAAAACTAAAGGAATTTGCAAACACGAAACCAGCCCTACAAGAAATCTTGAAAGGGGTCCTCTAAGCAAAGAGAGAGCCTAAAAGCAACATAGACCAGAAAGGAACACAGACAATATACAGTAACACTCACCTTACAGGCAATACAATACAATGGCACTAAATTCCTATCTTTCAATAGTTACCCTGAATGTAAATGGGCTAAATGCCCCAATCAAAAGACACAGGCTATCAGATTGGATTAAAAAACAAGACCCATCGATATGCTGTCTGCAAGAGACTTATTTTAGAACCAAAGACACCCCCAGATTGAAAGTGAGGGTGTGGAAAACCATTTACCATGCTAATGGGCACCAAAAGAAAGCTGGGGTGGCAATCCTTATATCAGACAAATTAGATTTTAAACCAAAGACTGTAATAAGAGATGAGGAAGGACAATATATCTTACTTAAAGTGTCTATCCAACAAGAAGATCTAACAATTGTAAATATCTATGCCCCTAACATGGGAGCAGCCAATTAATAACAAAAGCAAAGAAACACATTGACAACAATACAGTAATAGTGGGGGGCTTTAACACCCCCCTCACTGAAATGGACAGATCATCTAAGCCAAAGATCAACAAGGAAATAAAGACTTTAAATGACACACTGGGCCAAATGGACTTCACAGACATATTCGGAACATTCCATCCCAAAGCAACGGATTACACATTCTTCTCTAGTGCCCATGGAACATTCTCCAGAATAGATCACATCCTAGGTCATAAATCAGGTCTCAACCGGTACCAAAAGATTGGGATCATTCCCTGCCTATTTTCAGACCACAATGCTTTGAAACTAGAACTCAATCACAAGAGGAAAGTCGGAAAGAACTCAAATACATGGAGGCTAAAGAGCATCCTGCTAAAGAATGAATGGGTCAACCAGGAAATTAAGAATTAAAAAAATTCATGGAAACCAATGAAAATGAAAACACAACTGTTCAAAATCTTTGGGATGCAGCAAAGACAGTCCTAAGAGGAAAGTATGTAGCAATACAAGCCTTTCTCAAGAAACAAGAAAGGTCTCAAGTACACAGTCTAACCCTACACCTAAAGGAGCTGGAGAAAGCACAGCAAATAAAACCTAAACCCAGCAGGAGAAGAGAAATAATAAAGATCAGAGCAGAAATCAATGAAATAGAAACCAAAAGAACAGTAGAACAGATCAACGAAACTAGGAGCTGGTTCTTTGAAACAATTAACAAGATTGATAAACCCCTGGCCAGATTTATCAAAAGAAAAGAGAAAGGACCCAAATCAACAAAATCATGAATGGAAGAGGAAAGATCATAACCAACACCAAAGAAATACAAACAATTATAAGAACATATTATGAGCAAATCTATGCCAGCAAATTAGATAACCTGGAAGAAATGGATGCATTCCTAGAGATGTATCAACTACCAAAACTGAACCAGGAAGAAATAGAAAACCTGAACAGACCTATAACCACTAAGGAAATGGAAGCAGTCATCAAAAATCTCCCAACAAACAAAAGCCCAGGGCCAGATGGCTTCCCAGAGGAATTCTACCAAACATTTAAAGAAGAATTAATACCTATTCTTCTGAAACTGTTCCAAAAAACAGAAATGGAAGGAAAACTTCCAAACTTGTTTTATGAGGCCAGCATTACCTTGATCCCCAAACCAGACAAAGACCTCATCAAAAAGGAGAACTACAGACCAATATCCCTGATGAACATGGATGCAAAAGTTCTCACCAAAATACTAGCCAATAGGATCCAACAGTACATTAAAAGGATTATTCACCACGACCAAGTGGGATTTATCCCTGGGCTGCAAGGTTGGTTCAACATCCTCAAATCAATCAACGTAATACAATACATTAACAAAAGAAAGAACAAGAATCATATGATCCTCTCAATAGATGCAGAAAAAGCATTTGACAAAGTACAGCATCCTTTCTTGATCAAAACTCTTCACAGTGTAGGGATAGAGGGCAATTATCTCAATATTATAAAAGCCATCTATGAAAAACCTACAGCAAATACCATTCGGAATGGGGAAAAACTGAGAGCTTTCCCCCTAAGGTCAGGAACGCGGCAGGGATGTCCACTATCACCACTGCTATTCAACATAGTATTAGAAGTCCTAGTCACAGCATTCAGAAACAAAAAGAAATCAAAGGCATCCAAATCGGCAAAGAAGAAGTCAAACTCTCACTCTTTGCAGATATGATACTTTATGTGTAAAACCCAAAAGATTCCACCCCAAAACTGCTAGGACTTGTACAGGAATTCAGTAAAGTGGCAGGATATAAAATCAATGCACAGAAATCAGTGGCATTCCTATACACCAACAACAAGACAGAAGAAAGAGAAATTAAGGAGTCGATCCCATTTACAGTTGCACGCAAAACCATAAGATACCTAGGAATAAATCTAACCAAAGAGACAAAGGATCTTACTCAGAAAACTATAAAATATTCATGAAAGAAATTGAGGAAGACACAAAGAAATGGGAAAACGTTCCATGCTCATGGATTGGAAGAACAAATATTGTGAAGATGTCAATGCTACCTAGAGCAATCTACACATTCAATGCAATCCCCATCAAAATACCATCCACTTTTTTCAAAGAAATGGAACAAATAATCCTAAAATTTGTAGGGAACCAGAAAAGACCCCGAATAGCCAGAGGAATGTTGAAAAGGAAAAGCAAAGCTGGCAGTATCACAATTCCGGACTTCCAGCTCTATTACAAAGCTGTCATCATCAAGACAGCATGGTACTGGCACAAAAACAGGCACATAGATCAATGGAACAGAATAGAGAGCCCAGAAATGGACCCTCAACTCTATGGTCAACTAATCTTCGACAAAGCAGGAAAGAATGTCCAATGGAAAAAAGACAGTCTCTTCAACAAATGGTGTTGGGAAAATTGGACAGCCACATGTAGAAGAATGAAACTGGACCATTTCCTTACACCACACACAAAAATACACTCCAAATGGTTGAAAGACCTAACTGTGAGACAGGAGTCCATCAAAATCCTAAAGGAGAACACAGGCAGCAACCTCTTTGACCTCAGCCACAACAGCCTCTTCCTAGAAACATCACCAAAGGCAAGGGAAGCAAGGGCAAAAATGAACTATTGGGACTTCACCAAGATAAAAAGCTTTTGCACAGCAAAAGAAACAATCAACAAAACCAAAAGACAACTGACAGAATGGGAGAAGATATTTGCAAATGACATATCAGATAAAGGGCTAGTATCCAAAATCTATAAAGAACTCATCAAACTCAACACCCAAAGAACAAAGAATCCAATCAAGAAATGGGCAGAAGACATGAACAGACATTTCTGCAAAGAAGACATCCAAATGGCCAACAGACACATGAAAAAGTGCTCAACATCGCTCAGCATCAGGGAAATCCAAATCAAAATCTCAGTGAGATACCACCTCACACCAGTCAGAATGGCTAAAGTTAACAAGTTAGGAAACGACAGATGTTGGCAGGGATGCGGAGAAAGGGGAACACTCTTACACTGTTGGTGGGAATGCAAGCTGGTGCAAGCACTCTGGAAAACAGTATGGAGGTTCCTCAAAAAGTTGAAAATAGAGCTACCCTATGACCCAGCAATTGCACTACTGGGTATTTACCCCAAAGATACAAATGTCGGGATCTGAAGGGGTATGTGCACCCCGATGTTTATAGCAGCAATGTCCACAATAGCCAAACTGTGGAAAGAGCCAAGATGTCCATCAACAGATGAATGGATAAAGGAGAAGTGGTATATATATACACTGGAATATTACGCAGCCCGTCAAAGGGAATGAAATTTTGCCATTTGCAACGACGTGGATGGAACTGGATGGTGTTATGCTGAGCGAAATAAGTCAATCTGAGAAAGACATGTATCATATGACCTCACTTATATGAGGAATTCTTAATCTCAGGAAACAAACCGAGGGTTGCTGGAATGGTGGGGGGTGGGAGGGATGGGGTGGCTGGGTGATAGACATTGGGGAGGGTATATGCTATGGTGAGCGCTGTGAATTGTGCAAGACTGTTGAATCTCAGATCTGTACCTCTGAAACAAATAATGCAATATATGTTAAGAAAAAAAAAGAAGATAGTAGGAGGGGAAGAATGAAGGGGGGAAATTGGAGGGGGAGACGAACAATGAGAGTTACTCATCTATAAAATGAAAAAAAAAAGTTTTTGGTGGTCTTAAAGGCTCATTTGGGTTCCATCATGATATAACTTGCAAATGGAAATATCTTTGCAAATGTTTTATATAGCTTGCTCTCAGTTTGGGACTAAGAGCTGTAGATACTAGAGTATACTAAAACTGAACAGCATTTTGTGGATGTGGACCTTTAAGATATATGTGTACAAGAGTCTGATCTTATGTTGAGTAACACCACTTGCAGCTGATACTTACTTTTATAATGTGTACACGTGTGTAGTTCAGACTGCTATGTCTAGATTAATATTCTGAGATATTATTTCTTCATCACCATCAGGAAGTGGTGGATTTGAAACCTATTCTATACCACCTTGAGTTCATAAAATAAGAGCATTCTTTTATTTCATTCCTTTCATTGTTTTAAAACAAGTTTAAATAAATCTGTTTTCTTCTTAAATTGATTCCCAAGAATGTTTCCATGTAGGATGGCTCTTACTGTCTTGGAGGCACAGTATCCTTTATTGTAGGAAAATGTCTTCTTTAAGAGTCTTCACAATTATTAGTACATTTTAGGATATTATCCCAAGGACCCACTGTGGTATTAGGTCACACTGAATAGATACTTAAATTTGTAGGATTTGTTGTGACCAGCAGACAATACATACATTTTGAACATGTTAAGGAATGTGTGAAACGTGCAGTGCTAATAATGATAGATAACATTAGTTATCTGTCAACAAAATTTGATAAAGGCGTTTTTAGTGCCATTTTTCAGATGATAAAGCAGAGCGCAAAGAAGTTAAACTTGGCCAACGATCACTAAGTGAAGGAGATGTAATTTGTGAACAAGTAACTTTTCTCATTATACTGCCTCAGTATAACAATAAATATGTGGAGATTTATAAAAGTTTTAATGTGAATGTTAAGAAAACACTATATTCTGGGATGTTTTATAGAGCCACTCACCCGAACCCACTGGTAGTATAAATTGTTAATTCTCCCTGTTCTTTCATATTTTCCCCATATGAACACACTGGCCTGGCTCAAGAATGCTTGGTTCTACTCCTGACATTTCCATTCCATTCTTCAATGTAATATGAAAGGGTTGGGTTAGAAAATGTGAAAATTCCTAAGGTCCCTTCTTAGCTCAGTTCCATCTGCTTCATGGAGTTGTGGGGCTTTTCCAGATGCTTTATAAAGTGTTTTAGTGTCAGCTGGCCTGGCCCTTTACACTGGAGGAAGTAGTGGTCAATAGGTTCTTAATTTTGTAGCGTGAAGACTGAAAGTGGAGACCAGAAGTTCTGTTTTCTTATTTTTTGTTGAAAACAGGCTGTTACCGACTACTGCCTAGGATATTTGGGATTAGTCACAGAGCAGGAGGCTCTGCATGCCAGATTGGCAGTTGAGTCATACTGGGTAAGCACAGGACCAGTGACTGGTGTATGCTGCCATACTAAAAATTATGCAGATGCCCAGAGAGAGCTACCACACATGGGAAAGAGGTGTTAGGGGCTTCCCATGGCAATATTAGTCATAAAGTGATAAAAATGAATGTGATCTTAGAAAGCAGCTGAACTTTCTCACTTTATAGCTAGGGCTCAAGGAAGTGAGGACAACTGTACAAGTCTGTAACTTTAGTGTGAAAGTTGAGGATGAAATTCAGGTCCCCCAACTTCATATCTAACTTCTCACTTATATTTACTTATGTTAAATGTCATACCTCCTTTTGTTTCCATTGCTATTGATGGTCCAGGATTGTAATACCATAAGTATATGGTCACTAGAATTTGTGTCCATTATATTTCATACACAACTTGAAATGCCTCTGCTTTCTTTATTAAATCAACATAAAGCACTGGAAAATTAGATTTAAAATTAGACAGCAAACATAGTGACATACTAAGATCATTTGATGGTATATTATCATTTTTAAGTGAGTTAAATCCTTACTGCTCACGGATTCATATACAGCAACCACATGCAGACATTAAACAGAAAGGTCAATAAACAAAAAGGTAGCAATAAATGAGTGCCTTTTGGATTCAACAGGGCTTCTGTTAGGCAAAGTCTTATTTAGCATAGCTATGGTGCAGTGCAATGTAGGGGTTAGGGGCACCTACCTACTATGCAACTGAAAATCTACATATTACTTTTGACTCTCCCAAAACTTCTAATGTCTTACTCTTAAGTGGAAGCTTTATGGATAAAATAGTTGATTTAACACATATATTGTATGTTGTATGTATTACATTCTGTATCCTTATAATAAAGGAAGCTAGAGAAAATAAAATGTTAAGAAAATCATAAGAGAAAATACATTTATAGTACTGTAGTGTGTTTATCAAAGCCCACATGTAAGTGGACCCACACAGTTCAAACCCATGTTGTTCAAGGGCCAACTGTATACCACCCACCAGTAAACATTGCAGTGATTCTAAGTTGGGAAACTTGCAAATGCAAATATGAAAGCGTGACTAAAATACATTGTTCATTGAACAAGGAATTAAAATAAATCTTAGGGAATTGAAAGAAAGAATGTAGGCACCCTAAAAGTATTCAGGTACAAAGAAATCACAAACAAGAAAGCCTAAAGACTAATAGTGATGGAGGAGAGGTACTGGCTTGTTAGTAGATTTGGGTTTGCAGTTTGGAAATCCTCTCTCTAAATTGCATAAAAACTAATAATTGTGCTAATGGTCTTGGTGTTGATAATCATAATCTGGGTATACAGATTTAGCCACAAGATTTTATGCAAATCATTTAACCCCTCTGAACATCTGATTCCTCATCTGTAAAGGAGTTGGACTAGAATATATTTCTTGGCATAAACCACTGTTGGACAAAGAATCTTATAATTAGTATCTGCAGCTTTGTCAAGAGGTAAAAAATTACAATGTTTTGTAACTTAAATGAGTAACTTCATTTCTTAGACTTACATGGTAGGCTTGCTGTTTGAAATACAGAGATACTCCACATTGCTTAATATTATAGATATTTAGGGCTAGAACACACAAAAGAAACTTAGAGTCTCATACTCATACTTCCAAATTTTATGAATAAAGGTGAGGAGACCTTAGAGGTATGAAGTTACTTACTTCTCTGCTTACTGATAGAGCCCAAAGGAGGAGCAGATCCTCATGATTCTCAGTCCAGAGGTTTTATTTATTTTTTTAATTTTTAAAGGATTTTATTTATTTATTTGACAGAGAGAGACACAGCAAGAGAGGGAACACAAACAAGTGAGAGTGGGAGAGGGAAAAGCAGGCTTCCCGCCGAGCAGGGAGCCTGATGCGGGGCTTGATCCCAGGACCCTGGGATCATGACCTGAGCCAAAGGCAGACGCTGACCAACTGAGCCACCCAGGCGCCCCCAGAGGTTTTATTTTTTTTCCTTCTATAGGAAAGATGATAAATGGGTTTTCTTTCTCATGCCAGCTCAGATCAATTGATAGGGCTGGCCTGATGAGAAAGACTGTGAAATAGAGACCCAGGTACTATAGAAAAGACTATTGTTATCGGTTAGTGCTGTCTGCTGTGTGCACAGCATTGGGGATGGCATATGTTTGCCACCTCTTCTCAAGGCTATTCTTTATACATGTTCCTTGAGGCTAAACTTACACTATTTCTTCTGTCTTGCTTGTAACTGCCATCACTCACAATATCACTTAATGTTGTCTAAGGTATTCTGTTCTAAGAGAAGCAATATGTCTCAGTGGACCGAACGTAGATTTGATCATTAGGAAATACATCATTCTCAGGGTTTGGATCCTCATTGGGTATTCCTGAGATGTTTCTCATTTCTTATGTTGCTAAATGTGAATTATTAGCATTGTGTGTCCTATTTGACTAGGATCTTAAGACTGCGAGGGCAGGACCACAGCCCTGAATACAGGCTGGTTCTAGTTCTTCCTCTTAATATAAGATGGTGAAATGCAGTGGGGGAGGAAAGGCAGATGGCTTGTCCTTTGTGGTTCTGACAACTTAAATCCAATTTCAACAGCTGAATTATATTCCCGGATATGGGCTTTCTGATATATGATATTGAAGGAAGCTTTCTCCCACTGCTAGCATGCTCTGGCTCCTTGGTCTGCTCAGAGGAGTTGTGAGGGAAGCATACCTTGAACCAACAGAGCTGTGTTGACCCCTACCCTCCACTTGCTACAGCTTTGCAGGATTTTGGAAGAAAATGGGTGGGTCCTCTAGAACTGGTTAAATAATTTTTTCATTGATTCAGGTCTTTGAGCTCATCCCCATCTGGAATTATTTGAAAGAAAAAGAAGGCACATTACTCTTATAAGGAACTAGTTTATATTCTGAAGCCTAGAGCATATAATAGACACAAAGTGGTTTTTTTTTTTTTTTTTTTTTTTTTTTAGCGCTGTTCTGTATACAAGTCAAGTTTGAGTTCAAATTGAATGAAATGCCTATTTCTGTAAGTAAGTTTAGTGATTTTCTAGTCCAAATTCTTTGTTTTACAAGTGAAGAAATTGCAGCTTGGGGTCTAGGAGGATTAAGTGACTTTTTCAATGGTACATGTCAGAAGAAACAGAATAGGAAGAAGTCCAGAACATCCAATACTTGGTCTAGTGTATTTTATCTCACACCACACTGCCATCAATGGTTTTAGAATTATAAAAATTTGATTTACTTTTAAACTGAGTACTTAGGTTTTTTTAAAAAGGTTTTATTCATAGTTTAGTAAAAATGCTGATGTTCATTTCAGTGTTTAGAAAGCCAGTACTATTCTAGATTTTATTTTTATTTTCTTTAAGCTTCTAATGGACATTGAAGTCTCTGTGGTCTCCAGATCATTTAAAATCTAGACTTGGAAGCACCTTCAGAATGATTTCTGGTTCCACAGAAAGCAGGTATTGTAAGTCTAGAATGATGCTTAGTGTATAGCAAAAAAATTTTTAAAAACTCTGCTTATAGTTCAGATTCTCATATCCCTTTAATTTACAGCCTCTGTTCACAGGAATCACAGGAATCACAGGGAATCTATATTAAATTTAAATATTCAGTGACTAGCCTATAACTAATTGCATTTTAATTAGAAAAGCATGTGTTAACAAGCGGTGGCACTAACTAGTACTCACAGGGGAGTATTCTAACTATTATAATGAGGCTCTTGTCAACAAAAGCACTTAAGGTCTGTTTCTTTCTTTTTTTTTTTTTTTTAGATTTTATTTATTTGAGAGCAAGAGAGTGTGAGCACAAGTGGGGGTTGGGAAGTCTCAGGAAGCAGACTACCCAGTGAGCATGGAGCCCAGTGCGATGTGGGGCTTGATCCCAGGACCCTGAGATCAGGACCTGAGCCCAAGGCAGATGCTTAACTGATTGAGCCACCCAGGCACCCTCAAGTTCTGTTTCTTAAAATGTAAAGATTAGGTGTTCCTGAGGTAGGAAAACAAAACAAAACTATTCTTTGCAGATGGAGGGGAGAATGAAATGGAATCACAGAGTCACTTTTATGGAAATTTTGTTCTGTACTGCACAATTTCAGTGTTTAAATAAGATCAGAGGCCTTGAAGGATGATTTTTAAGTGCTGGATTAGAAATTCCAGATGGAATTGATTCCCAGTGAAATAAAAAACCTGCTGAAATGAAAAAGGGCCTCAATCAGTAACACTTAATTTTCTAAAATGAGTGCCCCAAACCCTATAACTCCTTTCAAACACTGGATAATTTCACATAGGATACATTATCTGTAAGAATAAAAATTGACATCATATCTGAATTTGGTAAGACCAAACACATAATGTGAATTTCCCTTGGAAAATCTTAATAATTACTGAGATTATTTAAGTTGAGAATCTATTGCAAGCAATCTGAGTGAAATCTCCCAGAGCATTTCATGGAAACATTTTCCCAAGTAATTTTTTTTAACCTCCTCTTTCCCTCAAAACAAAAACAAAACAAACCAAAGTGATACTCACCATTCCTCTATTTTCTGTAATATCCATGGGCAGACAAGAATAAGCTTATTTTCTACTTGTACAATTTTTGGGTGATGCTGCTTTTTCTAACCTTCTCACCATCTGTCAAGATAGACCTTTGATTGCTCCCAGGACCATCTTTTACCAGCATCTTCCTTTATGACCGTAACTAACTTCATTCCATCTTTCCTTCCTTTTTTCCTCTCGCTTCCTTTCTCCTTCCTCTCCTTCCTCCTCCCTCCATCACTGTCTCCACCTGCCCATTGCCTCTTTTTTATTCTTCTCTGCCTCCTTTTTATTTCTTTAAAGGAAATCTCTTCTTTTGACCTTATGTTTTCCTCAAGAGGTCAGTTTTATATTTCTCTGGTTCTTTGTAATACAGTCTCTGGAGATTTAAAAATACAACAAAAACAGAATCTTCTGTGATTTTTCAGCAGCAAGATATGGTTTGTATTACTTTCTCTCATAGGATACTTTATGGGGTAAATATTTCCAGATGCCTCAAATCTCTTTGTTATGTTTACTATTAGAAACAACGGCACTTTTTTTCTCTATAGTAATACAATTATGTACTAGGATAGATCCCATTTATACTGCTCTGAGAACAGAAGTTTCATAAGGCAGAGATGAGTTCAGTTGTTTAATTCAATAAGCAGTTATTGAGCATTTACTATATCCAGGATACTGTTGGCTATTGTGAATGAGATGTGACCCATCCTATCAAGGAATTTTTGATTTAGTATGGGAGAAACTATGCAAATGAATATTCAACCCTAAGATGATGGCTACAGTATAGAAGCAAGCAAAGGTTTAAAAACTCAGTAGGCAAGCAAGAGAAGTAGACTAATAAAGATGAGGCTCTTGTATTTGTCAGGGTTTTACTTTAGCTCTGTATAGTTTTGAGATATATTAAATAATGTCTTCTTACTTTACAGTTCTTGTTATTTTTAATCATTATTATTACTTTATAGTCATAACTAATGTGTGGTTGTTTCACCTATGTGAATGTTTATGGAGAGGTAACATGCTTCTCCATAAGCATTCCGAGTCTTCCTCAGACAGAGATTTGTTGATTTAAATCTACGACACTGAGTTAAGGTTGGTAGTGTATTTTATTCCAACTTTGAGATAGCCACTTTATAAGATGCTGCAAGTAAATCTCTTGCTCTGGATCAGGGGAAGCAAGCCCTCTTAGGATGAGCTGTCACATAGCAAGATATAAGCAAGACCTCCTGGGTCAGTTTTCTGAAGTGACAGGTTTATTCCCTGATCAGGACAGAATTTTAACAAACAGGCCAGACTTCTACGTGTGCATATTTGTTTCATGTGTGTTGAGGTGGGGATAGGGTTGAGGAGTCTTTTCTGTTTATATGTGGAATGAATCTTGTATAAAAGTGACATGACCCTTTAATAAGATGATTTCAGTTGGAAGACACAAGCAACCGAAGTAGAACTGGGACCTTTAGAGGGGTTGCCCGCCCCCCATGGAGCTATCCAAGGTACTGAACACTTATTTCTACATTGCCTGCAATTTATTTTTTCAATGTACAGGTAAAGTTATTTGGAGAAAAATAATTTTGAGTGTACGAAAAATTTTGCTCTAAGTACGCTAGATGGAGTGTCCAGTTAAGGAGTGTAGAGTAAGATTTTTGGCACATTTTTAATATACATTAGTACTAAATTACAGGTTGACCAGAAAACTTGGGATAAAGGCACCAGAAACTTCTAGCTCAGTCTTTTATATGTATGTATTATCTCAACCATCTTGTCATTGTGTTTTAGTCAGGCTAATCTATTCTGTATTCAGGTAAACTAACCACCACTTGTTCAAAAAGAGAGTCCATAGTCTCTCATGGTTCATCTCTCCCTCTTATTTCCGCCCCCCTTCATTTTTCCCTTCCTTCTCCTAATGTCCTCCATGCTATTCCTTATGTTCCACAAATAAGTGAAACCATGTGATAATTGACTTTCTCTACTTGACTTATTTCACTTAGCATAATCTCCTCCAGTTCTGTCCATGTTGATGCAAAATTTGGGTATTCATCCTTTCTGATGTCTGAGTAATATTCCACTGTATATATGGACCACGTCTTCTTTATCCATTCATCTGTTGAAGGGCATCTCGGCTCTTTCCACAGTTTGGCTATTGCCAACATTGCCAGCAAACATTGCCAAAATGTTTCCTAGCCAACAATATGATGGCTATTGCCATCATATGCACATTGGGGTGCATATGACCCTTCTTTTCACTACATCTGTGTCTTTGGGATAAGTACCCAGGAGTGCAATTGCTGGGTCATAGGGTAGCTCTATTTTTAACTTTTTGAGGCACCTCCACACTGTTTTCCAAAGTGGCTGTACCAACTTGCATTCCCACCAACAGTGTAAGAGGGTTCCCCTTTCTCCACAACCTGGAGATACCTAATTTATTCTCTTAAAATATAGTTGGCTTGACACATGCTGTATTTTGTAACACTTGGTTCTGGTGGGATTTATTTGTGGGTGTACTTATATGAAAATAAAGATCTCAATGATTTTAACAAATAATGGAAATATTCAGAGAAAAATCCAAGACAGATATATTTTATTCATTAGTTTTTGTTTAGATTTGAACTTCTGATAAGAATTTATTTCAAATATATGGTTACTGCATAAATTTAAGAAAGCCAACCTGAAGAAAAATTGGCTAGCCTATATATCAATGATTAGTTTTAGGAGTTATTTGCCAAATGTCTTGAGAAAATATTTTTCCAGTTTGTTTTAGAATTAGAATAGGGTATGTTGACATTGTATCCATTCACATATCTCTTACTCATTTTTAGAAATTCAAAGTAAATTCTTCTCATAAATATAATACAGGATCATGAGGAGCTTGCGAAGTTGGTGGAGTAGGAGAACCCTGAGTTTACCTCTTCCCATGTTTACAACTAGATACCATCCACATCCAAGTCAATGAGCCAGAGAGCAATCCAAAGACTGGCAGAACAAACTCCATGACTAAATATAGAGAAGAAGCTACATCTGAAAGTTTAGGAAGGTCTGAAAGGCAGAGAGAGGCTGCCTGCAGGAACGAGGGAGCTGTGCACTTGGAAGAGGGCAGAGAAATGGGGCCCTTGCACAAGGGAGCTCACACAGAGAAGACCAATCTCTACAACTTTTGAATTTAAAAACCAGAGGGGCTGAATTCCGTGAATTTGTGAAAACCAGTGGGACTTGGAACCTGGAGTTTTAAAAGTCAGCTGACTTAGCACTGGGCAAGCCAGGAGGGCAAGTGACAGCTGGGTTGCCCCCTTTAAAGAGATAGCACCCTGTGCAGAGAGGCAACATACAAATGACAGTTTACACATCCCAGGGGGCAAAGGGCAGACAGATCAGTTCATATTGATTTCAGAGCCTACTGGGGGACTTCTTTGAAAATGAGGGAGCTGGCAGGCACCATTTTCTTTCCCTGCCCCCCAGTATAAATGTAGATCCACCTGCAGGAGGCAGGGCTGCACAGACCCGTGTAGGTTCATCCCAGGGCTCAAGGGAAATTCTGTTAAAGCTGCACATGCACTCTGCCCAGTTGCCTGTTGCACAGCTGCTGCTGTGTGCCATGACCATCCACTACTCCATACCCAGCCAGGCACCCCCAGCCACCATCATGGGCCACGCCCAGCCATGCCCAAACATCATTGCACATTTTACTCAGCCTTGCACATTGGCCACCCTGGTGTTCATCCCCCAGGTGCTGCAGCAGTTTGGGGGATCTGGCATAGGACGAGTGGCCCAGCACAAATTTTGCTAATACCACCGGCTGGCTTCCAAATTTCCCAGCAGGGTCCCACTAACACCACAGAGAGTGAGCACAGCCTGTAACAGAGGCTCAGTGCAGAAAACTGCACTGAAAGGAAAAAGTGACTCAGACACAATAGCAGGGCATAAGCAACACTCATAGGAGACTCTCCTGAAGTGTCAGGTTCTGGTGAACAGGTGATACTGCACTGCAGGGCACTCCAGGACCTCCTCTTCATAAAGTCACTACTTTCAAGAGCAGAAGACCTAGCTGACTTTCTTAACACACAGAAACAGACACAGAGAGGCAGACAAAATGAAGAGAGAGATAAATTTATCTTAAATGAAAGAACAGGACAAAGCCATGGCCAGAGATCTAAGTGAAACAGATATAAGTAACATGCCTGATAGAGAATTTAAAGCAATGATCATAAGGATACTCACTGGACTTGAGAAGAGTGGAAGACATGAGTGAGACCCTTAACACAGAGATAAGGAATAACATAGTAGAGATAAAGGGATCAATAAATGAAATGAGAAACAGACATGATGGAATGAATAGCAGGATGGAAGAAGAAAAGGAATGAATTAGTGACCTAGAATACAGAGTAATGAAAAGTACTCAAGCTGAACAAAAGGGAAAAAGGAATCATACAAAACAAGAATACACTTAGGGAACTCAATGACTCCATCAAGCATAATAACATTTGTATTATAGGAGTCCCAGAAGAAGAGATAAAAGGGGGCAGAAAATTTGAAGAAATAATAGAAAACTTCCTTAATCTGGGGAAAGAAACAGATATCCAGATCCAGGAGGCACAGAGAATTCCCATCAAAAGCAACAAAAGCAGACCCACAGCAAGACATACTGTATTTAAATTTGCAAAATATAGTGATAAAGAAAAAAATCTTAAAAGCAGAAAGACAGAAAAAGTCTATAACTTACAAGGGAAAGCCTATCAGGCTAGCAGGAGATTTTTCAATAGAAACTTGACAAGCCACAGGGAGTGGCATGATATATTCAAAGTGCTGAATGGGAAAAATCTGCAGCCGAGAATACTCCATCCAGCAAGGCTATTATTCAGAATAGAAGGAGAGATAAAGAGTTTCCCACATTCACCCCAGTGTTCATAGCAGCACTGTCCACAATAGCCAAACTGTGGAAAGAGCCGAGATGCCCTTCAACAGATGAATGGATAAAGAAGACATGGTCCATATATACAATGGAATATTACTCAGCCATCAGAAAGGATGAATACCCAACTTTTGCATCAACATGGACAGAACTGGAGGAGATTATGCTAAGTGAAATAAGTCAAGTAGAGAAAGTCAATTATCACATGGTTCTACTTATTTGTGGAACATAAGGAATAGCATGGAGGACATTAGGAGAAGGAAGGGAAAAATGAAGGGGGGGACATCAGAGGGAGAGATGAACCATGAGAGACTATGGACTCTGAGAAACAAACTGTGGGTTTTAGAGGGGAGGGGTGTGGGGAGGATGGGTTAGCTCGATGATGGGTATTAAGGAGGGCGCATATTGCCTGGAGCACTGGGTGTTATATGCAAACAATGAGTCATGGTACACTACATCAGAAACTAATGATGTACTGTATGGTGACTAACATAACATAATACAAAAAAATTTTTTTAAAAATTTCCCAAACAAAAACTAAAGGGGTTTGTGACCACTAAAGCAGCCCTGCAAGAAATATTAAAGGGAACTCAAGAAGCTCACAATAAAAGGATATAAAATATAACATATACCTAAAATGTGGAGAGGAGAGAAGAATAGGTTCAAACTTAACCATCAACTTAATATAGACTGCTATTTGCAGAGGAGGTTATATACAAACCTAATTGTGTCTATATATCAAAACCACTAATATCCAAAGAATAAAGAGAAAGAAATCCAAATATATCAATAAAGAAAATCAGCAAAACATGAAAAAGATACAAGAAAGGATCAGAGAACATCTTCAGAAACAACCATAAAACAAGTAGTAAATGGCAATATGTACGTATCTATCACTAATTACTTTGAATGTAAATGGGACTGAATGCTCCAATCAAAAGACATAGGGTGGCAGTTGGATAAAAAAAAAAAATTAGATCCCTCTATATGCTACCTGGAAGAGACTCATTTTAGACCTGAAGACACCTGCAGAATGAAAGTAAGGGATGGAGAAACATCTGTCATGCAAATGGATGTCAGAAGAAAGCTGGAGTAGCAATACTTATATCATACAAAGTAGACTTTAAAAAACAACAATTGTAGCAAGAGACAAAGAAGGGCATTATGACATAATAAAGGGGCAATCTAACAAAAGACATAACAATTGTAAATATTTATGCACCCAAGATAGGAGCACTCAAATAAATAAAACAATAACAAACAAAGGAACTAATAAAAATAGAGCAATAGTAAAGGTCTTTAACACTCCACTTATATCAATGGACAGATCATCTAAACAGAAAACCAACAAGGAAACAAATGCTTTAAATGACACTGGAACAAATGGCTTTAACAGTTATATTCAGAACATTCCATCCTAAAACAGCAGAGTACACATCTTTTTCAAGTGCGCACAGAACATTCTCCAGAATAGAGACCATATTAGCTCACAAAACCAGCCTCAACAAATTCAAGAAGATCAAAGTCATACCAGACATCTTTTCCAACCAAAGGGCTACGAAAGTAGAAGTCAACCACAAGAAAAAATCTGAAAAGACCACAAATACATGGAGGTTATGTAACATGCTACTAAACAATGATTGGAGTGGACCAACCAGGAAATCAAATAAACAGAAAAGTACATGGAAACAAATGAAAATGAAAACACAGTGGTCCAAAACCTTTGGGGTACAGCAAAAGTGGTTCTAAGGGGGAAGTTTATAGCAATACATACCAACCTCAAAAAGCAAGAAGAATCTCAAACAACCTAACCTTACACCTAAAGGAGCTAGAAAAAGGAAAACAAACAAAACCTAAAACCAGCAGAAGGCAGGAAATAGTAAAGATTAGAGCAGAAATAAGTGACATAGATACTAAAAAACAATAGAACAGATCAATGAAACCAGGAGCTGTTTTTTTAAAAAAAATCAATAGAATTGATAAACTTCTAGCCAAACTTATCAGGAAAACATGAGAAAGGAATAAAATCACAAGCGATGGAGGAGAAATAACAACCAACACCACAGAAATACAAACAATCATAAGAGAATATTATGAAAAATTATATGTCAATAAATTGGACAACCTAGAAGAGGTGGATAAATTCCTAGAAACATATCTTACCAAAACTGAAACAGGAAGGGGCACCTGGGTGGCCAGTGGGTTAAGCCTCTGCCTTCAGCTCAGGTCATGATCCCAGGGTCCAGGGATTGAGTCCCACATTGGGCTCCCTGCTCAGTGGGGAGTCTTTTTCTCTCTCTCCATCTGCCCCTCCCTCCACTTGTGCATGTGCGCTGTCTCTCTGTCAAATAAATAAAATCTTCAAAAAAAAAAAAACAGGAAGAAATAGAAAATTAAATAGATTGGTAACCAGTAAAGAAATTGAGTCCATAATCAGAAAACTCCCAACAAGCAAAAGTCCAGGACCAGATGGCTTCACAGGTGAATTCTACCAAACATTTAAAGGAGTTAATACCTATCTTACACTATTCCAAAAAAATAGAATACAAAGGAAAACTTTCATTCTGTGAGTCCAGTATTACCCAATACCAAAACCAGATAAAGACATCACTAAAAAAGAGTACAGACCAATATCTCTGATGAATATCGATGCAAAAATTTTCAACAAAATACTAGCAAACTAAATTCAACAATACATTAAAAAAATAATTCACTACAATTAAATGGAATTTATCTCTGGATTGCAAAGGTGGTTCAGTATTTGCAAATCAATCAAAGTGATACATCCCTTCAATAAGAGAAAGGATAAAAACCATAAGATCATTTCAATAAAAGTAGAAAAAGCATTTGACAAAGTACAATATTCATTCATGTTAAAAACCTCAACAAAATAGATTTAGAGAGAACATACCTCAACATAATAAAGGCCACATGTGAATAACCCACAGCTAACATTATCATGTATGGGGAAAAACTGAGAGCTTTTTCTGTAAGGTTAGGAAAAAGACAGGGACGTCCACTAGTACTAGAAGTCCAAGCCATAGCAATCAGACAAGAAAAAAAAAATCTGTAAGGAAGAAGTAAAAATTTCACTATTTTGTGATGACATAATACTCTATATAGAAAACCCTAAAGACTCCACCAAAAAAATGCTAGAGCTGATAAACGAATTCAGTAAAGTTGCAGGTTACAAAATCAGTGTTGCTTTTCTATACCCCAGTAATGAAGCAGCAGAAAGAGAAATTAAGAAAACAATCCCATTTACAATTGCACCCCAAATTATAAGGTACCTAGGAATAAACCTAACCAAAGAGGTGAAACACCTGTACTCTGAAAACTGTAAAATGCTGATGAAAGAAATTCAAGAGAGCACAAAGAAGTGGAAATATATTCCATGCTCATGCACTGGAAGAACAAATATTGTTAAAATGTCTATACTACCCTAAACAGTCTACACATTTAAAGCAATCCATATCAAATACCAAGAGCACTTTTCACAAAACTGGAACAAGCAATCCTAAAATTTGTATGGAACCACAAAAGACACAGAATAACCAATGCAGTCTTGAAAAAGAAAAGCAAAGCTGGAGACATCACAATTTTGTACTTCAAGGTATATTACAAAGCTGTAGTAATCAAAACGGTATGGTACTGGCACAAAATTAGACATATAGTTCAATGGAACAGAATAGAAAACCCAGAAATAAATTCAGAAATATGTGTTTAGTTAATCTTTAACAAAGCAGTAAAGAATATTCAATGGGAAAAGGATAGTCTCTTCAGGAAATGATGCTGGGAAAACTGGACTGCAACATGCAAAAGAATGAAACTGTTCATTTTCTTACACCATACACAAAAATAAATTCAAAATGGATTGAAGACATAAATGTGAGACAGGAGTCCATCAAAGTCCTAGAAGAGAACACAGGCAGTAACTTCTTTGATATAAGTCAGAGCAGCTTTTTTCCTATATGTTTCCTGAGACAAGGGAAGTAAAAGTAAAAATAAACTATTGGGCTACATCAAAACAAAAAGCTTCTGCACAGTAAAGGAAACAATCAACAAAACTAAAAGGTAAGCTATGGAATGGGATAAGATACTTCCATATGATCTATCTGATAAAGGGTTAATATCCAAAGTCTATAAAGATCTTACCAAACTTAACACCCCCCAAAACAAATAATCCAATTAAGAAGTGGGCAAAAGACATGAATAGACTTTTTTTTGAAGAAGACTGGCTGACATTCATATGGCTAACAGACATATGAAAAGATGTTCTACATCAGTCATCATCGGGGAAAATGCAAATCAAAACCATGATGAGATACCACCTCATACCTGTCAGGACAGTTAAAATTAACAACTCAGGAAGCAACAGATATTGGCAAGGATGTGGAGAAAGGGGAACCCTTTTATACTGTTGGTGGGAATGCAAACTGGTACAGTCACTCTGGAAAAAAGTATGGAGGTTCCTCAAAAAGTTAAAAATAGAACTACCCTATGACCCAGCAATTGCACTACTAGGTATTTACCCAAAGGATACAAAAATACTGATTCAAAGGAACACATGCACTGTGAAGTTTATAGCAGCATTATCAACAATAGCCAAATTATTGGCTCTGTCTCACAGAGCCCAAATGTCCATCAACTGATGAATGGATAAAGAAGAAGTGGTATTACTTAGCCATCAAAAAGAATGAAATCTTGCCATTTGCAATGAGGTGGTTGGAGCTAGAGCATATTATGCAAAGTGAAGTAAGTTAGAGAAAGATAAATACCATAGGATTTAACTCATGTCTTGAATTTAAGAAACAAACAGATGCACTTAGAGGAAGGAAAAAAAGAGGGAAGCAAACCTAAGAAACTCTTTACTATAGAGAAGAAACTGAGGGTTGCTGGAGGGGAGGTGGACAGGGGAATGGGTAAAATGGGTAATGGGTATTAAGGAGAGCACTTGTGATGAGCCCTGGGTTTTATATGTAAGTGATGAATCACTAAATTCTACTCCTGAAATCAATATTACACTATATGTGAACTAAATAGAATTTAAATAAAAAACTTTAAAAAATGGGCAGAATACATGAATAGACATTTTTCCAAAGAAGACATACAGATTGCCAATAGACACATGAAAAGATGGTCGTCATCACTTACCATCAGGGAAATGCAAAGCAAAACTACAGTGAGATATCACCCCATACCTGTCAGAATGGCTAAAATCAACAACATAAGAAACAACAGTCGTTGGCAAGGATGTAGAGGAAAAGGAACCCTCAAACTGTTGGTGGGAATGCAAACTGGTGTAGCCACTGTGGAAAACAGTATGGAGGTTACTAAAAAAATTGAAAATAGAACTGCCATAAGACCCAGTAATTCTACTACAGGGATTTCCCCCCAAAGAATAGAAGAATACTAATTAAAAGGGATATCTTTACCCCTATGTTTATTGCACCATTATTTACAGTAGTCAAGATATGGAAGCAACCCACGTGTCCATGGATTGATGAATGGATAGGAAGTTGTGGTGTATATGTACAATGAAATATTACTCAGCCATAAAAAATGATGACATCTTGCCATTTACAACAACATGGATGGAGCCAAGAGAGTATTATGCTAAGCAAAATAAGTCAGTCAGAGAAAGACAAATACCATACGATTTCACTCATATGTGGAATTTAAGAAACAAAGAAAAGCAAGGGGAAAAATGAGAACAAGACTAATCAAGAAACAGACTTTTAATTTTAGAGAAGAAACTGATGGTTACCAGAGGGGAGAGGAATGAATGGATTGGTCAAATAGGTGATGGGGATTAAGGAGTGCACTTGTCATGATGAGCACAGGGTGATGTATGTTGGTGTTGAAATACTATATTATACACGTGAAACTAATACAACACTGTGTTAAGTAACTAGAATTGAAATCAAAACTTAAAATATATGATCATTACATATTCTTTGAAGAAGTTAATGCATTGAAAAACAAAAATCTCCACAATATCTATTATCCCAACCTGTTAACATGGTGGTTTCATTTAGTCCTTGACACACACACACACATACACACACACACGCACAGACTCACATACACTTTAACATATGACTATATAATTTTTTATATAATTTTGTGTTCCAACTTTCCATTTGACATAGTGATAACATTATTTAATTTTGCATTCCTATGATTTCCAGTGAGATATAAAGTACTTTCTTAGAACATTTCTATATTTGAGGTTGTGTGTATGTGTATGTCTGTATAATTTCTTTTTTCTGTTTTAGACAAAGATGCATTATTTTTTTAATACCATCACAACTCTCATCCATCTTATTGGGGAGCTTCTATGCATTTATTAAAATTTCATTTATTAGGACTAATCAAGGAAGCAGTGTGATATAATATTTTCAAAGTATGTGGGCTTTTTTTTTTGTATCACATATAGAACTAGAGCAACTTTTTAACAACAGTTTGAAGTAATGCTGAACCTATGCTAATAAAGATATAATTAATTTGGAAACCTCATCATCTATTTGCCTACAGTGCCTTAAAATCTTTAAAATAATCCCTCTGGTAATTTAATCATGTCTCCTAGTTTTCTTATTAAGTTTGCCTAAGAAGATTTTTCTTTATTTTCTTAAGAGCATCTTAAGCCTAACTTCTTATAGTCCTATTACCATATGAAAAAGCAATGAGGATTCTCTGCATAGGACAATGACATCTGACGTAAGAGCCAAGAAGCAAACAATTTTTATTTTTATTCTGGCCAGGTGATATTAGCTTGTCATTACATTTAAATCTCAAATATCTTTGGAATCACATTCAGCTGCAGCATTGTTAATGCTTAAACATTGTAAGCATGTGTTTTAATGACCAAACATTTTTATAACATGTATCTTCATAAAGTTGAGACGATTTCTATTAGGATGATCTTCACCAACTGAGATAAATATTCAAATGGAAATTACCCTCTTGGAATGCAGATCTCTTCTAGTAATTAAAAGTGCTTTATTTGTGGGGCACCTGGGTGGCTCAGTCGTTAGGCGTCTGCCTTCGGCTCAGGTCATGATCCCAGAGTCCTGGGATCGAGCCCCGCATCGGGCTCCCTGCTCAGCTGGGAGTCTGCTTCTCCCTCTCCCTCTCCCCCTGCTTGTGTTCCCTCTTTCACTGTGTCTCTCTCTGTCAAATAAATAAATAAAAATTTTTTAAAAAAGTGCTTTATTTGTGTTGATAAAGATGTATTTCTAAGGGTGTTGATAAATATAAATGACACAATAGCACAATAGACTTTGGCTGACCAGATTTTTAGTTTGTTTGTTTAGTTAACCCAATTTTTAATGAGTATTTTTTTCACCATAAAACTTCTTTTTCCAGGAAGTTTGGAAAAATGAGAAAAACTGTAAGAAAAAATACAAAATTTAAATGAAGTGCCATTATCTAGATAAAGTCAGGGTTAACATTTCAATCTAAATTCTTTTAGTCTCTATCTAAATCTGTGTTCAGTTGTTTATTAACAATAGTGGAATCATATGCATATTGTTTTATAACCTGTTTTGGCCAACATGTGGCAAAATTATTAAAATAAAAACTAGTTTTATAGATAAAACATACCTTGTTTCAATTTGTTTCATTTTTAAGTTGCTATTACTAGTGAGGTTCACATTTTTTCTTGTGTATGAACTATTTGCCTTTCTTCTATTATAAATTGTTCATATCTTTTAGCAAATAATAAAAATTAGTCATTTCTATTTTTTCTTTACAGTATCAGGTGTTTTTCTCATTCATCATTGTAATATGTAATTACCTACTTTAAAATGCAGAGGGTTTTTTTTTTTTTTCCTTTTTTCTTTTTGACAGTCTATCAGGGAATATTGCATGACTTTATGGCTAGCACACTGAAATAGTAGTTAAGATTTCAGGATCATTTACTCAGTTCTAGCTTTGAGTATTTGATTCCACTTCATAAAGGGTCCAAACCTACTTTTGGTATGATTATATATAGAGAGAGAAATCTTTATCATCAACCTGACATGGAATTCTAAGAGTTGCTGAAATATTTTATAATACACTTTGAGAGGGCACCTGGTGGCTCAGTGGCTTCAGCATCTGCCTTTGGCTAGGGTCATGATCCCAGGATCCTGGGATCAATCCTGGCATTGGGCTCCCAGCTCAGCAGGGAGTCTGCTTCTCCCTCTGCCCCTGCCCCTGCTGATGCTTGCTTGCGTGCGCGTTCTCTCTCTCACAAATAAATGAATAAAATCTTAAGGAAAAATAAAATACTTTGAGTTCAGTGAAGGAGTTATCAATTACTCCAGCAATTACTTGCATGTTTAGTTATGCTGCCATTATCGCACTAAAAGGTTCAACCCCCTTTACACTGAGGCTCAACTTCTACACTATATTTGATTAGCTGGAGGGAATCTGCAAATGCCTCTTTCACTGGGAAGACCTGTTTGGTGAGCTATTTTGACTTAAAGGGCCCTTCCCAAGATCCATTCTCTGTAAAACAAACTTCCAGGAAAGATCCTGTATTGAAATTGGTCACTTGTATTAATCAGTTATTTTTACCGCTTTTTGAAATCTTATTCTCCAAATTCATAGCATATTAGAGTCCTTCTCCACTAATATTTTCCAAATGTGTATAACGTTCTTGCTTTTAGTCACACACTATACTCAGTATCTTTTTCAGAAAATATTTTTTTTTAAGTTAAGCATGTCTTTATAGATAAAAATGTGAGCAAGTTATCTCCATTTTCCATTTATCTTCATCCGGCTTTACTTCATGCTGCTTTTCTTTACAAGTAGAAATAACAATGTATTTCTACTCAGTGAATGTTTCTCATAGGAGAAAATATGCCATTAAAAAATACCTCTACTCCATGTTCCAGTCCCTTGTACATATAGGCGTATTTTGGGAGTTAACATTTGTTCATAGGGTTAAGAAATTGAGAGTCATTGATGAAATGTTTTTATAAAGGATTCCCCCCAATAAGGGACAGGAAAAAGTTGGCTTTTACTAAGAATTATTTATATGCTGGTATTTCCAGTGCTTCTTAGTTCTTTTCTCCTGAAAGTAGTTATCCTTACTATGTCTCAAAACAGTGTAACTGTAAAATCACATCCTCCAGGGTACAGCTCTACAACTGCTTATATTTTTAATGCTGTGTTGGTCCCTTTTGGATGCTAAGAGAAATCAGCAACCTGTAAACCAGGAACAAGAAGAGCATATGTCTCTTGGAAAAATAGTATCTGAGTGACTCAACAAAACAGGCTACTTCTGGGATCATTCCAAATGCCGGGCACAATGTGGATCTGTTGATGCTTTGAGTGAATGTTGGACTTTGTAGAATGGCAAAGGTGTTCTGCTTTTTCATATTTGGATTTTTAAATAAAAGGAAATAAACTATAAATGGCCTTTTTGATGTTTAGAGGCAATGGTGGAAATTTACCCATGATGGTTTTTGTTGCTCTTTGTGGGAACCATAGGACAGAAGAGTTCCCCTGGCTTAGTCTTCTGATATTACTCACATATCACCTATATGCTAATTTGAGAGTGTATACACGTGTCATGAATGAGGATTCAGAATGATAGTAGACTGTTTCTCCTTTTATTAAATATAGTCTGATCTGCTAGTGAGAGAAATATTATGAAAATAAAGCAAGGACCAGATTGGTGAACTTAGTTTTCTCCAGAGGTTGATATATTTAAAAGGTCTTTCTTTAATGTGCTTGTGGTTATAACCTTTCTGCAGATTCATGAGAAGTCAGGGCTTGACAAGGCTTTAGAATTCGTCTTAGTCAGTTCTTTCATTTTATGGGTGAGAAAATTGAGAACCAGAGAGTAGAATAACTGCCCAAAAGCCTCGCAGATGGCAACCTGGTAGTAGAACCCAAGTCTTCTGCTTACCCTCAGTTTTACTAGAAGTTTATCCTAATTTGAGTAAGCTTAGAGATCACAGTGGATAACTTTTGGAATTCCCGAGTCCAATAGTGGGTCCTACTAATTCCACTTCCAACATGAATCTTCTATCTATTCATATTTCTCCATCCACACTGCTACCCTCTAATATCTTATGCCTTGAACACTGAAATAATCTCCTAACTGATCTCTCTGCTTCCAGAACTTCCTGCTACTTATTCCATAAGGAATAAAAGAGGCAAAAATGATCTCTTTAAAAATATCAACTGGATCATGGTTTTCCTCTACTTAAAATCCTAGGCTCACTTCCTTTGCATCTAGAATTCGTTTGAAATTTCTTTCCATGGCCTGAAGGATCTTCATGATCTATCTTCTGCCTTTCTCTAGAACCTCATCTCTTACCTCTGACCCTTATGTACTTGGCTGCAGCCACTTTGGCTTCCTTTTTCCCCTGAAAGTGAAGGCACATTCCCACTCAGAGCCTTGGTGTTTGCTGTTTTCTCTGCCTGAAGCTTCCAGGTGTTCTCATCTTTCAACCTTTATGGCCCTTCTGTAGGAGTTCCCATCTTGCTCCGCTACCCTGAATCCTTCCATTATGCTATTTTATTTTTTTAATGGTACTAACCATTATTTAATTATATCTTTATTAATTGTCTTTCCCCCTTAGGTTGCAAATTCCGTGCGAGCAGAGGTCTTGATGTCCAATTTGTATCTCTATCAGCCAGCAGGTGATCAGCACATTATAAACAACCAATGAGTATTTGTCGAATGAATAAACTTAAAACCCTAAGGTTTAGTAATATTGGACTACTTATAGAGTTTTGGACATACACGAAACATGCTTCCAAGCATTTCCACCTGCCTAATGCAACCTTTGCTCTCTTGGCCGTAACTTTTAATTGATGTCTTTTGTAGTTGTTACTGTCATTCACACCTGTTTATATTCAAAAAGGATAGGCATATCTCCTGTCCATCACCAAACTCCTCCTCAGATTGGGTTGAATGCTCCACTTTTGCCCACTGTTGTGACAGGAATACCTTTCCTTGTGGGAAGTAGGGAGCCATTGAAACAGAAGACCTATATTACATATTAGAACCTACTATATATCTCTGTATCAAGGAGAGTTTGTTGTAAGGAAATGGCTCATGTGATTTTGGGTCTGGCAAGTCAGAAATCTGTAGGGCAAGGCCTGTTGTCTGGAAACTAGAGTTGGTACTCCTGTCTTGAAGCAGAATTTTTTCTCTAGGAAACCTGAGGTTTTGCTCAGAAGGCCTTCCGACTGATTAGATGAGGCCTATCACATATCACAGGTAATCTCCTTTACTTAACTACATCTACAAAATACTGTCACAGAAACACCTTGATTAGTGTTTGATTAAATAACTGGGTACTATAGCATAGATAAATTGATACAGAAAATTTAAATAAATTGTCAGAAAGGATTGAATGTCATACTTTTGATTCTAAGTTTCATTCTATTCTTACCAAAAGGCTTTGAAAGAAATGTTGCCAATTTACTTGCATTGTTATGTATTGGTGACATTTCAGGTATTGAGTACATCTAGATTTTTCTGTCTTTATCATAAAAATAAGATTTGAAGGGTACCTAAACTTGAATATTTTATTTGTGCTTTAAATTACTTGTATTATCACAGACTATTATATAATATTTAATCATGTAAGAATGGAAAAAATTACAAAGACTGTATTCAAGACATTGTAGACTTTTTTTAATATTAAACTTTACTTTGCATAAGATTTCTACAGATAATTATTGCAGATAAAATAGCATAGTTAGTTGTATTTGTTTAAGATAAGCCTATTACATCTTTTTTATAGCAGAAATCTTCCCTATTAGGTTTTCTTTAAGAAGAAGTGAATGCCGTTCCTACTCTCTGTGTATATTCGTCAATTATGGCTACAGTAGCATTTCTGCACAACATTGCTAAAGATTCTTGCAGGAAACATTTAAATAAAATACACATCCTCACTGTGCATGCTAATGCCTGTCAATCATTGCCAACACTGACTTCTTGGAAGACATATAACCAGGGTTAATTTTTAAAAAATACATAAGTGGGGCGCCTAGGTGGCTCAGTCATTAAGCGTCTGCCTTCGGCTCAGGTCATGATCCCAGGGCCCTGGGATCGAGCCCCACATCGGGCTCCTTGCTTGGCGGGAAGCCTGCTTCTCCCTCTCCCTCTCCCCCTGCTTGTGTTCCCTCTGTCAAATAAATAAAATTTAAAAAGTAAATAAATAAAAAATACATAAGTATAAGTGATAACATTAGAAAGTTTAGCTGGAGCAAATCATATATGATTATTATTAATTTGAAGTAATTTATATTCAGTAAATTGCCAAATCTTGGTTGTAATAGTCAAAAAGGAGAGGTGCATGATAATTATCTAGAGATAGGCCATATATATGTTATCAACTGGAAAATTGTGAATTAAGTGTCTTAAATGTACTTGTTGCTTAATTATAAATATAATTTCTACAGCAAATAGTAATGATTTACATGAATGTTGAATAATTAGGTTATAAATGAAAACTGCTACTAAGCTAAGTAAATTATTGGCATATAGTGTCCGTTTACAAGCTAATATTCTTACCTCTGACATCATCCCCAAATTAATTATGCTACAAATATATTAATGTTCCACAGCTTGTTCACTTTCCCATCAATATAAGGTTCATTCCATAATAATATAAAATTAAAAAAATTGTAGAACAATTACATCTGCTTCAGAGAATATAGATTACCCATCTTCTAGTAAAATAGTGTAATTTATTTAGATATCTGGATTTATTGCATTGATTTAAAAAAATTACCCAGACTAATGTCCTCTCATTTTTGCTAATTCTTGGGGAAAAGAAATCCTGTTAATTTTAATCAAAACATACATTGACCATTAATCATATTACAAAACATAATAACACCTTTGATTGTCAGAGATATTAATAAGGGACTTTATTTAATTCAGTACAACAAATTAAGTTGTAAAATGGAGGCTATAACTGTGTGATATTGCTTTCTGATAAGACCAACCCATCAATGTGCGTGTAAAGATGTCTGTAATCAACGTAATAGCCTTCTGAACTGAATTGTTGTTCAGTTGGTTCTTTTTGTTGTTGTTATTTTGTAAACAGTTTAGTAACTTTTAGAGACTTGAGTACAAGTATTGGCAATGGTTCTGTAAAAGTCTGTGTACAAAATATATAGAATACAACCGTGGGTCACATCTCCAAAGAAAACTACTACAATTAAAGGGGAGATACCTTGTTACACTTACTTGTTACCACAATCAAATGTCCTTAAATGCCAGCCTCATCCTGAGTAGACACAGGAAACAGGAGACTAGGGGGCCTGGAAGGATTCTTAGCTTTCCCTAATTTTCTTCCAACATGGCAAAAACACTTGCATTCATCTGTGCCCTTCTTTTTGTTGTCCTCCCGACTTCATTGTGCTGCTTGAGCATATTGAGGTTTGACCACTGAATGGGACCCTTACATGAATAATAGGAAATTTTTTGTTTCAGTGATGGTGATCGTTTTGGCTTTTAAATCACATTTTGTTGTAATTCCTCTTTTTTTTTTTTTAAGATTTTTTAATTTATTCATTTGAGAGAGAGAATGGGAGAGAGAGCACGAGGGGGGGAGGGTCAGAGGGAGAAGCAGACTCCCCGCCGAGCAGGGAGCCCGATGCGGGACTCGATCCCGGGACTCCAGGATCATGACCTGAGCCGAAGGCAGTTGCTTAACCAACTGAGCCACCCAGGTGCCCTGTTGTAATTCCTCTTTAGCTCCTACTGGATGGCAAGTTTAATGAGGGCAGAGTTTGTGGTTATCCTATCAATTTTTGTTTTATATTCTCAAGATTTCACAGTGCCTGATTAATAATAAGTGCTCAGTATTTATGGGAGGAAAAGAAGGAAGCAGAGGGAAGCAGGGAGAAGGAGAAAACAGTAAACACTAAACATTCATACTCTTAATTCAAAAAAATAGTTGTGGTTTTAAGTGATAGAGAACAAGATCTTTTTTTTTTTTTAGATCCTCTTTTCAGGGAGTTTGCAGACCATTTAACTCATTTTTCTAAGGGGGAGAAAGAAGTCATAGTATGTGAGAGCTTTAATGGATGTCTGAGATCATTTAAACTGCTCATTTTGTAAACAAAGCAACAGAGACCCAAGATTGGCTTTCATATTACTGGATTGGATCAGAGGTAATATCTGGACCTACGTTTCCTGATTCCCATCCTTGCATTCAGATGTTGTTTCTTTTATATAATTATAACACTAATGATATTTATTCTAGAATATTTTTAAGATAGAGATAAGAAAAAACATTAATAACCTCACCACATAGAAGTAAATATGATTTACATTAACATTTTGGTTTATATTCTAACCATTTAAAATTGATGTTACAGATTTTGTTGATGCAACAATAATCTTTAAAATGGTAAAACATAGGGGAAAAATCAAGTATTAAAGTATATAGAGAAAAATTAAGAGAGACTCTCATCACATCCTTCCTCAATTTTATCTTTTTTATGGTTTGGCTATATTTCCTTCTGCACCTTTTTCTATGCATACATACATGCATATTTGTTAATGATTGGGATGATGAGACAGAAAGAAGCAAACACAATGAAAGGATTTAAGATTTAAGGGCAAAGAATTTTCAGAAATTTGTATATTTTAACATTCTTTCCAGAGAACCAGCTTTTAATTTTACTAAGTCTAATGTTTTTCTTTTCAAATGGTTAATATCTGCTTTTCATCTTTATTATTCCTTTGCATGTATGTGGTTTCTTGAGATGACTACTTAGTTGACTTATTTTCTTGGTCTACTATGCATGCCTGTAGCGCTATTTATTTTGTTTGAAATGCATCTTTGGCCAAATTTCACAGATTTTGATGAATAATGTTACTTTCATTTCTAGTAGTGTGTAGTTTCAACATTTATTTTCTCTTTAATACATGCACCATTTAAAAAATTTTTTACTTTCAATGTTATGACTTATCTTATCCTGCATGTTTAACTTCAAGTTGAATTTCATTGTTACCTGAATATATATGTTAAAAACATATATGTATGTATATACGTTTTTTCCTGATGTTAATAATGACATAGTTGTATGCTTTGTGTAAGCTCACATTCAGAGAATATTTTTCTAGCTTTTGATTTCACATCTTTTTTTAAGATAGAGAGAGAGAGAACGAGAGAGAGAGCGAGCACAAACAGGGAGGGAGGTAGGGCCAGAAGGAGAGGGAGAAGCAGGTTCTCCACTGTGCAGGGAGCCCAATGTGGGGCTCTATTCCTGGGATTGTGGCCTGAGCTGAAGGCAGATACTTAACCGACTGAGCCACCCAGGCACCCCTTAATTTCACATCTTGTATTTAGTTTCAGTTGTTTGTCTTGCAAAAAGCCTATAGCTTCCTTCCATCTTACTACTCAGTCTTAGGATTTTTAAAGAATCTAATTTTTAAGTTATAATAAATTTAGTAGATAATTTAGCCCATTCATGTTTGTTGTAATTCATAATGGTTATATTTATTCTTTCCCTCTTTTATTTATTTTTAAAATTTTTATGCTTTTTTCCTGGTTTTCCCTCATGTTTTTCACACTATGATTTTCCCCCTTTTTTTCTTAAATTAAGATCTTTGTGTTTTGTTCCATCTCTTTTCCTTTACTGAATTTCAAAATTCACTTTCTGTTATTATTTTCCAGTTGTAACCCTTAAAGTTTTGGAAAACATATGTATTCACATTTTATATCAATGTCTAGACATAATTAGTCAATACTAATACTTTCCCTTGCACAAAGCTTAATCCTTAGAATACTTTCCCTTTCTACATCATCTTCTTATAAATAACTGGGTATTACATCTGGGTTGCCATTTTCAAATTTTGCAACAGATACTTTTTAGGTGTGAACATAAATCATCTGTTTTCTTTGCTTCCTGCTCTTTCATGTTATGCATGTCTTTCTTGAGTTATTTTTATTTTTGTTTTGTTTTGGTGAATCATTTTTCAGGAAGTGCCTATAGGTAATAAATTTATGACCAATTAGATATGCAAAAATATCTTTGTCTTTATATTTGAATGATAGTTTGATAGGTTTAGAATTTAAAAATTTTAAATGTTTCTTGATGGTCCTGTGAAGACATTTGTTTTAGCACATAGCCTTAGAGATGGGATATCAATAGCAATTTAATTCCCATTTATTTGTAAGTACCTGTTTTTATCCCTGAAATATTTAAAAATTTGTGTTTTTTAATTTAATTTTATTATGTTAGTCACCATACATTACATCATTAGTTTTTGATGTAGTGTTCCATGATTCATTGTTTGCATATAACACCCAGTGCTCCATTCAATACATGCCCTCCTTAATACCCATCACCAGGCTAGCCCATCCCCCCATCCCCCTCCCTTCTAAAACCCTCAGAAATTTGCTCATTC
The DNA here is from genome assembly GCF_002201575.2 of Neomonachus schauinslandi. Taxonomy (NCBI): domain Eukaryota; kingdom Metazoa; phylum Chordata; class Mammalia; order Carnivora; family Phocidae; genus Neomonachus; species Neomonachus schauinslandi. The sequence goes on from NC_058404.1 coordinate 29,353,008, forward strand.
TTGGAGTTCTGAGATTTAATCACAATATATCTAAGGGAAGGTTGTGTTAGTCTTCTGTGCTCAAGGGGAATTTGCAATCTAAAGATGTATGCCTTTTCCTTCAGCTTGAAAACATACCTGTTCTCTTGATTATCTCCTCTCATCCAGTCCATTTTGTACATTTTAGTATATTAATAGGCACATGTTGAAATTCCTATTTCCATCCTCTGTGTATATTAACTTTTTTTTTTTTGTACTCTTCAACTACTTTTTTGTTCTATAATCTGGGACAACCTCAAGGACCAAAACTGTAGCTCATGAAGTCTTTACCAGTCACTATCTACTAATTACCCTATTTATAATTTTATTTTATTTTTAGAGTGATTATATGTTTTTTTAAAGATTTTTTTTTTTAAGTTTACTTGAGAGAGCACAGAAGGAGAGGGAGCAGCAGACTCCCACTGAGTGCAGAGTCTGACACAGTGGTCAATCTCAGGACCCTGACATCGTGACCTGAGCTGAAGTCAGATGCTAAACTGACTGAAGCACCCCTAGAGTGATTATATTTTTAACCTTTCTTTTTTTTTTTTATACCGACCACTTTTCCCTATGGATGTGGGATCTTATTGAATCCCTTAAGATAATTATTTCAATTTCAAAATTTTCTTCTACTTTTTTTTTTTTTTTTTTTTTGAGAGCTGTTTTTTCTGTTGTTGGGTTGGTGTGGCAGAGATAAGTCATGCATTTTGAAACCCCATTTCACTTTTACTTCAGCCTCCCCTGTAGTTAAATAGGCCGTACTGGATTTTAGCCAGTAAAATGAGAGAAAAGTCATTTATACCATTTCTGGGCCTTGCTCCTAAAATACTCTCCAGGGAGGATGTGAAGAAGAGACAGTGTGCCTTCTCCATGTTCTCATCACTTGATTGCTGGCAGGATACAAAGAATCCAGTGGAAGACTCTGAGTCATACAGGTTGGCAGAGCTGCTAGATGTAGGGTACTGGATCTCTGAATGACTGTGGACAAAAATCTCCCTTTCTGTCTCACCTCCTACCAGCCTGCAACTGACTGTAATATATGTGAAAAATAAACTTTACTAAGCCACTAATAGTTTTATGTTATGTGTTTTAACAATTAGCCTATTCTGAGTAATATGTTTGCTTGCCTCACTTTCTTGCTGTTATTATTCCTCATGTATTTGTTGATATTTGGTTTTCTGTTTATATTTGTCATTAAGGGTCTAAATAGCACTTTATTTTTATTCTTTTAATATTCATATTTATGCATCTGCCTCTTGTGATCGAAGAGAAAAGGCAGGAGATTTAGCCAGGTGATGTGTACAAAAAACATGCCTTCTGGGTTTGGGAGTGCCTAAATGCTCTACTTTCTAACCTCAGTGCTCTTTGTTACAATTTTCTGGAGTCAGAACTCTCCATCCACCACTTCTGGCTTTAACTTCAGTTTCATGAATCCAACTGCCTACTCAGTACCTTCAACTCAGATGTCTAATAGGCCTCAGGTCAGGACAGACCCCAAACTGAACTCCTGCCACAGGACAGGTTCACTTCCTTCCTAGAGCTCCCATATCAGAGATATGATACTGTTCACCCTATTGCTCATGCCAACCTCAGATTCATCCTTATATCCTCTCTTTCTCCTACATTCTACACCCAGTGCAGGAGCAGTTCTCTCACCTCTGCCTCTACCTTCAGACAAGGTATCTGACTGACTCCCTCTCCCCATTCCCCAGTTATATCCCTGACCCAGGTCACCGTCATCTTTCACCTCTTTTAGTGCAGTGGACTCCAATATGGTCCCCCGACTTCCATTCTTTGCACTGTGTTTTATTAACTCCTCAGCAGCCTCAGAGAATCTTTTAGAACATAAGTCACATTACTTCCTGCAAAATAACACAACAAGATATATGTAACATATGTGTGTGTGTATGTGTATATATATATATATATATATATATATATATATGTAAAATAACAGCAAGCCACCTTTCTAGTGGCATTCTAATATACTGACAGTAAAATCCAAACTCTTTAGCCTGACCAGAATGGTCTTACATTGTCAATCTCCTGTTTACTTCTCTGACTTTATTTTCTTATCATTTTTGTCCTTAACCCCTGTGTTCTGGTCATACCGGCCTTCTTGTTTTTAGAAGGTAAGTTCCCACATCAGGACTTTTGTACTTTGTTTCCTCAGCCTCCTGCTCTTTCTTTAGGTATTGCTTTAATTGGGTCTCACATCAAAGAAAAGAATTACTGCTTATGTAATTATCATCCATTATCATTCATTTTCTCCTTTCCCTTCCCTGTTGTTGTTTTTTGTTTTTTGTTTTTGTTTTTGTTTTTTTTGTAGCACATAACACTGCCTAGTGATCAGTATAGGTTTATTTGTTTTGTTCTTCCTCACCAGAATGGAAACATGATTAGGATGATAACTTGACCACTTCTTCATCAGGGTATCTCCAGGGATGCTGAATCATGTTTGTTATCTAGTAGGTGTGGAGGAAATACTTGTTGCATGAGGCAGTATATCTAAGGATTGCATGAAGGTTTTGTTTCCCTGTGAATGATGGCATCAGATAATTCTCTTTATTTCTTCTCTGTTGTCTTTAGGAGATTTTGAATGTCTCAAGCTCTATTCTGTCTCAAGCTCTCTATTCTGGCTAGGAGCCTTCCCGAGGCAGATGGTTAACTTTATTTAGAAAGTGGGTTTCAGGACTTTATTCTAGCGGTGAATACTGTGGCTGCTAGTCACAGAATAAACAAAGGCATGGGAGAAGGCATCAAACTCCACCAGCTGTTCATACCGTGGTCCTTTCATAATTATCCTGGTTACTGCTTCTTGAGTCTGTGGATTGGTTGACTCTGACAGTGGGGTGTTTCTTGTAGAGCTTTATCTAGAGTTTCTTTAAGGAGGTTTGATCTTTCTTATAGTAGATTTCTCCTACATAAGTTTGGGTTTTGATTTCCTCTGTTTCTTCATTGGTTAATTTTATCTGCTTTAAGGATTGTTGTTGGTTTTTTTTTTTTCAAATTTCTCTACTGATAGATAAAAATTTTCCAACAATGGTGGCATGAACTTATTCTAAAATCCGGTTTTTCCTAATTTCAATGAAATTTGGGAGAGGAGAGGAGATAGATGTGTATGTTCAGTCTATCACTTAAATTCTATCTAATTTGGCTCTACTGCTTGCTGTTGGTCTTCTGTTTTGCTTTTGTGGTTTACTAAATGTAGCTAGAGCTCCATCTCTTTTTTTTTTTTTAAAGATTTTATTTATTTGACAGTGAGAGTTACAGCAAGAGAGGGAACACAAGGAGGGGGACTGGGAGAGGAGGAAGCAGGCTTCCCAAGGAGCAGGGAGCCCAATGTGGGGCTCGATCCCAGGACCCTGGGATCATGACCTGAGCCGAAGGCAGACGCTTAACGACTGAGCCACCCCGGCGCCCCTAGCTCCATCTCTTAATCACTATTTTTATTTTATAGTATTTGTTCTATTCCTTCTTATATTTTATAGTATATAAGAAATGTGCATGATGCCCCTGATCAGAGTATTGTCTTTGGAATAGGTTTGAGGGTGGAGAAGTTTACCAAGAGACTTTTGCAATTTAATAAAAGAGCTATAAATGTTCTTAGTATTGAGATGACATACACGTTAATTAGACTGCTAGATAGTCCTACTGATTGCCTGTTTTTCTTGCCATATTATCTATATATTGAATAAGTACCTCAGTGTGTTAGCAAGATCTCATATTCTTCTACCCCTACAGCTATTTCTCTAAGCTCTGGTCATTTCTGCTACTTTGGAATCTAAAATTGTTTCATGACTTCCTAGATAGAAATAGATTATGTGGGAGCTTAGAGTATCACATACTCCCCATATATAACAGCTGTGAAATTTCAAGCTTTAGAATGGATTATAGGATATTTTTGAACCTTGATAGAATGTAGGATTAGTTGCTTAAATATGGAGTATTGAAGATTGCAAATGTTTAAAGAGCTTGATCTTGGAATTCATTAGAAAAGCAAAAATGAACACAGTTTGTGGGGTTAGTGTGCATGAAGGTCACCTGGAGGACTTTTTAAAACACAAATTGCTGGGCTCCACCTTTAGAGTTTCTGATATACAAAGTCTAGGTGGAGCCTGAGAATCTGTACTGCTAACAATTTTCAGGCAATGCTGATGGTCTGGGGATGACCCTTGGTGAACTGCTGGACTAGAGTGGTCTTCCAGTAGGGATTTCTAGGGACAGCTTAGTGATCATTTAAGATTTTATTTATTTATTTGAGAGAGAGAGCATGAATGGGGGAGAGGGAGAAGCAGACTCCCGGCTGAGCACAGAGTATAATGCCGAGCTTGATCCCAGGACCCTGAGCTTATGACATATGCTGAAGTCACTTAACTGAATGAGCCACCCAGGTGCCCCTTATTGATCATTTCTTGCTCTGAAACCTGATTAGTCAATTTGCAGAGTTTCCAGACTATTTTCTCCTTCCCTCCCTCCCACTCACCCCTTCCTCCCTTCCCTTCCCTCCTCTCCCTTTACTCTCCTCCCCTTTTCCCTCCCTCCTTCATCTTTTTTTCTGTTCTTTCTTACTCCTGGTACCTTGCTTCTTGAGCACTGCATTACTTTAGACTGTCAATTCAAGTTCAGGAGGAGAGCAACACGGCAAGGTAGTAGAATGAAATCCAGACGTTAAGAGATTGAAATTTGTCACTAAATTGGGTGTAGCAATGATCTATTCATCCATGGGTCCAACTACTCTAATCATCAAAAATACTTGAAAATTAATAAAATTGCATGATTGTTTTCAAATTTGGACTGGACCATTGAGGTCAGCTGATGTAAACTCTATTGATAAGACTGAAGAAAATGAAAAAGATCTGAGCCCATCGTTTCCTTTTCCAAGTTCTTTTTACTTTCTGCTGCCCACAGCTGCCCCGCATGGCTATACTTTATGTTGTCATTTATATTTTGATTACTTCTATACATATTTGTCCTTGTTTGTTGTTAATATTATATTTTGTATATAAACACGTATGAGCATTACCAGTTCTTGATAAGAATTAGAGGCTATCTATCACATGAAAACAGTATAGAACACTTTTTATTTTGCAGTGAGTGCTCTAAGTCACTTGGTATTAGACGATTTTTATTTCCTGACAAGAAACAGCTGTACATGATGAAAGACTGTGTTGCCACTTTTATCCCTGACTGCGCTGCTGGGATTTTCCTAACTACTTCAGCCCTATTATTTCATTTAAATCTTACAACAGTTCCTCAAATGAATGATCATCATTACTCCTCATCTCCCCTTTTGTACATTAATGAACAGTTTCAGAGGGCTTGTCACTTCCCAAAGTTTACATACTGGTTAAAAAGCAAAGTTTGGGTTTTGTACTCACTCAGATCTTATTCCAAGAATAATGTTTTTAGCCTCACAGAGTTTTATTTAGATGCAAATTGCAAAATGTAGCTGGAGCCAATAAATATGGCATGGAATACACCTGCCATGCACATGGACTTAGCTAGCATCCGTGGACTTGTTCTAGCTGTGGATGTGTTTCTGGCACAGTAATGCTGCAGACCTTACTGACTGGTTGTCTTCGCCCCGTAGCTGCACAGAGTCAAGCCTGCCATGTCTTCATTCTGGTGGGCTGCGTGAGTCAGACTGCTACTACTCTCCATCCCTGGCCTCCTTCACTGGCTGTTTGACCTTGGCAAAGTCACTAAAGTTCTCCAGGCCTCAGTTACTCAACTTGAAATAGCAATCCTGGGAGGATGAAACTACTCTGTAGATTTGTTGCGAGAGCTAAATAATATAATCCATGTGAAAGCATTTAAAGATTTATTTATTTATTTGAGAGAGAGAAAGAGAAGTTGAGCAGGGGGAAGAGTAGTGAGAGAGGAAAAGAAGCAGACTCCATGCTGAGGGGCTCGATCGCAGGAACCTGAGATTATGACCTGAGCCAAAAATCAAGAGTTGGACACTCACCCGACTGAGCCACCCAGGTGCGCCTCATATGAAAGCATTTAGCACAGTGTTTGGCACATAGTATGTATTCATTAAATATTAGCTGTTAGAGTCGGATCAGTAAATTCATCATAAAATATTTTGTTAAAAGTTACTTTGAATGTTTATTAGGAATACTATATGCTTCTATGTAGCACTGGCTGTGTTTACCCTTATAATTAAAAAATAATACCTTTGGGCAAATATATACTGTGTTTGCCAAATGTTTCTTCTCTATTTAATGTTTCCAGCTATTGGCAACATTTCTTAAAGCCCATTTATTTGCATGAGTGTAAAAGTCAGGCTACAGTAGTTAACAGAGCCAATTTTTCTGGCTCTGCTCCTACCCAAACAGTATCTGCTGCACGTCTCTTCTCTCAAATTATTCCTGGACCCCCAGATTTTTAAAAAAATGCCATTTTCCACTCTTCCTGTCCTGGATTCTCATTTTCACATCAGCTGTGGAGGATTTCGATATCCTGGATTAGGACAGCAATGTGCTCGTTCTGGTTTTGATGTCTGCAAAAGGTGCATGTTTGGTTTTGATGCACTAAGGCCACTTCCTGGTACCTTTGAAGCCACGGTGCCAGGAGCGGTTTTCGTTTAGTAAAGAAACATCATTAGGTTGGGGCGCCTGGGTGGCTCAGTCGTTAAGCGTCTGCCTTCGGCTCAGGTCACGATCCCAGAGTCCTGGGATCGAGCCCCGCATTGGGCTCCCTGCTCCGCGGGAAGCCTGCTTCTCCCTCTCCCACTCCCCCTGCTTGTGTTCCCTCTCTCGCTGTGTCTCTCTCTGTCAAATAAATAAAAATAAAATCTTTAAAAAAAAAAAAGAAACATCATTAGGTTTTATCTGTAATTATATAGCCCCTTTTCCCTCGGACTTAGGCATGAGCACCTGAACCTGGGCCAGAGATGTGTCCCTCTGCCAAGAAAACCACTTGTCCTTAGCCCTGGCTCATTTTTCTGTGTCATGCTTGCTTATCTCTACTCGTTCTTCCTTTGACCACTCAGTGGTCCTCAGTCACATCTAAGTTACCTGAATTCCAGCATAATTATCATTTAGATAGTAAGATTAAATCCCTGTGACTCCCCCTTTCTTTCCACCCCTTATTAAGTACCTTTAGGAAAATAGAGAAGGTCTCAACTTTTAAAAAACTTACAAATGTAGGAGTTTGTATTATATTATAACCCTGACCAAGCTGTCCTGACATGTTTTACATTTGTATCATTCTCTAAAAGTTTTAAAAAAATAATCTGGAGCACATCCTTGGATCCTTACTTTGTGAACTAGACAAGGTGTGGGTATTAAAAATCCAAGTTTCAGGGGCACCTGGGTGGCTCAGTTGGTTAAGCATCTGCCTTTGGCACGGGTCATGATCCCAGAGTCTGGGGATCGAGCCCCTCATTGGACTCCCTGCTCAGCAGGGAGTCTGCTTCTCCCTCTGCCCCTCACCCCGCTCATGTTCTCTCTCACTCTCTCTGTCTCTCTCTCAAATAAAATCTTTAAAAAAAAATCTAAGTTTCAGGAAGTTTAAATGATTTTCCCAAACTGAGTCAGCTAATAAGGAGGAGAATCAGGAATAGAATTTAGGTCTTCTGGCTCCATTTGACCTCTGAGGCTTGTGCTGTTCTACTAGGACTTCCTTAGAAGAAATGTCAAATGAATGCCTTTGCCTCTTCTCCCAACACAAAGCCCTGTTAAGTGTTTCATTGACATTCTTCCTGACATCTGTAAAAATTCGTATTTTATTTTTATTCACCTGCGATTGATTTAAATGTTATATAAATGAAGTTCCAAAAGGCAGAAGATAAGCTATACATATATTTGAAATTCTTTTCTGTGAAAAAAACACTAGATATAAAATCAGACTGTCCCTTATTAGAAAATATTCTGTACGAGCTGCTAGTCATATGGTTATATCTTTTGGCATGATGTACCTCTGAGCAGTTCTTGCATAAAGTCTCTATCAAAGCAGACAGAGCTTCCCCAAGACCTAAAGAACCTTGCAAATGTTGAACAAAATAACAAGGCAGCTGTGGGAGGGATTCTGTGTTAGGGACACCTAAGAATGTTCTTTCTAGCATTTCAGCACTTCTCGCCTTGGAACAACCCTTTTGTCCCCCACTGTCATTCTCCGCTATCTCACGAAGGCCTGTGATGGAGTGCTGGGCCTTGTTCTGGAAGTCCAAAGGGGAGTCAGTCACTGGGTGATGGACCAGAGGCATTCTACTGACATGACCAGTTACGGAGGATCAGAAGTGCTCTGCTACAGGCTCTTGCTATTCTCCTAGCTTCTGAAATTAATGAATCAGGCCCACTGGTAGGGTCACTAAGCTATCTCTCATAATATTTATTACAAGTGCAAAGTCAGAACATACGGAGAGCATTTGCATTTGAATGAGGGGAAAACATGCTGTTAGATAGATTAGAAAATCTCTATATTTGCATTTTTCTTTCCTTAAAAGAAATCAATGTGCAGTGTATTAGAGCCGGAATATCCCTCATTCCATTTGATTCTTCATTCTTTGTTTAAACTTCCTCAGAGCTGAGGCTTGTGATGAAAAATGGAGCTATTTTCTTAATACAAACAAAAACACTATGCACCCTGCAAAAGTTGTTCCTTTTAGGTTGCAGTGTATGTAAATTTGACACGTTTTAAATTTGTATAAGCTCATTTACTTTAAAATCAGTCTCATCATCTGAAATTCCTTTTGTAAGATAACAGAGAACACTTAAATTATAAATCTTGTGTATTCATTCCTTAGAGAATCGCCCTTATGCACAAATAATATTTAATATTTTTAATCAATTTCAGTGGACCTACTTCTACACATTAGGTTGAAATATTTTTTGAGGGAGAGAACTGATCTTTTGGAACAACCACTGATTTTGCTATTACTGTTTTTGTGCCTGCAAATAACTAATTCCCATGGATGCTACTAGAAAGGTATTAATCAAGTCGGTCTCAAATAAAAAAAAAAGGAAAAATAAAAGTAAAGAAACATTAAGGTCAACTTGTATAAATTTCTGAAGTCTACCCATGACATTGAGGAAGAGCACTCAATGTCAGCTTTGTAATTCACTAATTAGTACATATTTATAGGCAGGTGCTGGGTCAAGTTAAATTGGGATGAATTTTTGACATGTTTCAATCTGGATTCATTGAAAACAATTTTTATATTTTTATATTTTAAGCCTTTTTCTGTCAAACAGATTTTATGGTTCTGTGTACCTACTATGTGAGGAAAACAATACCCTAACATTTTATCTGCTATTGTATAGTCTGTGTGTTACTGAAATTTTTATGAGCAATTCTGTGATGATTTAAAAACAAAATAAAATCGGGGCACCTGGGTGGCTCAGTCGTTAAGCATCTGCCTTCAGCTCAGGTCATGATCCAGGGGTCCTGGGATCGAGCCCCGCATCGGGCTCCCTGCTCCTCGGGAAGCCTGCTTTTCCCTCTCCCACTCCCCCTGCTTGTGTTCCCTCTCTCGCTGTCTCTCTTTCTGTCAAATAAATAAATAAATAATCTTTAAAAAATAAATAAATAAAAACAAAATAAAATTTATTAGATATTCCTTAAAAATGTGTTGTAACATCTTTTTAAAAAGTAGTTGAACTCCTGTTCTCGGTGTAGGAGCTCAATGATACAGCATGGCCTATCCATCTAATTTTGGATATGTGCTTTGTGCTTTTTGTTTAAAATAGTGTATATTTCAGATAATTCTCACTTTGCATTTATTACTGGCCAGACACTCCCAATGAAAGTAACTTCTTTTCCCACACTTTAGCAAATTGTTCCTATTTTCAACTTCCTACATAGTTGTTAGATCCTGAATTTGACAGTGAGTTATGAATGAGAAACTTCACCCTATACAATGGTCAATTTCCTTCCTATTTTTTTTTTCAAATCTTAGTAATGGTTCATTAAGAAAAAGGAAAAGATAATCAATTAAGTGATCAGAACAAATTTCTTTCCTCTGAAAATGTAACAGCTCAACGTAGCCTCACAGAAGCTGACATTTCCTCATTAGCCTCTTAACTGTTCACATGATAAAGGGTTTAAATTACAGGATTATGAGATAATAAAGCACATAGGAAACAAATTCAAGATCATATTGAATCCTCACAGTTCCACTTGTTATTTCTTATTTCTATATTCCTATTTCTTATCTTTATCCTCCTCTTAACCAGTTCTCTGCAACGTGCCCAATCAACTGTGCTTTCAAGATAACTGCGCCGGAAGGCGGGGATGCATTTAGGAATCACAAGTGATACTTCCTTTGTGTGATGAATGGTGTTTGAGTTTATATATGTTGCCATATGCTATTGGGAAATATGAGATCTCTGGATCATGGAGGAGATTGTTTATTACCCACAGAACATCTTAGTCCTACTTTCCCAAGCCCCAGTCCCTATGGGATTTTATGATGAGGGCCAGATATCCATCTACACGTGCAGCATTGTGGTACCACGTGAGAGGAATCCTAACATTATGACACTTGGTGCTTACATGGGGAAGCTGGCACATTTGCCCTTCCTTACCTCCGCAGAGAGAAAGCCTTACTCTCTAATGCAAGCAAATGACTCTGGCGGAGAGTGGAAAGATGTCTTTTGGTTTTATTTCATGGGCAAATAGCTACAGAGAAAAGACATCTCTAAATCTTTCCAGAAAAATTTACTATCTCTAACTTCCAAGGCATATTTGCCATTCAATTATCCTTCAGTCAAACTTGCCAATACTCTCTGCTAAGAAATCCTACATCATACAAAAATGTGAAAATCGCCACCGAGAATTGTCTCTCAACAAATGGTACCTGCTTCAGTATTATGTAACATTTTAGAAGTGGTTGGTAGGGATCGAACTCGTGAACTTGAATTATGAGCATTTGGAACTTATCTAAACCAGTTAGCGATGGAAAATGTATACATTTTATGAGAAAAAATAAGTCTGTAAGTTTAAAGATTGGACACAAGACATGAATACCCCAAGTCATTTGGGGTTTTTATATTTGGTATAACTTTTCTTACAACACAGATTCTAGTTCATATTGTCTGGATATGCAAGTAGTTATTAGGCCTTCTAAGAGCAAAATCAAGCTCAATGTGAGACAAGAGTAGTAGTATGTGGTGGTATAACAAATATTTAAGTGCCCTCCCTATTCCAGTGTGATTGGTTTATTATATCTTTATAATACACTTGTGGTTCTCAAGTCCTTAATGCTTTAGTTATCAGGTAAAAGATGCACTGTGTAATTGCATGCCAAAGCTAACTCTTTACCTCCGGTCTCTGGAATAAGAGCCAGATTCTCATTATTTCTGATAACTGTCATGGAATTATAAGCATCATGGCTATTAGCAATCCCTAAATAATTCTACTCCCACTATGGTGGAGTTATATCTATGGTGGAGTTTAAGATCTTTTTTTGGTTATCTTATTTTCAAAGACAGCTAAAGAAGCATTAGAAAGGCATTTGTTAGGCACATGCCAATTTAGTGGGAGCACTTTTGGAACCTTAGTTCTTTTTGGCAGTTTTCTAAATTAATGCCCACAATGGTTTCACTTTTTTAATACTTGTCTGATTCTCTACTTGTGGGGAAAATGCAATGTTTGTCAGGTTTTTCAGGGGGTAGTGTGATGAGTCTGATGTACTTGAAAAAATACTCAGCGGGAATCCAAATACACTTATGTCATTTTTATGTGTTAGAAACTAGGAAGCATGAATTCTCACTTTTCTTAAAGTCTTTACAGTGTCAAAAGGATGTTTGTTAAGAGGGGTTGTGGGAATCATTGTTTTGAAGTGCATCTAAAGTTAGAAACTTGGCTTATGTGTGCTATCCTGTCTCCCAGTCTGAGCTGCTTTTTCGTATTTATTCAAGTTAAAAAAAAGTTCCACTTTTCTTTTGTAAATATGCAGTGTATACTTGTATTTGACCAATGTGAAGCTCCGTTTCCACTGACCAATAGAAGGGAATTTTCACTAGTTTTAATGCGATTTGGGGCATAATATATTCTTTCAAGCCTCTGATTGGACATGTTAAGAAAAGTTAGAACTAGATTGTGATCATCTGAAATATTCCCAAGCAACTTTCCTTTGTAAGAGAATATCATCTCAAACATTTACCTGAACTCTAATTGGGTATAACTCATCAGAACTCCCTCTTAGGAGAACTAAGAGCAATTATTGAATTTACATTTGATTTTCTTTCGATGGATGCTCAAATACATTTCTTTCTATAATCAACACGTTCTCATTTTGATGGTTGTTTAGAGAGATGATTACACCGATAGACCTATGTTGTAGTTTGGAGGCTCCTCAGGTGAGGTACCTACCCCTCCTCTCACTTCCCTGTTCTAGATGTGACACCACTGTGGTTATTCATCTGTGTGAAGAGAGTTAGCAGTGGAACTGGGAGGACCCCGGGAAGGAAGCTAAATGCCAGTAACCCATCAACTCAAATTGGCTCATAAGTTTAATTTATTGATACATGAAGGGAAGTCTGGATGTAGAAGGAGACAAGGAAAGTTGGGGGCATAAAGTGCTTCTAAGGAAGGAAAAGACCCTGGGACCTCAACCTACAGCTCTTGAGGCCCTAGGCCCCCAAGGAGGGTGAAGGTGGCCTCACAGAAACATGACCTACAAGCAGGCAGAAAATCTTAGAGACTTAGACATATGGATAAGTTAAAGTATTAGTATACAAAGTGATCAATTATTTCTGTTATTTTTAGCTTTGGAGACCATAATATATTTATTTAGATCAGAATAAAGAAGATTAGATTTTTTGCTAACAGAACCTTTGGGGTCACTTGATAAAAGAATTCCCTGGCTTTTCTGTGGAGTGATTTTGATTTTGATTTTATTGTTTTTTTCTAGGTGAGATCTTTGGAGAGGATATTAACACATCTCTGTTAAAAGGAACTATTATAGAGCCCTTATTTAATAATAGCTAAACTTTATTTTATTTTTTTTTAAAGATTTTATTTATTTATTTGAGAGAGAGAGAATGAGAGAGAGCACATGAGAGGGGGGAGGGTCAGAGGGAGAAGCAGACTCCCTGCAGAGCAGGGAGCCCGATGCGGGACTCGATCCAGGGACTCCAGGATCATGACCTGAGCCGAAGGCAGTCGCTTAACCAACTGAGCCACCCAGGCGCCCAATAATAGCTAAACTTTATTGAGCTTAACTAAAACTAGGCAATATGTGTTTCTTCACTGACTCCTTGTAAGAAAGCTGGTTAAGTGGGTACCCCCATTTGACAGATGAGGAATCCAAGAGAGTTAAGAAAGTTGCCCAAGTTCACATAGGTAAGTGGAAATCAGTACATGAATGCATCACTTGAATAGAGAACCCATATTTTCCTTAATTATGTGTACGTTTTGATAGACCAGGAAATGTTGAGGTAACAAATGTCCCTCACATCTCAGTGGCTTGCACAAATAAAGAATTCTGTGAATTCTTTGTGCATCATCTGGAGCTTTGCCCCTTGTGAACTTCACTCTGAGACCCAGTCTGGCCCAGTGTTCACTATCCTAAAAAACTGCTGGTCTTATGGGAGGAAGAGATAGCCACCGTGAGTCCTGAAGCCTCTACCCAGAAGTGACATGTGTCACTTCTGCTCAACTCCTGTTGATCTAAACAAATGTAATGGAAAAAAACAAAACAGAAAACCCCAATACTTGACATCTATAGGTTGAGGGAATAGAATTCTTCCCCAGGAAGCAGCAATGAATATTTGTGAACAATAATACCAAAACAGCCTCGATCCTCCCAATCATATTAGAGATTTCTGAAAGGCAATGTGGTTTTTAGTTCATTTTGTGTAATAGGTTGACAATGAAAGTAAAAGGCAGGCCCTAGCTTCATGGACATGAAATAATAATTTAATATAGGAACCAAAAACAAGCTCAGAGTTCTTAATTCTTGTTCCCATACTTTTATTTTGGAAGTCTAGGTTTTGGTTTCATATGCAGATGCATTAGAAGAAGGTGTCTTGTTTTGCAAATAGAAACAGTCTCAGGAGACAAATAACAATGGCATGAGAAATTTATGAAGTTTATTTTTAGTAGCAATCTCAGGCAAGGTTTTACTGTCAATATTTTCCTTGGTACCCAAGAAGCCAACAGAGGGGGCCATGTTTTATGAATTGATGTGGCTATAAATATTAGCCCTGACATTTTAAAGTGAACAGTTGCAAAAAAGATACAGAAGCAAATAAATATAGAGTCTCTGACAACCAGGAAAGATGAAACCCTTTCGAACAATTATGACCAAAAGTATTTTTATGTCAGTTTTGTTTACATTTGCTTAAATGCTTGTTTTCCTCCTTTTTTTTTTTTTTCTTTTATAGCTTTAGCACCAAGTGACTGATTGCTTCTTCCAAAACAATGTCAGCAGGGTAAGGATGTATTGGCAGGGTCTCTTTTAAATCAGTAACCCCATACTGATCCTTGACCTAATTAACAGTCTGCTATAGGCATCTTGCTGTTTACTGCTAATGCTACCCCCAAATCAAGAAAATTTTGGTTATAGGGGCGCCCAGGTGGCTCAGTTGGTTAAGCGACTGCCTTCGGCTCAGGTCGTGATCCTGGAGTCCCTGGATCGAGTCCCGCATCAGGCTCCCTGCTCGGCGAGGAGCCTGCTTCTCCCTCTGACCCTCCCCCCTCTCATGTACTCTCTCTCTCTCTCATTCTCGCTCTCTCAAATAAATAAATAAATCTTTAAAAAAAAAAAAGAAAATTTTGGTTATAGAAAATTTAAGGGGTGTCCCACTCAATTCATTAAAAATTCAATTTTATTATAATAAAATTGCATGAACTGTAACTGACTGGGAGCTTGAATACTACATTGTTTTATTTTGTGGAACTTTTATTGAAAAATTTGGTTTGTTTTAAACTAATTTCACCATTGTTAGTCTTGTGGCATACTTAACATCTTGTCAGGTCAGTTCAATAATTGGAAGTATGTTGATATTGGAAAAATTTAGAGCAGATTTTGACACATATCTTTGGACTTAAGGAAACATCGTTGTCCACAATAAATAAAACATAACTAACCCCAAAAAACCTCAAAAAAACCCAAAACTAAAACAAAATATGAAATACAACAAAACAAAACAAAAAGCTGTCATAGTGCTTTGAGAGCTATAACATAATGACCAAATATAAGCCATCATTGTACTTTCTACTGATGCAAAGAAAAATACTTCTTGTTATTGCAATTTGGGCTAGGAATTTTCACTTATATTATTTTATATTTAATATTTATGAAAATCTTCATGTGGTGGCTTATTATTCCTATTTTCAACTGGGGAAAAGAGGCTCAAAAAAATGGAATAATTTAAAGAGCTACAACCTGGAGAAGGCAGAATCTCTGAATACAACAGCTAACTCCAGAGATGCTGGTCCATACAACACACTGTGTGCTTCAATTGTGTAGCTGTAAGAGTTTTAGTGGTTTCTCTTTTACTTCTGGGCTTAGAAAGGTGGCAGAAACTGCTTTGAGTTCCTGACAGGGCTTGTAAGGCAGAATAAATATGCTGAAAATAACTTTTACCATTTCCAAATGGCTTTTCTAGATCAGATGTGGAAGTGGTTCTCTGTATCTGTGGCAGATGCATTATATCAGTGACCCCTACTGCTAGGTAGGTCACGATCAATAAATTCTAGCAGTTTAGGGGCACCTGGGTGGCTCAGTCGGTTAAGCTGCTGTCTTCAACTCAGGTCATGATCCCAGATCATGCTCCTGGGATCAAGCCCTACATCGGGCTCCCTGCTCAGCGCCTGCTTCTCCCTCTCCCTCTGCCACTTCCTCCTGCTTGTGCTCTCTCGGTCTCGCTCTGTCAAATAAATTAAAATCTTAAAAAAAAATCCTAGCAGTTTAAAACCAAAAAAGTGGCTTTACATGTCTTATTTCCTGATTCCCTTTGGATATTTTATTTAAGAGATGATTTTATTAAGAGATGGATATTTTGTTAAGATATTTGGATATTTTTGGATATTTTATTAAGAGATGATTAATTTATCTGTTTCTACAGATGTGTGTAAATTGAATTGCTTTTATTAACAAAATAATTAATGAAGGGGAATTATGTTCAATAAGGGGCAAAGAAAGGATACCACTAGCTAAATATTAGCATCAGGTGGTTGTTGGGCTAGCAGTGAGTTTCAGTACACACACATGCACACACCATATGTGAACATTGGGGAGATTGATTTTTTAAAGATCCCCTTCTACCTCACATAAGTATTTTTTACTGAGGGTCAGTGATGCACAGAAGAAAAAAAAAAAAAAACACAACCACATGAGAGGAAAAAATTACATTTACTTATACTGTATATTTTATGTGTTTATTATTTTTATTAAGTGCAGCCACATAGATAAAAATCACTTGATTTAAAAATTAATAACCAGGATGCAAACTGTTAATGCATACAACAAATGATTTTTTCCCCAATGTTCCCCATTTACTTTCTTCTAGCTGCTAGTATAAGGGAGATGGAAATGAATAGAAAGAACAGGGAAGGGAGAGTAACTGAGCAGAGAAATTAAAAAATATATCTAACACTATATATTAATCTATCCTCACAACAACCTGAGGTTAGGGTTATTGTTATCCCCATCTTCTGGGTGAAGAAACTAAGGCACAGAGTGGTTAAGTAACTTGTCTATAAGATATGGAAAAGACAGAAAGAAACTGTCACAAAGAAGTAAGAAACAGAAAAAGAAGAGATCAGACATACATACACAGAGGGGGTAGAGGTAGAGAGCGAGTCAGCATCTTGGAGGGCAAGTCCACTTATATCATGCATTTTTGAAATTCAAGTTAGTCTGTGGCTATCATCCCTACATTTATTTATTTTTTATTTTTTTAAGATTTTGTTTATTTATTTGACAGACAGAGACAGCAAGAGAGGGAACACAAGCAGGGGAAGTGGGAGAGGGAGAAGCAGGCTTCCTGCTGAGCAGGGAGCCCGACGCGGGGCTCAATCCCAGGACCCCGACACCATGACCCGAGCCAAAGGCAGACGCTTAACCAACTGAGCCACCCAGGCGCCCTATCCTTATGTTTTGAATAAGTAAATAGAGTTTCAGAGAGTCCTTATTCCATAACCTCCACTCTTTTTTTTTTTAAAGATTTTATTTATTTGATAGAGAGAGACACAGTGAGAGAGGGAACACAAACAGGGGGAGCAGCAGGCAGAGGGAGAAGCAGGCTTCCCGCGGAGCAGGGAGCCCGATGCGGGGCTCGATTCCCAGGACCCTGGGATCATGACCTGAGCCGAAGGCAGACGCTCAACGACTGAGCCACCCAGGCGCCCCTAGTATCATCCCTACATTTAGAGGCACCCTCTGTGACATAGAACCATAGAATGATGGTTCTCTCTCACTATCCCTACTCTGTGTTTTCCCTAGAAATAAAACTCCCCCTTTGAGCTGTGCACTGTCACTTGGGATAAAAGGCTAAGCTGCCTGTTCTTATAGCTGGGTAAAACCTGCGACTCAGCTCAGTAAGCTCCGAGTAGGATGTTTCTCTTGGTCTTCAGGGACATCTCCCCAAGGGAGCAGATCCAACTGGAAGGGGCATGGTTTACCTTTCCACCTTTTCTCCTTCTGGCCTGATATAACTATCTGGTTATTACATCCATTTAGGTGGAGCTTCAGTGACTGTTTTGGGCCATGCGGTAGCCCTGAGAGGGAAGTAGGAAGATGGAAGGGGCTTGGGTCCCTGATGATGTGTAGGTCCCATTTTAGCCCTAGACCACCTCTTCCTGGACTTAATTCATATGAAAAAATGTCACTCATGTTTAAGTTAGGCTTTTTCCCCCCCAGTTACATGATACTAAACCTAATCCTGATACACCCTCTAAATAGGATAATTTTAGAAACACACTGGAAAGAAAATTGTTCACCAGCTGCAGCAGACTATGAGTGACCTCAAAGCTAGGTGACACTGAGCCACAGAAGCCATTGGCCTGTGGATTTGCTGGCTCTGTGCAAGAATTATGTTTTGTTTCTCCTGGTTTGGAGAATCACAGTAGAAAGTGGGAATTTATATTTTTTATGGAACTAATTGCTTTTGTAATTTAAATATCTTGCTAGTGAACAAAGCAGTGCTATACAGCAGTTTCAGTGTTTTTAGTGTTACAGATATTTTACTTGAAAATAAGAAATGTGTGGGGTAGTTGTCCCTGGTATTTGGGCAGTCTTGGTTCTATCTGCTTCAATTATGCAGAGCCACATGTCACGGAAGAGTAATGGCCATTTGAGTAAGACTTTCCATATGGTCTCCCACAGTCACTGGGAGAAAATGGGCCTGTATTTTTCTTCTTTGAGGTGATCTTTCTCTTTACAAAATAACATGGAGTTTGGTATGAATTTTAATGAGTGAATAATAGTAAATCTTTTGCATCACCAGCTGGACAAGATAAACACAGCAGCATCATTAAAATTCTTTACATAAAAGGCTGAGTTTCTGTAGCATGATTTTTAGGTGATGAACTACCAAGAAATTGTATTTGAATGCCAGCTATCATAAATATCATTTTTCTTTGGTGACACTTGGGTAGCCTTCCTAGGCAGATTTCATTCAACAAAAAGATAAATTATTTCTGCTTCCATTTTTTCTTTTACTTCTGCCCTTTTCACTTTATTTGATTGTTTGCTTTGATAAAGGGTAGCTTTTGTTGCTTCATTACACACAATCATGTATCCATTCCCAAGGAAACTGTTTGTGGTCATCTGTATAGACCTCTTTCTGCATAAGCTGGTCTACATTTTAGCATACTGAGGACATAGCCTTGTATCCATAGGATCTGGCCAGGAAATTAGTCTTAGTTTAGGGTTTAAAGAAATTAGGTGATGTCCCAAAGGAATCTGTGGGCAGCAAGAAATTTAATTTTAAAAACCGAAGAATATAAAATAGTTTAAGCATAAAATGATTTGAGCCTGTGAAGGCTGCTTCTGCCAAATCCCTTGTCAGAGAGCTGGTAAGGACAGGGAAGCCCAAATTTTCTTTGAATTCTTGGGTATTTTGGAAGACTACTGCAGGTATTTTTGGATACAATTCCATTTTAAAATCACATTGTATATGATGCATATTTATGACATTATCTACTTCATATGTTCTACCTGATTTCCCTGACAAAAACTACTCTGGTCAATAATTGATGTTGAGAGTTCATCTTCACAAAATAACCATGGCTTTTTGTTGCTTTGTTACCTGCTTCAGTATAATTCCTGCCTTTGATGACAATTGACTGAGCTGGCGCCTGCAAAAGTAACTGTAGTTGATTTAGTTACATTAAAGGGTCAAAATTATGGCTGCATGGAGCTAAGGTCATGACAGAACCAAAGAGCTCTGGGCACAAATCTTCCTTTCATGCTTGGCTGGGTCCAATAATCCCCCAAGGCTCAGGTCTCTGATTGCGTTTCCAGATGGTCTCCTTTGGTGTAAACACCACTTGTGCTCTGTCCAACAGCATCAGCTGCCCTGGCAGAAAGCAAAACAGCAGGTCAGGGTAGCACTGGGAATTACATAGTGGGTGGCACCTGTTGCCAGATTTTGACCTCCCCCACCCCTCACGTTATTTACCCATGCTATTTCAACTTACTCCTTTGCCTTTGTACTTGTAGGTCAAAGTCTCTAGTTTTTTAGCATGAAGCCGGCTTCACTGACAGCCTTCCCTTTCTGCGTATATTCTTAGAACCAGTACCTGGATTTCCCGGCAATCTTGTAGATGAATTCTGGTATCTGCTAGTCAGTAGAATTTGTTGCTTACTTATTCATTTATTCAACAAACACTTATTGACCATCAGCCATTCCTTTGACATTTATTTATTTATTTATTTTTAAAGATTTTATTTATTTATTTGAGAGAGAGAGAATGAGAGAGAGCACATGAGAGACGGGAGGGTCAGAGGGAGAAGCAGACTCCCTGCTGAGCAGGGAGCCTGATGCGGGACTCGATCCAGGGACTCCAGGATCATGACCTGAGCCGAAGGCAGTCGCTTAACCGACTGAGCCACCCAGGCGCCCCTCCTTTGACATTTATTGAATAATTAAGTAACAGATACTGTGTTCCTTACTGGAGCTACAATGGTAAGCAAAAAGCAACAGGGTCTCTGGATATTTTGTCTTTCCTCTCCATGAATATTAGTCTTATGCTTTCCAGCTATACCTTCTTGCTTTCAGGAATCAGTGGAAATCTCCCCTCCTTCATTGAAAAGTTCTCTGATTAACCCCTCTCGGATCTGAGTGTGCTATCTTTCTAGAATCTTCTTCTTCTTTTTTTTATCTCGTAAAACTTTTTGTAAATTTATTTTTTATTTCTTTACTGCACTATAACTCACATACCCTAAGATTCACCTTTTTAAAGTGTACGATTTGGTGGTTTTTAGTATATTCACAACATTGTGCAACCATCACCAAGATCCCATTCCAGAACATTCTCATCATCCCTCCCTGCAAAAAGAACTCAGTACCCATTAGGCAGTTATAGAATCATCTTAACACATATATTTTAGTCCTATGTAGCCTTGTTCACCTATACTTTTTTCATGTAGGTATTTTGAATTTTTCATGGTCTTTTCTTGTGTTCTCACTCATTTGGAAACTCCTCAAGAGAAATTTCAGTGTTTTGGGCAAATTTAGTTTTGCTTTTTTTTTTTTTAAAGATTTTATTTATTTATTTGACAGAGAGAGACACAGCGAGAGAGGGAACACAAGCAGGGGGAGTGGGAGAGGGAGAAGCAGGCTTCCCGCTGAGCAGGGAGCCCGATGCGGGGCTCGATCCCAGGACCCCGGGATCATGACCTGAGCCGAATGTAGACGCTTAACGACTGAGCCACCCAGGCGCCCCTAGTTTTGCTTTTCATGTCTTCTAATACATTGCTGTACACTTAATTTGTGTTCAAAAAACTTGGTGAATTCATTCATTCAACCCAAGTTTTTTCCACCTACTGTACTCTCAGACTGTAAATGGATTGCATCATCATAACCAGGCATTACATAGCAGTGAGGACTAGACTGACAGACCATATCTGTAATATATCATGGGTAAAATTTACAGTTTTAATTAAAATCTCATCCACTGCCTAATGTCATATGGCTACAAGTTAATTTTAAAATTTGAATATTCCCATAATTTTTTGTTAACAAGGTAGAAGCTGTGTCCTATAAGGCTTTTTGAAGGACATTTGGTAAGATGGGAAATGACAGTGGTCCTAGAGTCTATTATTGTTGAGTGAAGGGAGACAGTGCCTCCCAGCCAGTGGGGCACCCCTGCAGAAGTGCACGCCGGTATGCATGCCTGTATGTAGCTGCTTGCTTTCCCCTAGAAATGGCTCTTTTTGTTTTATAGAGATTGGCTTGACTGGCAGGAGACAAGGCCAGGGATAGGTTTGGCCACAAGATACAGCTGGGGCAGCATGATTTGGGGCAATTGAGCCATTTTCACCATCATATTCTGGTCTACATGAATATCTTCTGTAAAGTGGATCAGATGTTGTTGCACACCCCCATTTCTCACTAGATACTTAGGAGGTGTGTTTGGGCACAGTTCAGTCCAAATCTGATAGATCCAAACTTCTCTTTCTGGTAATTTGACCTTTTTCGGGATTTCCATTTCATATAAAAATAGTATAACAGCCAGTCTTTTCTAGTCACAACCTTCAGCTGAGAATATTATCACTTCAGCCTTTTCCAAGATATGGTGATAGTTACAAAACAAAACAAAACAAGCAAAAAAAAAAACCCCACAAAAAACCCCCCAAAACCCAAAGAGTAATTACTAAGATAGAGAAGAAAAAGATTGCTTGGCTTATCCCTATTTAGTCATTTTAAAAACTTAGTTTTTGAATGAGTGCATTTATTTATTTACTTACTCACTTCTTACCAATTTGGTCTTTTGAAAACAGTTCATTCTTAGATGCTTGGATTAGCTGGCACACTTTCAAGAGCAGGCTGAAGAAAAATACAAAGTGGGCTTAACCAGTGAAGGTGTTTGGATTATGAAGGTAGAGTTAATTTCTGCTGAGGCTTCTTTTGGCAGTTGCAACATTGGGCTCAAGATCTGCTTTCTCTCCATTTCCATCTAGGTCCTTGGTTTTGGCTCTTACTCTCAGCAGATTTTGTCTTCATGCTCTTAAATTGGTCATTGTCATCTCATTCCTTATTCAAATCCAACAGGGAAGAACATACTTCTTCCTTTAATCTTTGAAAATAATTTCTGGGCTTCAATCTGATTAAGCCATTTTAGGTCATCTCTCTGTTACCAAACTGACAACTATGGCTAGCGATGGGACTTTGCTGGTTAGTTTGAGCCTAAGGCACCAGACTCCCACCCCCAAGTCTGAGTTTGAGTCCACGTTCCCTGAAATACTGTGGAGAAGTTGATGCTTAAATGAGGGTTTGGGTGTCATTACCCAGAGAAGGGGGGACTAAATGCAAGATCATTAAAAACTGTCAACTGTCCTCTAAAAGGATTCATTTAAAAAATAATATATAGTTTGCACATTATTCTCAGAAACGAGATTTCTGGGGAAATTACAGAGCACATAGTTTTGTGCTATATTCAGAATGTCATGGAGCTTCAAACTGTTCTCAAGACAGATGTGGAACAATTTTAAGATTTCTGAGAAATAATTGATTTATCATTACAATAGTCATAACATGTGAAACCTTGCCTGCTAATGACAAAAAGGATCATCTGGGACTAGTGACAGGGTTAATTTTGGGCATTCTCTGTAGAAAGGACCAGTCCTTATGAGATTGATGTTGACAGTTTGGACTCTTTTCCAGGTGGGAAGGAAGACTCAGAAAAGTAGCTGAGCTTGCCTCTCCTCCCATAAGAAAGCTTCAGCTTTATCACAGCTCCCCATGGCAAGACCATTTTGAGATCTTAAACCCTGGGCTTTAGTAATGGGTCCACTCAGAGGCCACCTGTACTAACCAGTGTGGCTCTGACCTGAGTACTCTCAGGTGATACAGTTTACAAAGACTGACAGTGATGACCATATTTTCAGTCTGTTGTTACTCTCTTGCAAGTTATCTCTCGTCCTCTTATTTGCCCTTCATAGCACATATCTACTCACTAGCCTCTGTTAGAACTTTAAAGGCAGCCCTGATTGAGACATTCATCTCTTAAAATCCAAGGTCTCCTAGTCAGAAAAACAGCTTTGGGTTGAGGTGCATCTTTAGATGTGATGTACTGAATATCTAATTGCAATTAAGGTCTAAGGATTACTTTTTAGTGAGATGTTGTTCTTAATTTAAAAATAAGTTGTGGTTGGAGATAAACTAGCCATTCAATGGCCTAGGTTTTATTCATGAGAGCAGAGAATGGCTACCATTTTATGGTTTTTATTAGTTCCTCCTTCATCCATTTCTTGCATAAAATTTGGTACCTTATATTCAATAATGTCATCCTACTTCTTCCCAGAGCAAAAATTAGAGATATTAGAGATCCCTCTGAGTGGGCTCTCATTATTGCTGTGAAATCTTGGCCTTGCTCCACATGTGAACAATTAAGTTGTAGTTCCCTATTGTTTTGTAACTTTTAAAATTAAAATTGAATTTAAAATTAAAATTCCCTATTGTTTTGTAATTTTAAAATTAAAATTGCAAACAGTCCAAATTATATAATTTCTTATGCACTTTATCTGGGAGTCAATTTACCTTTTGTAGATGTTTCGGGGAGACTTGCCTCCAAATGAGCATTCTTTAAACTGTTGGCTTTGCAAAGCTGTGGCATACCAGCATCCTCCAACAAAGGTTAAAAACCACCTGAAAACCCCATTGTAACTTATCTCTCATCTCTTACCTTTAGAAGCAGATAGCTCAGCCATGGACAAGTGAGGAAATTTTGGAAAGAACATTATCATGAAAGGCACATGGTGGAGAGGGTGAGAGATTAGCAAAGGGAAGAAGAGGAAATGGGTTTTTTTTTTTTTTTTGCTTGTTTAACTTAAAATCTTAGCTACTTGTTTATACACAGGCTACGCATACATTCATATTCAACAGATAAATTTATTCTGCTCAAGTATGGCTCAGAAAAGCATATGGCTCACTGTCCATTTTATGACCATCTCTCTGGATGCAACTGATGCCTAATACTAAGGGATCCCATGGTGAAACCCTAAACCCTGGCTTTGGAGAGTTCATTGCCTGGAGTGATTATGACTTGCAAAGAGAATATCTTTGGCAAATTGGTTTTCAGGGTAGGCTGACAGAACTGTGAATTCACTCAGGGAAATATATCATGGGTAGCCTACCCTAATGTCTGGTTCCTTCAACACCAGTAATTGCTCAATATATTTTCATTAAAATGAAAAGGGAAATAACTATCGTTGTTTGGGCATACCCCCTGTTGTTTGAGTTCTTCATTGTCTGTTCTCTAACAGAAACCCTTGTGCCATTTTTAAAAAACTTTTTCAATTCCAGTATAGTTAACATACAGCGCTATTAGTTTTAGTTGTACAATATAGTGATTCAACAACTCTATATATTACTCAGTGCTCATCAAGATGAGTGTACTCTTAATCCCCTTCACCAATTTCACCCCTCCCCCCACTTCACCCCTCCTCCCACCCCTCCTCCCATCTGGTAATCATCAGTTTGTTTTATATAGTTAAGAGTTTGTTTTGTTTTTTTGGTTTATCTCTTTTTTTCCTTTGTTCATTTGTTTCTTAAATTCCACATATGAGTGAAATCATATGGTATTTGTCTTTCTCTGATTGACTTATTTCACTTAGCATTATATTCTCTAGATCCATCGATTTTGGTAAGAGTTCATTCTTGTTTTTGACTGAATAATATTCTGTTGTATATATACCACATATTAAAAAAATTTTTTTTTTAAGAGAGAGAGCAGAGGGGAAGGAGAGAAAGAATCTTAAGTAGGTTCCATGCCTGACATGGGGCTTGATCTCACTACCCTGAGATCATGACCTGAGCCAAAGTCAAGAGTTGGACACCTAACTGACTAGCCACCAGGCACTCCATATACCACATCTGTTTTATCCATTCATCTATCGATGGACATGGACTGCTTCCATAATTTGGCTATTGTAAATAATGCTGCAATAAACATAGTGGGGCATATATCTTTCTGAATTAGAGTTTTTTTGTATTCTTTGCGGAAATAGCCAGTGGTGTGATTATTGGATCATCCATTTTTAATTTTTTGAGGAACCTCCATACTGTCTTCCACAGTGGCTGTACCAGTTTGCCTCCTACCAACGTTAACCTTTTGCCATTTTTAAATTTTCTTGGTTTTCTTTTTCCTAAACTATGCTCCATGATTGCATGTGAATATATGAAATTTGATAAAACCCTACGGTTCATTCCATCGCAGGCACAAGTGGGTTAAATCTATAAGGAAACTAACTTAAATTTTAGTTTCAAGGCAAAGAGTTTCCCAACAGTGGAGGATTTAGACATTTTGGCAAGTCAGGAGGGGAGATATTTTCAACCAGCATGACTCTATTTGGCTAAGGTAAAAGTAAGCCTTCCTGGGCTGGCTTGCAGGTGGGTTCTTGAAATCTGGACATATTTCAGAAACTCTTGCCTGTTCTTAATAAGTGCAGTGATGTGAGGCGCCATGAGCAAGCTTGATTTAAACCTGTCCTAGCAATGATTTTACTCATGAGCTCTTGGCAACTATGTTTGTTGTCTGCCATCTCCCTCTGAAGGTCGCCAGTGAGCTAAACATCAGCCAACCATATGACACCAAGTCCACAACATTAATCTGATTTGGTGGAACCATTCATTTTCATAAGGAATTGGAAAAAGAAAATCACACATACAAGCATGCAAACACACACACACACAGCAGTTTTATTTTTTAATGAAATGGGGCAAAACCCAGCTTTCTTGCCTGAAGCAATTAATCTGTTGAAGATACTATATATATAATATACTTATAAACCAGTGACCAAAATTGCTTAATATCCCCCATAGATCCTATTGTTCAGTGGTTTGATGATTTTTTTTTTTTTTGTCTTGCCCACACCCTTTGCCAGTGGTTGTACCAGATTTTTTTCCAGGGGTGTGCTGTCTTCCCAGGCTTATATCAGTGTATGTTTAGCCTTTTAGCACCTGACTTTCCTCCCTGCCTATAGAATCCCAAGCCTTTGAAGGTGGCACAGAGTATGTTTTCTATCTTGTAAATTGTCTAAAGTTAACACATATTAATAGCATACTATTGTTATTAATTAACATTGATGCCATGAGGATCAGATAGCCATTTAAAAGAACACATTTTCTAGAGCTTTTGAATAGTGCCATTTAATGAGTACTTACTATATGTCAGTGCACTAAATCCTTACATATATTAATCTCTTTGCCCAAGGATCTGTGAGATAGAAGCTCTTAACGCATTTTATAAAATACAATTCTGGTTACATAACTTGTCAAGTCACAGAGCTAATGGAGAGTAGATCAGAATTTGAATTCAGTGCTGCAACCCCAGAGTCTACCACTGATGGTCACTGCTTATGTAAAATAGCATGTGCCCTCTTAGAATCTCATTATTTAGAAAAGAACACTCTTTTGGAGATTGGTTAGCACGTTAGCTGGTTTGAGAATATGCAGTTTATCTGTGTCCTCTACCAATACTTATGTTTAGCCTTATTAAATCTGGTAAGCTAAAAGTAACAGGAAATGGCTATGGTGTAGAAGGTATTTGATATTTTAGTGCTGATAATGATGGATAATAATGTGATTTCACAGCTTGGGTTATCAGACCCAGGTGAGTGGTTAAGTGGATTCAGATTCATCAAAGTCACCAGGCCTAGCTTATGGTCTTTGTTTCACAACCCCCCTAGGCTTTATATTGCTCTTTAGGAGCATATTTTTCCCATTACGGTTGCCCTTGATTTTCATTTCAACCACTTTTACCAGCATCAAACGTACAAGGAAGAGGGCAGATGCAGATGCCCTTCCCTTCTGTGTTAACTCTCTTGTCATATCAAATAGTGTTATGTATTAAACTGTTATCTCAATTTATAGAGTCTAGAATAGCACTGCCCAACAGAAATTTCTGTGATGGTGGAAATGTTCTCTGTCTGCTCTGTCTAGTGTGGGAGCCACTGGCCACATGTTATTGAGGGCTGGAAATGTAGCTAGTGCAATTGAGCAACAGACTTTTTTAGTTTATTTAATTAGATTGATCTCCACTTTTATCACATACCAAATTTCAATTCATATTTGAATCTATACTTTGTCATCTGTCCCATGAAATCTGTCTCTTCTTGTGAGCACCACTTGTTTTAATTATTTTTATGGTATGTTTTAATATAGGACTATTTTCACCTCATTACATTTCTTTTTCGGACTCTTCACCATTCTGACTTGTTTATTTTTCCGTATAAAATTTAAACTAGGCTCATCTATTTCTAAAACAAATTCTGTTGGTATTTTTGTTAAGATCACATTGAATTTCCATGGAACACTACATTAAAAACTAATGATGTAATGTATGGCGATTAATATAACAATAGAATTTTTTAAAAAAGATCACATTAAATTTCAAGATTGATTTAGAGACATCTAAATGGTGTTGAACCTGTTATACCTTTCCGTTTGTTTAAGTATTCTTTTGGGTCTTCTGGCAGTGTTTTATAGTTTTCCTCCAATAGATCTTCCACATTTATTGTTTAGTTTATTTACACATTATCTTTTTTATGCCTTTGAAGTGTGGGGTCTTTGCTTGTATATGTGAAAGCTATTGACTTGTGTATATTAACTTTGAACCTTGCTGAATTATCTCACTTTTGTAATATTTTAACAGTTGATCCTCTTACGTTTTCTAAGGACCCCAGCATGAATCTATAAATGGTGTTAATTTTATCTCTTTCTCTTCAAGTTTTATGCCTTTACTCCCTTTGGCCTAATTGCATTTAATATTTTCTCCAGAACTTAGTTAAACTGTAGTAGTTTAGTTTAGTGGGCAGTTTTTTTGGTTCCTTATTTCAGTTGGAAAAAGTTCAGACTTTTCCCTTGAAACATAATGCTGGCTTTTAGATTCAGATAGAAATATTTTATAAATGTTCTTTATCAAGAATCAATTTGAATTTTACCAAATGCTGTTTCAACCTCTATGATAATGATTTTAATGATCTCCATGGGGTCATTAATATAAGTTAAATAAATTATTTTAGCTTTATAATTTAAAAGCTGTATTGTTTTTAAGTTTTATTAATTCTCTGCTCATCCTTTGTTCACTCTTCCTTCCCAGTTCTTGTCCTATGCAAGAATCCCAGTGGTCCCCACTGTGAATTCAGTGGTAATTACTTCTTTTCCCTGAGTCAAAGCAAATGTGTACATCAAAAGAGCAAAGTGTCAAATGCTAATAGCTGGAAATTCAGCCAAAAAGAAATGAAAATTTTTTTCTCTATCACTATTTGTGTGTGTGTTTGTGCTGCTGCATTTTTTTTTTTGAAGGAATGGACCATTATTCCTCATTTTATGTAGCTGTTTCATTGTGGAATTCTCTAGTGATAGAAAAGGAGAATAATGTCTAGCCATATAAAATTGCTAAACCTGCTGGCATGCAAGTCAGGGATATCTTTTTCTGTGCCCAAACTGGAAAACGTTTTCCCTTCAAACTCTCTTATTTTTGAGCAAGATGTTTTATATCACAAACTAGCCCACTCTCTCTTTTTGACTGTTTATGCCCAAATTACATTTTATACTCCAGTCAGTCATAAAATGAAAACAGAAAATGTATTTGAGGAAAGGCAAAAATGTCAGTGTCTAAAACAGAGAAATACTTAGTAAAACACTTCCAGCTTTCTTCTTAGCTCTGCCTATGGCTAGTCGTTTTTGCTTGCTGTGCTTGGGTCTCTCTTGTCAGTAAAGTAGGGGTGGCTGGGCATATCCTGAGAAGTTTCAGGGCTGGGACGGTTGCCCTCTGGAAAGGGGGCCAGGAGGATTCGGAACCAGATAGCTGATTTCCAGGATGGGAGCAAATTCACAAGGCCAGTGTGAAGAATGGTCTAGAGTAACAATTTTATGTGGAGAAGCTCTCCTCAGCCAAATGTTCTGAGTGTCTCTGTTAGCAGAGCAAATGAGCACATACTGTGTTCATATGGAAAAGGACAAATGACCGTACAAATGGAATAATAAACAATTTAAGAAAATATATGTGGCCTAAATTTAGTATCAAGATGATGGGCAAAATGACTTACTCCAATTTGTGATGGTCCTGTTGCAAATGCAATGACAAAGCCAGCCAGTAAACTTTAGTCACAGAATACAGCAGATACATCAATGGAGATGGCCCAAGTACGGGCCATTTAAATAAGATTAATCATCTGTGAAGAAGGAGAAGGTCAAATGAGATATTCTCTCTTTCTGTGTTTGAATAAAATGGGAACATTACAGTTCCTTCCAAGAAAAGAAATATCAGCACATAAAACAATACAGTCTGCTTCTTACCCAGCCAACTCTGACTGCATTCCACCTGAGCCCTGCCTTGGTCTCTCTTGTTTTCATCCAAGTACAGTTTGGCTACTTTGTAGCAAATAGGAAATCTTATTCTGACCTTACATCCTTTAGTCATGCTTGGTACTTGATCCATTATCTTCTGCCCCAATGGCATAGAAGATCGGTTTTCCCCAATGTCAGATAGAAAAGCATGAGTGCCCACCACCCACCCCCACCCCCACACACAAACACACACACTCAGAAATATTTTCACTGATCCACTTCTGTTACTAGTAAGGTGGTTACTTATTTGCTGTCAGTAGGCATCTTTCAATTATTTAATATCTGTGGAGCATCTTATAAGTTTGGATCACTCTGCTAGGTGCTTTGTAGGATACAAACAGGAAGACCAGAAGGGAGAGGACACTGCAGAGCCATTGTTGAGAGGCATCCTTTCAGTTTACACATAGCCGTGTTTCTTTTAAGTTTGACCTGTGCTTTATTGTTATAGTTAGTTTGGTTTAGCATTTATTTACCCATTCATATTGGCATGTATATTCAATATATATTTTGGAATGCCTACTTTGTGTCAGGCATTATGCTAGGTTATGGGAATTCAAAGTCAGGTTAGAATCCCTTTTTTTTCAGTGAGCTCTTTTGGTTATTATATTTGAAAGTAAGTATTAAAGATACTGTAATTTGCCTGCTTAGGATGTAGTTGGATCTCAAAAGAAGGAATGCTCTATTCTATCGCTAAAGGAGTGATGATTAAACTGAATTTTGAGAGATGAGTGACTTATTTGTCCGGAAGGCAGGAGCAGGAGACATTCTCTGCAGACTAAATAGATGCTTAGAAGAGACCATGGCACTTTCAGGGGACTTCAGTAGTTGAGGGTGGGATGGGTCCAGCCCAGGCTGGAAAGGTAGAGAGTACTAGACCACGGAAGGTCTTGCACACCATTCTGAAGAATTTGGACTTTAACCTGTAGCCATTGAGAAGCCATGAGAACAATTTGTATCACAGCAAGATTTTTTTTCTGGTAGAAATTCAGAAAATGGATTAGAAGGTGGAAGCAAGAAGCTCAGTAAGTTGGCTATTTTAAGGGTACAGTCAGTCTACAGATATAGGGGGATGGGCAGAGAGTAGACCAGAAAATAGTACCAGCCTATTCTATTTGGCAACTTATGGTTTTGGTAACATTTAAGGAAAAATGGACCTTCAACAGTAATAAATTAAGATGCTGCCCCCATCTTTTTAATTTCATGTGTGAGAGGAATATTTTATTTTACCAAATATATCAACTCCTGATTTAAAAAAAATATACTAATACCAATTACAAATAATTCAAGGAATCATGACTTTCATTTGCAAGATTTAGAGAGTAACCTGGAGAGCCAGATGATATCAGGGCTTCAAAGGATTTCAGAGACCATCTCCTCAGTGATTTTTAAGACAAGCTTGCTCTCCATATTCTGAGGCAGAAGCTTCCCCAACACCTCCGGTGTGATATCAAGAGTCAGGGGTGGACCACTGGCTATCCCCTGCTCTTCCTCCTCCTTCCCTGCCAGCTCTGGATTACAGCTGTGCAGTTTGAAAACTTTCCCATTTCAGAGTGGGGCCAGTGAGGTTTGCACACTGGAAGTGATTGATTTACTCAAGGACATATGGCTAACCAGTTGGTTATTGGTAGAGAAAGGGCCCCTGGGCTCCCTCACTGTTAGATGCTATAACCAGTTTTGTTAACCTGATTTTTATCTGGCATCTCAATAAAGATTATTCTCTCGTAGGATCCCTTGGGTGTGACCAACTACTTACACATTAACTTATGTCTGCCATTGCTGCTTTATGTAAGTGTTCTGTAGACAAGCCTGGTTTAGGTCATGTGATCATTACTTACTGTTACTATTGCAAAGTGTTTGTTTTCTTCCTACATCTGAATCTAAATTAATATGCAGCAAACTGACTTGATGGCTTCAAATGATTATACTGAATGCAGCCATTTCTTCCTATTTGTACATTTTTATCTTTTAGGCTTGAGAGGTTTAGTTCAGTTGAAGTTAAACTCTATATACCTCAAGACTATGGGTTGGTAATCTTTTTCAAGGATCATCATTTGACCATCTGGTTCCACCTGCCCCTGTACCACCCACCCCTTCCTGTACCTTTATCCTAACACATGTGACTCCTCATGATAATTTTTAGTTTGTTGTCTTCCTCAATTAAACTGAATGCTTCTTGAGTCCAGGAAACCTGTCTTTTTATTCATAGCATTTAGCTCAATACCTGAAACGTAGTAGATAATAAAATTTGCTTAATGAATAATTAGATACATAGATAAAGATATGCCTGTGATCTTGTCAATAGGACAAAATGCATGGGTAAATTTGCCTTTTTTTTTGGTTCCTCTTTCTGCAAGGTGAGTCAGGGCAAGTTTACCCTCTAACTACTAGTGGACCAGCAGCTGCCTTATGCGGCAGTCCTGTCAAACCCTGGATTTCATAGGATGTTCCTGACAATGAGAAAGGGTTTCAAGATGGAAAATTATTTGTATATTAAAATTATGTATAAATCATGCATATTAACACAGACATAGCAAACTCTGAAAGCTGTTTATTTCTAAATAAGCATTCACAAATAGACTTTGGACATAGGATGATATTTCTGTTCTTGTTGCCATTAAAAAGAAAAAAACCCTTTTATATTGAATTTCAGCAAACCTTGCATCCAGCATCTATTCCATTAGTTTTCATATACATGAACAATGTAGTGTGATTACTGGCCCCCAAAAGAGAGAGAAAAAAATAGAGAATAAATCTTCTATTGTAGTGGTTGTGAGGGATAGAGCTCTGTTTTCACTGTTGTGAGTACTCTTTCCCCAATTCACCTCTGCAGTGTGTGGTTTGCTCTCTCAACTCCAGGTGAACACAGAAATATATGCAGCGTCACTAAATGTTGCATAGCTTCACATTTCTCTAATTTTCAGAAACTCTGATAAGAAGTTAGTTATTTCTTTCTTACACTAGTGGTGGGTTACATCTTCCCTAAGACTGTCTTTAATGAAAGAAGTTGACCACACTTTGTTATTTGTAAAGATGCACCAATGCCTGTGTTTTTGGCTGATGTGACTGCTTAATCCTCCTCTGTTTGATTTTGATCTTATAGTTGTTTGGGGGAGGAGGGCGAGTTTCACCAATGTGAGTCAGATTAAATTGTTAATAACCTGGTTGTGTATACCACACTAAGGAAAAATTTAAACCTTTTGTTAATGACCTCCAGTCACTCTCTTTTCCTTCTGCTGATATCATTGTGGTATGCATAGTTTAAATTTTCATTATTAAAGGAAACATCTACTCTCACTTGGTGTGTGTCCAAACAGCCTATATGGGGGGAGGGTTTTTGTTTTGTTTTGTTTTAGTTTTAGTTCTGTACTTCTCCTAGATCATCGTCAATGTGGTAGATGTACTCTTTTTAAAAAAATTTTTTAAAGATTTTATTTATTTGAGAGAGAGAGAGTGCAGAGCATGAGAGAGAGCATGGGTGGGGGTAAGAGGCAAAGGGAGAGGGAGAAGCAGGCTCCCCACTGAACAGGGAGCCTGATGCGGGGCTCCATCCCAGGACCCTGGGACCATGACCTGAGCCGAAGCCCTAACCGACTGAGCCACCCAGGCGCCCCTGTACTCTTTTGTTGAATGATCAAACAGTAGAGCTTCATAATCAATATCATTTATAGAAATAATAAATGTCAGTAACAACTAATATTTAGAATGCTCATCTACCAGGTACTTTTGAAAAATTTTACATGTATTAACTCATCTGGTGTCCTCAACCATATGAGGCCAGTGCTGTTATTATGGATAGGGCCCCTTAGGCACAAAGAGGTGAAATAATGTGCTCAGGGTTACAGAGTTGGGAAGCAGTAAGCAGGACAGAACTGAGGTGGTGTGGCTGCCCCACAATAGCCTGCTGCCCAAAGTGGAATGAGAGGGGTACTGTTGTGAAGCCTGCTCATCTCAGAAGCTAGAGGAATAGCATCGTGCTAAAGGGCTCAGTCAGCGGTCTTGGTGTAGAATCTCCCGTGACCTCTCCTCATGCATGTGGTGAGTAGCTCTCTGAGATATCTCATGTCTCTTACTGGATGATTGGGAAGATGGCAGATTCATCCCCACATCTGCTCCCCTCATTATGTGATCCCCAGTTCCATTTTGCCTCTAGGTGTAAGCTCTGGGAACTCAAATGGTCGATGGTGATGGTAGGATTTTCCTGCCCCCCCTCCCCCCCAAAAAAAGGTTTCCCAGCAGGAAGAAATAGCTGTATTTTGCATGGACAGTGCCTTCCAAGGGGGCTTCATGGAATAAATTATCCAGGATTTACCTCCACCATTAGTATTTTTCTGCTACTCCTTTGAACTTCAGTTTACTGACCTGTCAAACCTACTTTGAAAAGGCTGTGGCAAGGATTAAATGAGACATTAAAAAAATTTTTTTATTGTTATGTTAATCACCATACATTACATCATTAGTTTTTGATGTAGTGTTCCATGATTCATTGTTTGTGCATAACACCCAGTGCTCCATGCAGAACGTGCCCTCTTTAATACCCATCACCAGGCTAACCCATCCCCCCACCCCCCTCCCCTCTAGAATCCTCAGTTTGTTTCTCAGAGTCCATCGTCTCTCATGGTTTGTCTCCCCCTTCTGATTTCCGCCCCTTCACTCTTCCCCTCCTGCTATCTTCTTCCTTTTTTTTTCTTAACATATATTGCATTATTTGTTTCAGAGGTACAGATCTGTGATTCAACAGTCTTGCACAATTCACAGCACTCACCATAGCAATACCCTCCCCAATGTCTATCACCCAGCCACCCCATCCCTCCCACACACCCCCCACTCCAGCAACCCTCAGTTTGCTGAGCGAAATAAGTCAATCAGAGAACGACATGTATCATATGATCTCACTGATATGAGGAATTCTTAATCTCAGGAAACAAACTGAGACATATTTTTTTAAAAGTACCTCTGTAGGGTCTGAAACATTTTGGGGGTCTAGTGAATGTATTTTTCCTTTTCCTTTCTCAAAGCGGTTTCTGAAAAATAGAGAGGAAGTTTTGGAGATCCCAGAACAGGTTTAAAAAAAAAATCAGTGTCTCTATGGATTCTCCCCTTACCTTGTTCTCTGGAAGTCTTTTCTTCAGGAACCACTTTTATTTTATAGTTGTGTAAACTTATTAAACACTTGGCATGCTAGCTGATAAGATGGTTAGGCGGTATGTAAGATGCAAGGCATCAATAGTCTCCAGGGTCCACAGGCTGTTCAGGAGAACCCTCCCCTACAGAGGCTCTTTTTATTGATTCTTCTTGAACTTATTTCCCCTGTGCATCATTAACATGGATCCTCTTTCCATATTAGGTTGCCTTCTGAGTGAGGGATGTTTTAGTAATTGTTGTTACAGTTCAGTTCATCCTTACTGTTTGCAACTTCACTGATTAATTTCATGTTTCTGGATCCTGAAATTTTGGAGTAGGTGTTTGAAAGCAGTTGTAGCTTGTTTTTGAAGGAAGGAGAAAAGGCTCTATTTGATAGCCCCAGATCAGCAGCAGTGAATAAAGACTGTGGGCTGAAGAGATTGGTATTTTTTTTCCTTTTGCCGAGTAAGTCATTTTGCTCCTAATTAGAACATTAGAATCTCTTTAATTGCATTCTGACCAAAGACTTTTGGGGGTCCATGAGGACAAGTCACCATATGTTGCATTTGAATTAATATATTTGAGACATGCATTTCCTTACCAAAGCTAATAATGATGCAGCAGAAAAGATCAAGACTTGGAGTATACTTTTTTCCCTTATTTTACTGTCAAACTGGTATTCTCAAAATTGATTTTATATGCAACAGTAGTCATTTAATTTATTATCTGCTTACAAGACCTCATTGTACCATGTTGTCTATAGAGCAGAGTTCACAATAAGGCAAATTAATCTTGGATCTCATTCCAATTTGAGTGTTTCTGCCCCCCCCCCAATGTATCATAAAAGCTTTGTTATAATGTGTTGATTTCCATGGCAGAGAGTCCCAGAGTCATCCTCATGGCAAGGCTTTAAGTGTGAGGTTTGAACCCCAGGCAGGTCTAGCACAGTGAGCAACACCTTCTACTTTAGAATAAATGCTAACAGTGACTTCTCACAAATGTTCATTCATCTCTACCTAGATATAGATAGGACATTCTAAAGCAGGTCAGTTCTAAAGTTACGTTATAATTTGGTTTCAGTATACAGTAATACAAAGAAAGTGGGGGAAATCAATGAAGATGCTATTTGGCTCCTTGGTTTAATTGACAAAATGATGAGGTTTAATTGACAAAATGATGAATTTCCTTTAACCTGTATTCAGGCTAGGCAATAAGAGGCAGTTCATTACCGCATTATTCTCAGTATTTGTATTTTGGTTCATTACTAGCACTCTCCTTAGTATTTACATTTGTGTCATGTTGTGCTGATAGAAGTTTATATTAAATGTTTTAGAACTTGAACAGTCGACAAATGTTTGTTAATGCCTAATGTGTGCAAAGCATTATGAGATGTGTTTCTTTGGGTTTTAAAGAGTACTCAAATTGCAGTTTGGGACTGAAAGCTTCCAGGATAATAGAAGAAATCTTGTTTTCACGTAACAGTAACGTGAGGTAGAATGAAATGTGTCATGAGGGGGATGCAAAAATGCTGTAGGAGTTCTGAGGAATTACTGTAGTCTTGTAGTCACTCGTATTTGCCTCTCTTCGAAAATAAATCAAGGGCTATAAAAACTACAACACTTGGAAAAATAATTAATATTAAACAGTACACATTAGAACTGGTGAGGCGGAAGATGCTGCGTCCATGTCTTCATTTAGTGAATATTTATTGATGGCCTGTTGTCAGGCACTGAGGGTGGATACGTGGCTCCTATCTCAAGAAGTTCACAGACTTGTAATAAAGGAGTGTCTCTGTATTTCACACATATTTGCTGAATGGATGAACTCATTACATTTTATTCTTTATGTGTATCCAAGATAAATTGTACTACCTAAACGAAGGCACTCATAGAGTCTGAATTTTGGAAGGGGCCCAAGCGATCACATTAATGGGTGTTGTGTACCTTTTATTTGCCTTTTTTAAAACAAATTTTTTTTTTGCCCATCCTTAATAATTTGCATTTTGTTAGTGTTATACCACATTTCTGGATTTTTGAGATGATTTTTAACATCGACCAACCCACATATTAAATATCCTTTCTAACTGTGGGACACACCACATATTTCACAGAGCCAAAAACAGAGCTGCTCTCCCCTCGAGTTGACATTTGCCTATTAATCAACATGCTTTCATTCATTCAACAGATATTTACGGAGCAAATAACCATATTTATTGTCATCGACATGTGGTTAGGATGAGCCATGCAATGTGTTGGACATTAGTCATACAGTGATGAATACAAGCCCCTGTCCTCAGGGAGTTTAGAGTCTGCAAAATAGAGTGGACGTGTAGTTGTTCAAGCAGCTAAAAAGCTATCTTTCTAACTGCTCTACCACTCAGCAGCAAAAGGAATGTCTTCCTCAAATTGGTCAGATCTTCTCCTACCATTCTTTCCTCATGCTGCTTCTTGAAATAAACTCTCTTTTATCATCTCTGGCTATCAAGATCTTATACATTTGAAGGAGACCACATACATGTTATCAGCTCTGAAAAGTCTGGTCCCTGTCTGTGAAATCCATTAACATGCGACGCTACATAAGTTGTGCTCATCACTCACTGATTTCCACTGTCATTATTTGTGAACCTCTCTTATTTCCCTATAAGTTCATGCTCTCCTTTCAAACACAAATGAGACCTTTAATATCTTTGTATCAACCTATAACATCAAGCCTAATGCCCTATTCAGTGAGAGTGACTAGACCTTTTCTGTACTAGAATAAGAAAGTTATTTGGTAAGAGTAAATAAAGGGCTTTCATTCCTTGCTCACTGTCAGCATCAGGAAGACCTGAGAGTGACACCAGCCTTCCTCAACATTTTGAGTCTAGCCACAGGAAATTTCCAGGAGGAGTTTGTTTTGGAGATTCAACTTGTAGACAATTTTCAACATTGGACACACAGTAGGACACAAATGCTCAATTATAAATAAGATTGGGGGCATCTGCTCAGTAATTCATGAAGTTGTCAGCTCTGAATAATGAAACACAAGATAGTTCTCATCTATTTCTATACCCTGATTTCAAGCATATCTGGGAAATAACCTTTCAGAGTCCTAAATATTGGTTAGACTTTTAAAGGGTTCCGAGATGCATAACTGGATGATGGTTCTAAAATCCCACCAGGTGTTCTGGAGTGTGGAATAATGTTTTTTTTTTTTTTCTCTTGAAGAGAAAGTTACATGGTTGGCCCACATTTTCACTCCTTAAGGATCCATGGAATTATGATCGATTACCCTCATCAGTCACCCAGGTTCATATACCTGTTTGTGAATCAGGTCATGGTTCTCCCATAGCAAATACAATTCCATTAAAGATCCAGGGGCATAGTCTTACAGTGTGACCAACGCATAAACCATTTCTTTTGAAACAGGCTGCATGGAGATAGAAGGGAGGGAACCAGTGATGATCTGCAGGCCCATTTCATGCAGCTGTGGAGCTGTGTGCTTTACATACATCATCTCATTTTGCTGCCAGGCCCCCCTGTGCTGTAGGTGACAACCACAGAGCTGAGAAGAGTCAAGCCACTTGCCCAAGATCACATAGCCAGTGGGCAACAGGAATTGGACTCAGTGCAGGGTTTCAGGCCTTCAATAGGCCCTCACTCCCATAGAGCAGAGTGAATTTATTTATGTGGATGTATTTATGAAAATGTCAGGATAGCATGAGGACAGCACACTGACACTGTTGTTCTTAGAAGAATTAACTGGTTTCAGACAATGTATATTAACTTTATCTGGAGCTTCTCTGATAAAACCCTGTCACTCTTGGTCCCCATGATGGCCATTAGGCATTATCAAGGAGCATTCTGTCTTTTTCTCTTGTTTCTTATAAGAAAGCCACAGTGGACTTCTTTTTCTCCCCAAGACTTTTATCCCTAAACGGAGACATCGTGCCATATTATCCCTGAGAGCGTCTTGTGCTGACCCAACCTTGACATTTCCACCACAGGGTGACCATGGGATATTTGCTCTGTCTCACCCACCTGCGCTTTTATGGGTGTATTCCTGAAATGGAGGAATGTGAATTCCCTGTTTAGTAACACTTTGCTGTTTCCCCACAGATAATGTGGTAGTTTTGTCATCTGTCTCTGAGTCGGTAGTGTACTTCTCGGTGGCACATTTGTGTTTTGAATTTCTTGTCTCTGAGAAATCTAGCAGAGGGAAATTTTGGTTGAATGTCTTTTCAGAAAGATGAGAAAATAATAAAGTGTAATGATGCTAAGATAACCTAATAGAAATCTGAGTACAGAATTGTTCCAAAATTTCTGCTCTCTCTGTATGACTTTTTCTTCCCCCAAATAAATGTCTTTAGTAGCCTTAATTCCCCGCATCCCCTGAACTCAGTCGTGCCCCGCCCCTCCACGCTGATCCCTTTTCCTTCCCTTTCCTTTCTGCTGTTAAAGAAAAACCAGAG
Organism: Neomonachus schauinslandi; assembly: GCF_002201575.2. NCBI lineage: Eukaryota > Metazoa > Chordata > Mammalia > Carnivora > Phocidae > Neomonachus > Neomonachus schauinslandi. The sequence continues at coordinate 29,392,077 of NC_058404.1, forward strand.
TGAAGCAGAAATTAAAGCAGTAGCGAGATTTACTCACGATGATCACAATAGGGAAGTAAAGACCTCAGTATAAATCTGGGCTCAATTCCAAATACATGGGTACATGGGGATTTACAGCTAAGAAGCAGGGTGACAGTGGATGGAAAATTGCTGAGAGGAAACATTGGGGAGAAGGGGGGGTGGATTCTGGTTAAACAGACCCAACAGGGTTCTTGCTCAAGGCAGGCAGGGTGATCAGATTCCAAGGGTGGCAGGTGGGTGAGGAATTTGATCAGATATTAAAGATGCTGAGTTCTCTTTGAAATGACATAGCAAGATTCTTGGTACAGCTGAGTGATACAGGCTGGACAAGGATGAGCACCAAGGTGGAGGCCTAGAGGCTGGAGGGAAGCCTGACCAAAATTTGGTCAAGGAGAGAGTCTTGTCGCTACCGTCTTGCCTTCTGGTCTGTCTTGGCTCCCTTCTCAGCCTGGACTCACTCTGCAGAGATTTAGTTCAGTGTTTCCTCCTCGATTGTTGCTGGACTGATATCCAGGAGTAAGTTCCCTAGTTCTCTTCCTCTCCCCTGTCATCATCCAGATGGATGAAGTCCCAACTTCATTGCCAAAGGTTTTTAAAGAGAGTCCGTACTCTTTGTCAACCTTTCTCTTGTCCCCTGCTCTCTTTTTTACCACATGTGCCCATTCGACTCAAACTGCTTTCTCAGGGCCCCACATGCAACTCCTAGTCACAAAATCTGATCATTACTTCTCCTTTTTCATTGCATTTGCTATTGCAGACACCCCTTCTCCTCTCCAGGCTGCAGGGTACCCTACTCACCTTGGTGGTGGTATTGTCGGCCCTACATTATACATGAGTACATGCCTAGAAATGGAATGTTTCAAAAACGAAATGATTCAGTCAGTCTCAGAAGGGGGTAGGCCAGACTTGTGGGGTCAGGGTCTCAGAATAAGTAAGCTTGGTGCTTTATCACATCTTATGTTGACAAAGGAGAGGAAAGGAAACACCAAAATCTTCAATCCATACTGCTAAAGAATCATTTTCTCTTCTTTTTAACCCATTAAAGGATTTTAGTCAATGTGTGATGCTGTCTTGGGAGCAGCCTTAGCAGTGGAAGTGTCTGTCTTTGAGAAAATGGTTTCCAATTTTCTGTGGTTATTAAGAGTAAAAAAATTGGACACCGTTTCTTAAAAGGATAATGTGAGTATTCTGTGATGCCTGCTTGGTGAAAGACATTGTACCTTGAACTATTTGAAATTTATTTAAAAATTGTTTCAATTGTATCCTCTCTACTTGGATATAATCAGAAGGGTCAACTTTAGAAATATATTGAAAGACAAATGCTTTTTTATTAACATTGTTTTATTTGAAAATCAAATTGTAAAAATGCAAAGAGAAGGCCCACATTAACTGAAATGGAGATGTCAGTTGAATTTTGGTACTGTGCCAAGTACCACGAGTCTATGAAGCTATGAAACAGAAAGCAACAAGCCACACTAATATTCATTTCATTTCATTATTATATAGCTCTTAGGTCCATCATAATCTTGTTCTTCCTTGCCAGCAGAGTCTGCGATGCACTCATTTTTTTGGGAGGGCTGTTATTTCTATCCCAGTGCAATCCACATCAAGTGGTTTGCTTTACCTGCCACTTCTGAAGCTCATTCACAAGCCGTGGGTCTCTTGGAAGAGACCTATAATTAACATAGGAAATATTAAAGTATTTGGTAACTGAATAGCTATAATGATGTCTTAAATTATAAATTACTTTTTACAATTTGCTTTGTCACAAATGGTTTACACATAACTATCAAAGAATATAACATTACCTATTGCACCAGGTGAGAAATAGCTACACAATGAGAGCTCTGAGCACCGACAAAAGGTGTGGTTGATAATCTATTGTACATTCTGCTGTTAAAGAAAAATGGTTCCCTGTGATTGTCTGAACTTTGTTGGGTTCTTATTTTATCTTTCAGCAAATGAAGGTGCTACTTATCTTTGACCTTTTATAACATGGCCTTGGCTCTTCAAAGTCTGATGGAATCTGGAAATTTTAATGTTAATTTCATTGCACTTGATTTCCCTTGGCCATTTCCCCCATAATAGGTGGTTATGTGTCTAAATTTGTACAGTAGACCTGCCTGCTTCATTCTTTTCCCGGATCAATACTTAGAAACAGGAATAACAGCCCCCCCCACCCCAAGCAAAACTGTGCCTAGGTAAGCAAAGTATTAAGCTAGCTAGCTAGCTTTCAGGGTTATTCATGAGCCAGAGACATGGATAGCCATGTCCCAGCAGGGAGATAAATAGAACAGAGTGAATCCCAATTTGTTCACAATGGAAGGAACATTGGATGAGAGGGAGCTTTGATATAGAGTCAAAGGCATTCCCGAGTTTGCTTTGTGATAGAGACTCAAAATAGATACTATAATGATTAATCAATTTTAAGTTCTGTAACTGCTATAACAATGTCAGGGTGCAGTTTAAAGTTGAAGATGTGTATGGTGATATTTATAACTGTGGAAACATTCATAATGCTGAGGGCATAGTAAGAACCATTAAGAATAGAAGGAGCACTTGTATGCAGTAAAAAAAAAAGTTCTGGGGAGCAGAATCAAGGAAAGTTTATGTGGTAGGCATTTGGTCGTGAAAATACAAATCATTGCTCTGAATGATTACTGTGAATCAGCTTTCAAACCTATTAGATGTGTCATTTAACCAGGCAACATATGCCTATTATTTTTTAGCATGAAAAGCAATTGCCATATGTTCAATAGTTATTGAATTGTGACTAGCAGGTGTGTGGCGCAATAATAATAATGATGACGATAATAATACCTCCAGCTTTGACCTTCTCTCCGCAAGTTAGGATGAAGAGAAAAAAAAACCAATGATTATTTAGTGTATTTGAGTAAAGCAAAATCCTGGGGTAGGTAATTCATTTTTTTAAAGATTTTATTTATTTATTTGCCAGAGAGAGGGAGCACAAGCAGGGGGAGTGGCAGGCAGAGGCAGAGGAAAAAGCAGGCTCCCCACTGAGCAAGGAGCCTGCTGCAGGACTCGGTCCCAGGACCCTGGGATCATGACCTGAGCCGAAGGCAGACACTTAACCAACTGAGCCACCAGGCATCCCTGGGGTAGGTAATTTAAAGCAGAGATCGCTTTCAGTAGCCAGAGTTAGCCATTTTTTTTTCCCCTTCCTTTATTCAGATAATTGTCTCAGAGTTCCATTTTGCTCCACCTACATTAACCAAATGAGATTTCAACTCACCTTAAAGGTGATGCTCCTGCATATTGTGATGGGTCCTCAAAAAGTTTCGAAAGAATGCTTTCACACGTTCTATTGCTTGACCCCTGTAACAACTGTTTTGAGTAGGTAGGATAGAAGCATTGTTTCCTGTTTTCTGTTTAAAAAGCAGAAGACTCAGAAAGGTGAAGCGACTTTCTACTCCACAAAAAGGCAGAAATCTCTTGAATTTTTTTCTGATAATGCTAGTACGTTAATGATATAAAAATGACCATTCTAATATAGTGTTACATATGTGTTGTCATCTGTCGTATTCTGTTGGAAAACATTGTGATTGGAGGTCAAGGGCAGGAAGACAAAGACACAGATTAATAAAATAAGTGTCGTGCTACTGAAAGAACACATAAAATCATGGCTAGTGGATCTAGAACATTCCTCTTTACCTGGGTACCTCGATGCTGAGTGGATTGCAGTGCCCATTTGGAGGGAAGACTAGTGCTATCGTGTTCTGATAAAGTGTCTTGTTGGTATGACACAGATGGATTTGCATAATTAATATCCTGTGCTCTTTCTGCTAACAAGGGGATACATACTGCTTTTCTAGTGGAGGCAATGTTCAAAATTGATAACCAGCTCTTTTAATAACATAAAAAATGTTCTGCCTGGTTAGAACCTACACTTGTATGTAGTTAAAGCCTATATACATTGAATGTAGTTAGAAGAACAAGTTAAAATAGAAGAAGCAAAAATCCGAATAATAATAATAAAACAAAATTCCCTTCTCCCAGGAATAGTTGCTTCCCACTAGTAGCCTTTGCAACTTTGCAACCAGTGTGATGCAGTCAGCTAGAATTAGAGTTTTCCGTGAATTTGAGGATATGATGGGGGACAGGAAGTACAGGCAAAACCTGGCTTTAAGAGAAACCTGAAATGAGAAATTTGAGACCCAGAGCCCTCTTTCCTTCCTCTTTCCTTGATGGACAAAGCTTTTTCCAATTCATCTTTGTAAAAAAAAAAAAAAAGTCCTAGACCCACAATGAGTCTATTTGAGTGTATCAGCTAGTCTGGTACTTCTTCCTCTTCAGCTATTAATCTGGTTATCATTTCAGGTGATAAATTTCACCTTTCAGACTTCTTGAAGAAAAGTCTGACAATTCACCCTGCCATTTGAAGAAGGAAAATCAGGAGCCTCTTGTTTTGTATGGATGTGAGCCAGGATGACAGCAGTCTGTTATCAGGCTTGGCATTTCCAAAGCTGAGTAGAGTCCGCGTGATCACCATAATGCCATGCTGGAATTGTGTTTCAGCTGGTGATTGGGTTTAGAATGTAAACAACCTTAATATTGTGCTTGGAGAGGGAGAAATCTTTGCAAATGTTTAGTTTTTTAAAAGATGGATTTAAAAAGGCAAACATACTCTAATTTATAACAGGTAGAAAATATCTCTTTCTTCTCATGGGATACCTTTGAAACATTAACCATATGCTGTCACTTGTGAAGGAAATGTTTTTAATATTAATTGTATATACATTTATTTTTAAGCCAGATAATATGTCCCAAGATTTCTTTCAAACAGCAAAGTATTTATAAAACTTTGGTTTGCTAATTATTGCCAAGGGAAGATATGAAAATACTCATTCTGATAGTGTTTTGGGTGACATTCTGTGCAGCCTCATACTAGATTGTGGCGGAATATCTAACATTCAGCCTTAGGTTTTGATAGTTGTACTTTTCCTTGTAAATTATTTGTTCTGAGACAAAAATTCATTGGTTTTGAACTTAACTTGATTTGGGCAACAAAATGAAATACCTAAACACATGCTTTAGCCCTACCATGACTTTTTAATGACTTTTCCATTTAATTTGGTTTTGGAAATTGATTTGCCCTTTAAAAATAATATCAGCATTTAAAGTAATTTTACTTGCTTTTTGTCTGCACAGTAACTGGTTTTTCTCCCTAAGAGAATGACTTCAAATATGCAACCTTTACAAAATGTGAAAACTGCCGTGTGTCAGCTAGAAATGGCAACTCTGATAACAAGAATGTGAATGTGGTCCTGAGCTGAGGTTGAAGGAAAGAGTCTCCTGAAAGTCAACTTTGTCCCCTAGATTTGCAGGCACTGTTGGGGAATAGGGAAGGATCTATCGCCAAGCACATCTTGCGGAGCCTTGTTGGCTATAGAGTTGTCTATTATATCTGCAGAGTTGCTCCTTCTTTCTCTGAATTACCTGCCTGCTTATCTCCTTCTAGGCAGTCACTATCAGCTCTAGCCATGGGGGTTTTGGTGGAAGGGGGGTGCAGGGTTTAAAAGTAGGACCCCAGAGTTCATTGGTGCCTCCCATCTCCTCATTTGTTCTTGTTCTATCAAGCTGCTCTTAAGTACATTCATACCACTCAGTGTCCCTGGTCCATCAAACAACAGCAGTGACACTGAAATGTGTGCTCAAATTAATAACTTGAAGCAAATAACTTGATTTCTTGGAAACTAAAAGTGCTGAACATCCACATAGCTATAGCATTAATTATTTGGAAGATATTGGCAAGTGTCTGTCCCAGCCTCCAATTGTTCGTCTACAAAATGGAACCACAATGCGTCCAAGTTTCTCTGAAAGTAATAAGTTTTACTGGGAGAAGGAGAATCATCACAATCATCTAAAAATTGTTGTGTTTAATGTCACTTGCTGAGAGATGTATCTAATCGAGTGCCACGGCTTCCACCAGCCCTGACCTTTGAGCATCACTGCATCTGTATTCTAGTGTTAATGATAGGTATGTCATAGCTTTAGAGCCTTCAGGTGCATCAGGCTGGTAAAGTTTAGATCTAAGAGGGACAATTAGAAGCACCTGTGGGTTTGTCGGATGGGATGAACCACTTGTATCCAGCCGTATGCAACCACTGGTACTACTTGGAAAGTAATAAGCCCTCCCTGAACTCCTTGCTCATGCATCAGGTTTCAGAAAGTCCTCCCTCTCCTTTCTGAAGGCTACAGCCTTCTCCAGACCTCTGACAGGAGATGAGAGAAGATTGAGGAGAGATGTTGCCCATCTGTAGGGGTTGTGCAGACTCAATGCTATCTGAGTTGGAAAATAAAGGAAATTATTTATCAAAGGTTAGGCAGCAAGACAGGGCCAGGGCCAGAACCAGAAAATAGGTCTTTACTGATGTTTTTACTATTAAATGCTATTTTGGGAGGAAGGGTAAGGATACAGCTGGTTGGGTCTCATTGCTACACTTGGGCAAAGAAAGAGAAGCAGAGAATAAGGACTGATTAGAAGCCCAAATACTATTTATTTTCCCATATTACAATGGAAGTTGAAAATGCTCCTATAATATGCTACAAATGCAGGTTTATTGGAGAGTTTATTTTGTATATTTTATGAACATCATGTAATTTCTAGTATGATGGTAATTCAATTCTTGGTTCTTGTTCTCTGTGAGCACTAAAACGATCTGGTGTTGATGTTATCTCTGGAATGGAGCAGACTTCATAAAATACAACACTCTCTGTGCGCACATAGGAGGGTAGCTTTTAAAATGTTAGTCTATTCCATTTTTCAGTTGTAAAGTGAAGTGATTTTTTAAAGTATAGCCTAAGTGAATTTTTACGTTTCATTTTTAGTTATTGAATTGTGTGAGTAATGCATTTTTGGTGGGTACAGTTCCTAAACTTAGAAAAGCAGTTATTCCGTCACACAATCGTTTTTACCTTTTTTTAAAACATAACAATTTTAGGATGTCAGGTTTTAGATGTCTACTTTTAACTTGTTTGGCTGAGCTGACATTTAAATTCAGTCCCAGTGTTATGTGAATGGACCTAGCATTTTACCACTTCTTTTCTTCTTCCTCATTGGAAACCAGCACAGAGAACACCGTCACTTAATAAGAAAGATGTTTCCTACTTTGTTTCCTTTTATCCAGTTCAGAACTGCCTGGGGGGAAAAGATTGCTTCCTTTCTGACTGTGGTAAGCCAAAAAATGGAAAATGTACACGTAAACATTTGTCCCTCTGTCCTATTAACCTGGAGAAGAAGGGGCAAGAATGTGTAATACCGTTAGATATTTAAATATTAAGTTGGTTTAAGGGTTTCACCTAACAGGTAACTTAATTTATATATTTCAAAACTGTTTTGTTTTTTTCTCTGAAATGCATTTGTCCTTCTGAAATCCTTTGTGAGATTTATGTTACTCTAGTTTCGATTTTGGTTATTTCTGTGTCTGTCGTGAGTGGTTTAATCTATGATATACATATATCACATAAAGCCACATGAGACAAGATGGGCCCTATTGTATCATTACTTTGCACTTTTTTTTGAAAATTAAATGATAATGGCGGTAATTCACATACTGAATTAGGAATGTTCAGTATCACCAAATATTAGATTATTAGAAAAATATTCATTATAAATTAGAAGCTGAAATTGGCATATTTTGCTGGTTTCAGTTCACTTAGGGGAATGACTATTGTTTTTATTTAATTAATTAATTTATTTTTTGACTTTCTGACTATCGTTTTTAATTCCTGGTTTAAGAAGTATATTTGACTTCCATGGGAGGATAAATACCAAATTTTCAGTTCTAAACCAAGGTGTTAGGGAAGTTAGGGAATTAAGGAATCCACGTATGTATTTGATAGCCATGTATTGAAATACATATGTCATTGAAAGTATATTGTTAAAGAAAACTTGACCAACTATATTGGACCAGCGGCTCTTGAACCCTCTAAATGCAATTGGTTTAAGATATTGCCTGGAATGATTGTTTGCTTGTGGTCTCATTCTTTCAGGGTCAAGATGACAGTGTGCTAGGAATGGTTATTCTGTTGTGTCAGCCAACCAGCTCTATATGGCTCTGAGCAGTTGTAAACCACCATCCCAGAAACACACACACAGACCTTTCAGCTGGGCTTTAGAGGTTGATGGTAGAACTGGGATTAGAACCCAGGAACTCCTGTGGCACCTGCTTTTATATGGGAGGTCAGTAAATAGACATGACATCATCAGCTCAGGGAAATTTCCTGGGGAAATGACTAATGAAAATGGCAGTGCAACCATCTCAAATACACAGTTTTACCAAAACTAATCAGTCATTAATTTGACCAGATAAGGAAGACAAGCCCAGCTCAGATTGGATGTTAATTCACTGATTCTTGTCCTCCTTTCAGTAGATCTATGCCAAACACAAGACCTGCATTAGTCAGTGAATTGACTGACTGTCCTATTGCCCCACACAAGTGTATAATCAGGCCAGTCCTCATCCATCTTGCAAACTCCTTGTGACCCTCTCATTATGCTTTTGTCTTTTTCCTCTTTCAAATTCATTCCTCCTTTATCATTCTGCGGCCATAGCACTTTCACTAACCTCACCTTCCACCAACACCAGCTGATCTTTAATAATCTCTTACCATGCACTGTTCATTCATTACCTTACTGAATCTTCACTCTAATTCTATGACATAGGTATTATTAGTATCATTGGCATTTTATATATAAGGGAACCAAAGTTCAGGGGGATTATGTGAGTTGCTCAAGGTCCACTGCTAATTACTAGTAAAGGCAGGAATCAACTCAGCTCTGGATGGTTCTGTGGTTGTGCACTTAGCTGTGACCTATGTATGATACCTCTAAAACGATCACTTCTAAAATAGCTATCAGTCCACAGGTATTTGTGAGTCTGTAAAGAGGGCAAGGGAAACTTCTGTGAAGTGAGCTAACTTGAGTTTTTCCCCGTTATGTGGTGATTGTGGTGAAGCAGTTATCAACTCCTGTTACTCGAGCTTAAAGTGATGGGAGCGCACATGCATCTTTGATGATAAGGCTGTGATGGAGGTTAATGTCCCATTAATGTTGGGTCAGTCTTAGATGTTTGACCTTACCTAAAAACTTATGTTTCTTGTGATGTCTGCATCTGACACTTTAATCTCTTCCCAGCAGACACAGTTGTCCTTCTGCGTGCAACATCAAAGCGAGCCAAGGCTGAGTAGTCCCTGGAGAACATTGTGCCTGTGTTAGGCTCCCTGACTATGCAGACCTAGCCTGTCCTCCCGCCAGTGGTGCCCACACATGAGCTGCCCCAAACGTACCTGAAGGTCTCTGCCAGCATGCTGCTCTGTGAACTGGGGGGGGGGGGGGGGGGGGGGGGGGTTTAGGGGGGGGTGTGTTTTTTTTTTCAACTCTTCCTATTTTAGGGTTCTTTTTTTTAAAAA
>NC_058404.1:29401629-29474669 GCF_002201575.2 Neomonachus schauinslandi
GGGGTGTTAAGAGTGGAGCGTATGTTCTGTCTAACCTACTTCACATTAGGATCTCATTCTTTAAACAATCCTTGGTTAAAGGAAGGCTTTGTTATTTACTCCACAGTCTCTTTGGAAAGAAAAGTCTGGTCTGTATTAACTGCCTGCTTTGTTTTTGTCTTTCAGGGATTATTTCTGCTCAGTGTTAAATTTGAACTTTAGATTAGGTGCATAGGAAGTAACTATCTGAAACACCTATGATTTTCAGTCAGTTTGAAACATAAATCCAAACACTTCTAAAGGACAGACATCTCAGATCATCATAGGGTGGTACCCAAGTCCCATCAAGCGGCACTAAATACCTTTAAGGTTGCATTGAACGTGTACATCTACTGGAAAACACTACGATTCAAAGAGCAAGGAGTGACCTTATTGGATTCATATTACCTTTCGGAATCTTCAAATTAGGAAAAATGTCCAGGTAATTAGCAGTAATACGATCAAGAAAAATAACGGGACATTTCAGTATTTTGCCACTGCAAATTTGTAAGAAAACAATGGGTGGCAAAGTAATTCCAGATTCCAGGAAATCTGTTGTATTGAGTTGAGGAGAAGGAGACAAATTTTTCTTTAAGTTGTAGAAGAAAGCGGGAATTATGTTGTGGTTGCTGGTCTTCCCTTAGTTTCCATGAACAAAAGAGGATATTTAAGAAAGAAAACTGAAGCCTGTTTGCAGAGGCAAGATAAAAGAGGACAAAAGGGTTGGGACGATCATGGGGAAGAGAACATATTAGAATTTGGTCCGATGGTAAATTGAATCTAATTATATTCAGGGACAGGTTAAAGTAATCGGGAGGTAAGGAACCCAATTATGAGATAGTCTTGATAACATAGATGGCTCAATAAAATGCAAAAATAGAATGATAAAAATAGAATACTTTTATCTAAATCCTGGAGGAGTTTAAAAATGAGTGTTTAAGTTAAAAACTTAGAAGGAAACGTACTAAAACTTGGGGTACGTTGGTCTTGAAGGAAAATGAAAGTTTCATTTTGTGTATTGAGTGGAGAAATACCAGCACTTTCTCGATTTAACACCATTTTATAAGTGCTGCTGGATTTCAGGATTTTGACTGTTGAGGAAGGGTTTTGTGAAAAAGCAAAAATAATATAAAACCAATCATATAGCTGTGGCTGGATTGTTCCTTTTATTTTACTTTCTTTCATGAAGGCCATTTTTTGGAGTCATTTGAAAGTAAAGCTTGGGAGTTGGAATGTTTTTCTAGTTAAAGCTAGTGGTTTGTTTGTTGAAAACCTTTGTTACGGGTTGTCAGGCCTTTTTCTAAGAATTTTAGATGCTCCTACTGTGCGAGGGGCTGCTCAAGTCTGTTCCTGCAGAAACAGTGTTCGGCTCAGTTGTTAAATTCTACATCTCCTGTGTGACGCCCAGTACTGACAGGAAATCAGAATTAAAGTCAGTTCTCTGGGGTGGGAGGATGGTTTGGGAGTAAAGACTCAAAAGAGGAGTGCTTGTTTGTGACTTCCTTGTGTTCCCAGCTCCAGGGTCATATTTTCATTTCATTAAGAAAGCCAAACATGTGCATTTTTCAGGAAGTTCGGTAGGCACGGTAGACAGAGAAGTGCTTGGACTCAACCCCAGCACCGATGCTTCGTTCCATGGCTATACAGTGAAAGAATTTCACAAAATCCGCTGCCCTGCCATTGCCCAGCATTCCCAGGAAATAACTCCCAGCAAGGGGCGCTATTCATATGGCATTAAACTTTGCTCAGTGCCCCCTCATTATAGGGCTTCTCATTTCCTGTGAGCTTGTCACTCCACTATATGACATTCTCCCAAGAGGGTAAGAATGTTGTCAAGAGTCCGCTCTGGACTGTCAGCATTTTCCTTCATCTTGAAACTTCCACTAAGGAGTTGCCATTCTTACTTAAAAAACAAAACAGAACAAAACAAAGGAAAAACCCACAATAAAAAACAAAACCATCAAACAGAAACTCTTCTTAACTCTTAACTACTTTCCCCCTTTCCACGCACATCCAATTCCTTAAAATCAAAATTAATTTGATCATATTCCTATTGGTCCCAGACACATAATGATTAATTCTTTTTCCTCTGTGAAAAAATGCTTTTACCGTGGGCAACTTTGGCAGAAAAGAGTCTCATTAAAGGAGAGGAATGTGAATTCAAAAGGATAATGCCATTTTATTTTACTTGGTCTTGTTCTATGCATTGTTAACTGAGGGCAGCATTGCCCAGTCAATGCTACTCACTGACCATTAAAACCACCATTAAGGAAGGACTCCTGAGCATGGAGCAGATGTCCTTGCTCTCCCTTGATGGCAGATCAAGATTGAAGCATGTTTAAAATGGCCCTATATGCAGGGCACAATGTCCAACATTGTAGGTACTCAGTAGCTCTGAGCGCTTACACTTGAAGAAATTCTTGGATACAGTGGGAATGGGGAATGAACTTTTTAATTACATGCTTGTTGTTTTCTGTTACCATGAACAAAATTAATGGGAAATTAATTCACAAGTTTATTTATGCATTTTCCCATTTAAGAGAGGACTCTTTCCCACAACCCTTGCATTTTTGTCCTTTCAGCATTTTTTCCCCTTAGTACTCAAATACCCTCTTTCTTGTTTAAACGACATTGGCAACATTCAGTAGACTTAGCGCCCTGTGGAAGTCTGACAATTACTTCCTTATGGCTGCTTTTTTCAAAACCAAGTCCAGAATAAATAAGAGTTTTTCATGTCTCAGTCATTTCTCCTGGTGACATCTGTTAGTTTTCAACATTGCCCAGACAAAGCAGTATTATTACTGTTTATATGACTGGAATATAGGAAAATACAAACTATTGTATGTTCTTTTGGTTCTTTTGGTGAGACATAAAGTAAATGGCTATGGGTACTCTCTTCATAAGTCATGTTTTATCTGTACCTGAAAAATCAACCAGTAAAAAGAAGATGGCAGTGGTGGGGAAGGCATAGTGGATCAGCTCAATTTAGTTGGTCTTTTACCCTTATTCACTATAAGGGTAAAAATGTGGAGACAGGAATACAATTTTCATCTTACTAATAACCAGGTAATATCAAAGCACTTTGAAAACAATGCAGTAGAAACACTGGATGGTAATAATAAAGTTAACACTTCTCAGTGGTTGTGCCTTTTCAAATATGTGAAGGTGTTTAAGCAAGGTCATTCATTACTCTATAAACCAAAACCAGATCTTTGAGTTCTCCTACTTCCCTGTCCTCAGGTAAAGACATATTTAGTCTTATATAAAAATCTTATACATAGTTTTGAATTTCCAGACTGATCAAGTAATAATAGGTTTTCAAATTAATTCTATTTTTACTTTTCAGAACCAGAAACTTCAGGCTTAAGATCTTACCTAAGGCTTACCAAAGAGTACAGCTGCAGTTAACCTCAATTATACACCGTAAATATTTAGATTAGAGGCAGACAGGAAGCTGGGAAGCTTCAAGAATCAGGTATAGAAAGGATTCTTGTCAAACAGACATTGAGGTGGGGTTTATGGATTCACATTTCACTGATAGAGTGAAAAGATAAAATCGGGATTGGAAACAAGGAGAGAAACCAGAGGGGCTTTCCACTGAAAGAGAAGCTGAGAAGAACCTTAAGAATGTTTACATTTCCTTTGTGATATGGGTGTGATTGTCCACAGAAGACCAGCATATGCACATCCATACATACTATCACCACTTGGCAGCAAAGCAACTTGTGAGGCTATTGATCAGAAAAGTAGTCTGGTGTGCCGGGGAGTTTGTATATTTTAAATATTTTAAAATATGCCCAAAGTAGCACAGTATTACTGAAGTAGCCTTCAAGCCGGTTTGAAACAATAGAATGGTCTACATGTGTTAAAATACTCATTTCCATTTTTTTTAAAAGAGTTTATTTATTTGAGAGAGAGAGGAGAGAGAGAGAGCCTGAGGAGGGGGTGAGGGTGGGAGGGGCAGAGGAAGAAGCAGACTTCCCACTAAGCAGGGAGCCCCACGTGGGGCTTGATCCTAGGACCCTGGGATCATGACCTGAGCCAAAGTCAGATGCTTAACCGACTGAGCTACCCAGACACCCTGATCATTTCCATTTTTAAATTATATTCTTTAAGTAAAAGTTTTGCTTTTTGTTAAGGCACAGGTATTTGCTTTGCATTTTGCTGCCCCTGTGCTTTTGATCTGATCATTAAAGTGTGATTTCCTTTTGGAATTTCTGATAAATGTATAAAGCTTTTTCACTGTATTGGAAGGCTAAAAGGGACCTTGGATGGTCATCTTGTTTAATTGAATCAGGCTTGTGTTTTGGCACAATTATCATTTTGTAAAAGAAACACAAATTTCTCATCATGTTTTGCATTTCTGCAAATCCAGATGAGCAAATAAGTCCTAGAGTCTAGTTGGGGGATTTAACTAGCATGGTAATTTGTCTGACAAAGACATGTGACATAAGAGACATAACAGTCAATTGGCATGTTCCCTCTTTATGTTAATGCTGAAGTTTAAAGTGATGGATGGACTAGATTTTATCTACATGCCTTGACTTTTGAGAAATCAGGAGCTTAGAGGCACAGCGTTTTGTAGCAGAAATGGCTTGTCATTGATTTTTCTAAAGTGTCTCCCACGTTTCAGCATACAAGTGACTCACTGGGGAACAAAGAGGGAAATCCTTTGTGATGAATCAGATGTCATTCTGAGTCAGGGTTCCTTAAACTTTTGTATCTCTTTAAAACCATTGTTGCCCTTCTAAATCAATACCAAGCAAACAATAACCAAAAATCAACGCATATAAAAGTGACAGGGTATCCCAGAGTTTTAGTTGTCATTTTCGTGGTTGCTAGCACATTTTTCCAGGAAAACAAAAAGCTTAGCCAGTGGGCACCTAAGTGATGCCCTTGAGGGGTGAAATGGAATTGGAAACTCCCCTTCCCCCCCCCCCCCTTTTTTGGGGGGCCTTTGCATGGGGGGAACTCCTGTCTCTGGAAATCCAGTGTTTGAGGCACCCTGTACCCATTCCCTGCTGTTTCCTTCAGTGATGAAATGTATAAAAGCAACACTATTGACAAACTCATGTTTGGAGTCTCTTCACCTCAGCTTGGGCAACTGTAATCTCAAAATTGAGTTCATTCACATTTTCTTCTTAGAAGTATCACCTTTGTCCAGATTGGGGATAGAGGCTATCCTGAGAGGTAACATTCTTAAGAAAGAAAATAATATGTCTTCCTCTAATAAAGAGGAATTTCTTTTTGACCATGATGAACACTGTTAAGGTCCAGACTGTCAACTTGTACTTTTGAGCCTTCGGAGCTGAGAAAACTTCTTGATGAATTACTGAGGCTTAAACACAGCAAAACACAGGGCAGCCTTGCCACAGAGACCACAAAGCTAGGCAATGTGGGTTTGCCAGCTGTGGGTTCTCTTCCTTTCGTCTTTCTGTGACCTAGTTGCCAGTTTGTGGGTGCTTGCAGGAGGAGTTTTAGATAAGAACCAGAGGTTGCTATACACCAATTTCTGGATTATATTTGAGCAGCTACTTTTAATTTTTCCTGAGACTTTGGGATGATAATTCTTGCTGTTGCTTTGTTACTGTTATCCTTTCTTTTTTTTTTTTTTTTCCTCTTGGTTTTAACCTGAGGGCAAGTAAGTCATGTCTCTACAATGAAATTCCCCTGAGAATTAGAGATAAACATGTATATCTCAATAAAGCTATCCAAGAAGAACTTTCTGAGCTTCCAAGGGAAGCAAATGGCCATTCAGTTATTGTTAGAGACCTAAATTTGTGTTCTGCAAATTTGCATCTGCAAATCACAATAGCAGGGGGACACATTCAGATCTGCCAGAGGTAGGAGGTTGAGTTTCTGATAACTCTGTCCTAAACAAAGCCATACTGAAAGCAAATCTTGGGAAAAAAAATGAATTGAACACAGAAGCATCTAGAACCAGGCCCAATCAAAAGGTAGTTTGTTCATATGACCTATTTTAAGAGACTACCAAGTTTGTAGTGAAACAAGCCTGGGTTAGGATCTACCTTAAGAATACTTACTAGCTATTTAGGCTTGTTAAATTTACTTAAAATTGCTGAGGCTTTGTTTCTCCAACTTAAAATATGGAGGCAATAATTTCAGTTATCCATGTGGTTATTATAAGCATTCAATAAGTTAACCATTTTCTATTTGAGAGAGAGAACTGTTTCCAAATCTTTCTATTCATCTGAGGAACAAGCAAAACATTCTGATTTAATGCTTTGATGTACTTGAAGCTCTTTGATTTAGAATATTCCATATTTAACTTATAATAAATAGAGAATAAAGATTTGCCAGTTGAAAGAGTGAATGTTTGGGTGAATGGAAGAATAAGTAAATGATGTCCTCAACCTCTTAGTTATGGATTGGATACATACTAGGACAGTGGGTCTGAGAAAATTAAAAAAGAATTCAAAAGGCCAAAATTTTTTACATTACAAATATTGCTTGGTGGGCTGATGATTATAAAGACAGATGTTTTACATTCAGCATGGTCAACCCCCATAATTCACTTCTGTCTGCAGTCTCCCACTCTTTTAAAGAAGGGCACCATGTTAATTAGGCTGGACAATTCTCATAGAAGCAGCTAGAGCTGGATAAGAGAGTAGCTCTGGCACCTGATTAAAAATACATATACAAAGTCGACAGTCAGACTCCATTGCCATCTCTAATAAAAATAAAAGTGTATGCATATTTTCTTAAGCACACACCAAGACAACATATTTTACTGTTCCACACATTGACATTCTTGTAATTTTTAATGGTTTGGGGGATGGCAAGAGGAAAGGAAAGAACAGCCTAATACTATTCAAGAGGCTCATTCAAATTCCATAAAGAAATGAAGACTTTGGTCTTGTAATGATTGTTTGTGAGAAGAAGAATATCAAATATGAGTGTAGCTCTAAAGAGTCTGACTTTGGTGTTAAAGTTATGCTGACCTTGTAAGTGTTCCCTTTTTTGTTTTTTGGAAGAGCTTGAGAAGGATTGGTATTAGTTCTTTAAATGTTTTGTACAATTCACCAGTGAAGCCATTTCGCCCCAGATGTTTCTTTGTTGGGAGGTTATTCATTACTGATTCAGTCCCCTTACTAGTAATTGGTCTGTTCAGATTGTCTATTTCTTCATGATTTATTCTTGGTAGGTTGTATGTTTCTAGGAATTTATTTCTTCTAGGTTGTCTAATTTGTTGGCATATAATCGGAGTAGTCTTTTATGATCCTTTGTATTTTTGTAGTATCAATTGAGTGTCCCCTCTTTCATTTATTTGAGTCCTCTCTCTTTTTCTTGGTAAGTCTAGCTAGCAATTTGTCTATTTTGTTTATCTTTTCAAAAAACAGCTCTTAGTTTTATTGATTTTGTTCTGTTGTCTTTTAGTCTCTATTTATTTCTACTCTGATCTTTGTTATTCCTTCTTTCTGCAAACTTTGTGCTAATTTTGTTCCTCTTTTTCTAGTTCTTTGAGGTGTAAAGTTAGTTATTTGATATCTTTCTGATTTTTTACCATATGCATTTATTGCTGTCAACTTTTGTCTTATAATTGCTTTTGCAGCAACCCCTAAGTTTTGATATGTTTATTTCCATTTTCATTTGTCTCATGATATTTTTTCATTTCTCTTTTGATTTCTTTTTTGACCCATTGGTTGTTCAGGAGCATATTGTTTAATCTCCACATATTGGTCAATTTTCCAGTTTTGCTCTTGTAATTGATTTTTAGTATCATGCCACTGTGGTCAGAAAAGATATTTGACATGGTTTCATTCTTTTCAAATTTGTTAAGATTTATTTGTGACCTAACATATGATCTATCCTGGAGAATGTTTCATTACCGCTCAAGAAGAACATGTATTCTGCTGCTGTTGGATGGAATGTTCTGTATGTGTCTTTTAGGTCCATTTGGTCTAAAGTGTAGTTCAAGTTCAATATTTCCTTATTGATTTTCTGTCTGGATGATCTATCTATTGTTGAAGTCCCCTGCTATTATTGTCTTTCTGTTTATTTCTCCCTCTGCATTTGTTAATATTTGCTTTAAATATCTGGGTGCATATATATTTACAATTGTTATATTCTCTTTTTTTAAAGTTTTATTTATTTGAGAGAGAGAGAGAGAGAGCGAGAGAGAACAAGTGGGGTGGGGGAGGGGCGGAGGGAGAGGGAGAAGGAGAAGCAGACTCACTGCTGAGCAGGGAGCCCAATGCGGGACTCAATCCCAGAACCCTGGGATCATGACCTGAGCCGAAGGGAGACACTTAACTGACTGAGCCACCCAGGCACCCTACAGTTGTTATATTCTCTTGATGAACTTTGCCTTCTCATGTAGTTTTATGTATCTAATATATTGAAATGCATATAATTTCACTTTGAGTTAATATCCCTTTATATCTCTATATTTAGGACATTATATTGATCTTTAAATTATTTATGTAAGAGGTGATATTATATATAAACTTGAATTTGTAAACTACATAACCTGTTTTAGCTTATGATAATCAGAGAGGTATTAAAAGTCTGTATTAATAAAATAGGGAGTTGGGTCTGATAAGGCTAAGAAGTTCTCAAATAGAGATCAGTCTACCTATGGGAACTCACCACACTTTCTAACACAATTAGAATTACAGAGCAGTGTATTAGTTATCTATTGTTGGATAACAATATTATCACAAACGTAGTGGGTAAAAACAGCACACATTTATCATCATGCAGTTTCTGTAGGTCAGGAGTTTGGGCATGGCTTAACTAGGTTCTTAGCAAGGCTACAGTCACGGTGTTGGCTGGGACTTCAGTCTGATCTCACCAAGTGATCGAAGAAGGATCTGTTTCCTGCCTCATGTGGTCATTGTCAGATTTCAGTTTCTTGATATCTGTCGGAATAAGAGCCTCAGTCTGTTGCTAGTTGTTGGCCAAAGGCCACCTTTACTTCCTTACCATGTGGGCCTCTTCAGTATGGCCATTTGCTTTCTTGAAGCCACCAAGGGAGACAGTCTATAAGCAAGATAGACAC
Source organism: Neomonachus schauinslandi (assembly GCF_002201575.2). Classification (NCBI taxonomy): domain Eukaryota; kingdom Metazoa; phylum Chordata; class Mammalia; order Carnivora; family Phocidae; genus Neomonachus; species Neomonachus schauinslandi. The sequence continues at coordinate 29,410,670 of NC_058404.1, forward strand.
TGCAATCTTATGTAATCATGAAAGTGACATTACATAATTTTTCCATTTTTCTCATCATTCTGTTGGTGAGAAGCAAAGTTACAGATCCTACCCATACTCAAGGGGAAGGCATTACATAAGGGCATGTCTAGCAGGACACAGGGTTATTTGGAGTATGTTTTAGGATCTTTTCACTACAACCAGCTTCCAGTGGCAGTATTGGGGGAGAGGATGAATTCTTGGGATGAAAGTGGTGGCCAGTGTATTTTATAGTTTTAATGAAAAGTTATTTTATCCATCCATCTGAAGCCCATTGTTCTTAGAGAAGAGGAAACACTATATTATTACAACAGGGTCTGTTTATTTAAATTTTCATGGGCTACAAAGTCCTTCCTGATTAGATGTGCATTTATCTGATGGGAAATAGCTAATTTCTCTAGAAATAGAATGCAGTGATATGGGGGTAGATTAGCCATGTTTTATGCAACTTAGGGTTTTTATCCAGGCGATCCAGCTAGTACTCAGGTCATTCAGAGTTTGAACCAGGGTTAGATTTAGAAGTGGGAGAAAACATTTAAAGAGCCAAATTCATTCACTATAGAAATGTTTACTAAGTAGCTGTTATCTTAGTTTTAGAGGGAAAGAGACAGAAAATCTGCCCTTGTGTAGCTTACAGTAGATGCTAACCACCATTTTAATCATGGGGCAAGGGTTGTCTTCCTTTAAGAAAGGTTGAGTGCTCTATGTGAGAAGAATATGGGTCTTGGAAGCACTCAACCATGGATTAAAATTATAATTCTGCTTGCCAGTTGTATGGTCTTAGTTTACAAATGATATCCTCTGATCCTTTGTCTTCTGGTGAAGAAATGGGTCTGATAGTACCTATCTAACAGGATCTTTGTGAAGATTTTCTGAGATTCTGTACATAAAGTATTCAGCTTACAGGGGGTTCTCAATGAATGCTAAATTTTTTCTCCCTCTCTCACCCTTCAGTAAAACAGACTATTACAAATTAGCTGTAAAGAAAGATTTGATACTCAGCTTCCTTCACAATATCATACAAAAGTCATAAGTAACAAATATTTACACAATCACCCAGAACAAAATCTCTTTGGTTACATACAGTTCTTTTTTCTTTCTTTCTTTTTAAATATTTATTTATTTATTTTGGTGGGGGTAGGGGCAGAGGGAGAGGGAGAGAGAAAATCTCAAGCAGACTCCCCTCTGAGTGTGGAGCCCAGCGCAGGGCTTGATCTCAGGATCCTGAGACCATGACCTGAACTGAAACCAAGAGTGAGACACTCAACTGACTGAGCTACCCAGGCACCCCAATCCTTTTCTTTTTTAAATAAGATTTCACAATCATTCTCAGAGTTTCTTGTTTATTATTTTACTATGGCTAGCACATCCTAATTGCCTAATTACACAAAAGACATGAAGGGCTCAGAGGAGTATTTCTGCTTGATTGCATAAATAATATTGTCTTTGAAAATGCATGAATATAGATATAAATCAATAGACTGGAACATAAGCATTTATCTATTTTGTACTAATCCAGTTTATCAACTCACAGAATTTATTTTGTTGGTGGGAATTGGGGATTAAGAATAGAGTCCCACAGCCATGTATCAACATGAAATTAATACATTTATATTTTCAACATTCATTCATTCAACAAACATTATTAAGTTTCTATTTCAGGCTCTCAGTATTGAAAAACAGTAATCCATTAGGTGTGTAATGAATGACAAAGCCAGATAATAAATTTCTTTTGGAGAAGTTGAGCTGTTTCAAAAATCCTTTTATTGAAGTACAAGTCAAGTAGCCCAATTAAATAATTTTATTGATTTAGAACTGAGACAATAATTCACAATTTTTCTTTTCAGTAGATAATAGGGGAAGTGGGCTAATCTGAAGTGAAATGTTGTTAGATCCCACTGTTCAGTTGTTTGGAGTTATTTAAATAACTGAACAGTTATTAACAATAACAGTTTTAACAATATTCCAATTGTTTTGGAACTCCCATTTTCTGTGACATAAATTCTATGAAATAAAAGAATCCTAGTCATCATGGGGGAAAGGCTTATTTATCTTTATTTCCATGGTTTAAAATTTACTTATGACAGGATGGAACTCAAATAGAATTCTGGTAGTTTTGTGATTCTATACTAAGGTTGGCATTTAAAATATTCCCCCACAGGTATATTTAATTTTTCTATATACCCTGTCTCCCTAATTAGCTTATAGCTCCTTAAGAACAGGAACTCTGTTTCTGCATGTCGTAATTGATCAGTAAATGTTTTAATAGTTATTGTTTAGATACTGAAAATTAATAGGACCCTGTCCATTTCCTATTGGTGGCCAAATAATTCTTACATTCAAAAAGTAATGACAAAAGGGCGCCTGGGTGTCTAAGTCAGTTGGACATCCAGCTCTTGATTTCAGCTCAGGTCATGATCTCAGGGTCATGGGATCGAGCTCCACATCTGGCTCCATGCTCTGCAGGGAGTCTGCTTGAGATTCTCCCTCTCCTTCTGACTACCCCCACTTATACTCACTCTCTCTCCTTCTCTTAAAAAAAAAAAAAAGTAATGGCATATTATCTTGGTTTTTGTTTCTTGAAACATTGGTAATGCTTTACTGTACATTTCTACGGCATCATATTTGGCACTAGTCTTTATGTATTTTGAGGCCCTGTGTAAAATAAACTTCAGTATTTTGTTACACTTTGGGCCCTTGAGGGAGTAATAGATAATGAAAACCAGAACTCAAAGAAATCATGAAAAGCCTCTTTAGGAATAAATGTGGTAGTTATAGTTATTGAAATGTTCTAATTGAAGAGTCAACAGCCAGCCCCAATCTCTGATGGGCTCAGCAGGCCCCAGAGGGGTGAGGTACTTGTTGACAATACAGCCTGTTCTGAGTAGCAGCCCCTCCTCTTTCAAGATTCAGCTTAAGCATCTGTAAGAAACCTGGACAGCCTTGCACTTTCTCTCATGTCACAGTCAGTGTGACCACTCCTTTCTGCCTTCACTTCATCTTAATATGCTCTTTATTAGCCAGTTAACATGTTGAAATGCACATGGCAGTATAAAGAACCCTAAGCTCATCTGAAACACACAGCATATGGAGGTAGTCCCATTTCTTTCATAATTTCCCAGTTTATAGATTAATATTTAAATCATTTAAATTTCTCATGGAATATGTAGATCAAACATTAAATGTATTCTCTGTTATATGCGTTTGGAGTAATGGAGTTGACATTTCTTCTGGGGTTCCTAGGAAAGTTAATGAGGACACTGAAGAGACCCAAGAAGAGGAATGGGAACTAAAATTGTAGCATAAATGGCTAAAAGAGGAAATACAGCACAGCAGAGTAAAGGGGATTTTATGAAGTAATTTTAGAGTACCTCTGGCTCTGTGAAGATGCATATCAGTTTATCAGTTTTATAACCCAGTGCTTGGAGGATATGGAGTTTTTCATTGATCTAATCTCAAGTAAATAAGGAACAAATAAAAAGAAATTATGTGTTTCTCTCTAGAATGTGTAGTCAGCTACTGAATTTAATGCTACCAATAGATGCAGACTCATGCAGCACAGTATGATTTTGATAAGGTTTGAATAATCATCAAATCAGAATTGATATCTCATGCTATAAAATTATGCATTTTAGGAAAGCGATTTTAAGATAATTGGCTCTTTTTTTTTACATCTATCTGTGATATTCTTTTTTATTATTATGTTAATCACCATACATTACTTCATTAGTTTTTGATGTAGAGTTCCATGATTCATTGTTTGCGTATAACACCCAGTGCTCCATGCAGTACGTGCCCTCTTTAATACCCATCACCAGGCTAACCCATCCCCCCACCTCCCTCCCCTCTAGAACCCTCAGTTTGTTTCTCAGAGCCCATCATCTCTCATGGTTCGTCTCCCCGTCTGATTTCCCCCCCTTCATTGACTCTTAAAGTATTTTTGGATGTCTCAGAGGGGATAGTTGTGGGAGTAACACTGCAGTAAATGAATATTGACCAGGGAACATGGTAGTAGAAAAAGTCCAAAGTATAAGGAGATAATGTCTCATTGTTTATAAAATATGTTTATTACATATTACAGATACAGAGGATGTTTTGTGTGGAAAACCTTAAGAACCACTGTTGAGACAAAAGATGCCCACTGCCCAATTTTAAGTTCAATTAGGATTGATCTTGTTATAAATGGAGTTGACTGATAAATTCCTGCTAAGAACTGTTTGTCTATGCAGATAAAATGCCTGTAAGAGAAGATGATGCCCAGAGATTCTACTTTCCACATATGTACTTGCCTAACAAATATATTTTTTAATAGGTAAGGTTAGAGGTGCTAAGAACAAGCAAGAGACCATTTTTTGCCATCAACATCCGTAGTCATGCCATTCAGCAGATATATCTGGTGTACTCATTATGTCCTGGACCTTTGCCAGATCATGAGAAAAATGAAGAGTCTTTCTTATGCAGTTGTTTTTCACAATTTACATGCATTGGAATAAATACGGAAAGCATGTTTTAGATATGCTACTGTAATACTCAATGTTCTTGAATTTTTTAAAGTGAGAAAACTGATTAAAATTAGGGAGAAAGTCATACCCACCAAATAATCAGGTTGAGTTGAAGGTAGAGCATTGACCAACAGAAGTATACATGTGTACAGAGAAGTTTTACCAGTTATTGGAAACACAAGAAACATAAAAACAGTTGTTTTGGCTAATAAATATGATTCTTGTTTGGGCCAATGCATGAGAATTAGTGAGGGACTAAATGCATGACAAAGGGGCGAATATTAAAGTATATTCCTCAGTGAGGCAGAATATTAAAAATTTATCCCTCTATCAACACTCCTTGTCCAGAGTTAATTGAACAGCTGTGCTAACCTTAATTTAGCATCACTTGGTGACTACTAAAAATAGTGTGGAAGAATGTTTTAAAGTTTTGTTTTCTAGTGGAAGAAATATATTCTCATTATTAATAGTATGGAAATAGAAATGTAGAAGGAAGAAAATCACTTATAATTTTATCATCAGAGATAATCAATGTTAATGTTTTAGTACATTTCTACAGCTTTATTGCTTTGCTTAATTTTATAAACTTACCATTTTCTTTAATGTGTACAAAATGGTACATAAAATTATTTTACATCTTTTTGTGATAACAAAATAAATACGTGTTCAATTTTTGAGAAAATGAAGTAATTACGAGCAAAGTATAAAGAAGAATAGATTTGATTTCTAAAAAATGGCAAAAGTAATTTGGAGCTACTTTTGATGACAGGGTAGGCAATCAAGCTTGGTAAAATGAGTTGAAAATCAGTTCCAACCATAAATGAATTAGACTTTTTGAAAGCATATGTTTGTGTGTATTCCATACCTGCCTCTGAAGTAGTTTTTTAAAGAGGTGTATTCTGAATGGGAGCACCATTATTAGAATATGATGGTTATTTTGAACAGGCATATATGAATGTATGCTCCGGACCACAGGTCCCTAAGCTTTGGAGAAACAACACAATGAGAAACCCTATCACCAAGCTGTCAGCTGTTCTCTATCTGGAAGAGGGCTTTTAACAATAAGCAGTAAACTTAGGCTGCAGTTGATTTTCTTTCCATCAAAGATTCCATGGAGATATTACCTTGGTCCAGTGAATTACAAACCCACCTCCTGGCTTTAGCATTCTCTCCATTGCTTTTCCGGACATGGTTTCCTCCTCTTCCTATCATGTTGATTACTCAGGAGACATAGCTATAGGTTTTCTTTTGGTTAGATCAGCTTTGGAAAGAAAAGAAAACTTAATCAGTGAACAGATTTCTTTGGTATTTTCCCTGTTATATTGGGATTCCTCTTTGTTAGTTTTGCTCTGTTTCCTGTTGTAGAAAAGGCTGAAAATCACACAGATAAATGAGAGAGTGGACATTTTCCCTATGATTTGTGACATAAGATTTGTAACAATAACTGTACATAAGGGAAAAGGCACCTGATATGATACATTTTAAAATCACTGTTTGGATTTCATTCCCCAACTCTGTGATGCAGATTTAGGGGTAGCATGAATATTCTTATAATGAAGATTGTTAAAATCTTAAAACTATTCTAGGCCTGAGCTGGCTCCAGAATGACACTTATTGGGAAGATCACTACTGTACATGCTAGTAAGGAGGAGGTAGAGATGCTTGCGAGGAAACAGAGAGATGCACAGAACTAGGAACAGTCCCAAGATGGAACTTCAGAATGATTCAAGTCTTAGGAAATATGATCTGTGGGAAGAAGTTAAGGCTTTAGGGTCATTTTGCCTGAGGAAAGATGGCTGTGAGGGTCTTTAATGATGACTCAAATATATGAGAGATTATTTGTATGGAAGATGCTGACCAACTGTTCTGTAACCCCACTGGGAAAAGAAATAGATTTAAGTTACAATGTATGGGATTTAGATTAGATGAAAGAAGTATGTTCTGATGGAAGGAATGTTAGTTAGAATGTTATTAAATGTTAGAATATATTTCCTAAGTAGATTATGAAATAATTTTGCTGAAATTATTTTAGTTATTTGCTTACGTAATAATAACAACTTATATACAAAATATTAATATATATGATATATATTATGTGTGTGTACACACTATTTACCTCAGTAGTCTTACTAAGCTTATAATTCTATTATTTGGAGACTCACAATCAGTGCCTTTCAGATAGTGTTCTAGAAGTCCTAAGTATGTGGGTAATATTCCAAACTGGATGATATTAGCAATGAATTTCACTCTATCAGTATAGGAAGCTGTTACAATTTTGCAAAAGGAAAGATAAACCTTTTTTCACTTTCTGCATTAGAGCAGTGAGGAAGTTTAACATTGCCAATTCTTTTTGTTGACCGAGAAGAAAGTCAAGGCAACAGTGTGCTTCTGGGAGGGCAGTGATGCATTTCACAACACTGACAACTGTCAGTTCAGAATTTTGACGCTTCCGGGATCCTGAATTGCCTTTTCTTGAATAGGTCAGTGTATTATTTTTCCTTCAATTTTTCTCCTTAAGCAGTAAAACAGACCATCTACGCTTCAAAAATTTACACCTTACAAGTGGATAAGCCCTCCAAATGTATTTTTTCCATGAAAAGAAAAACAACCAGCAGCAATAATTTCTATTAAGATACTTTTGACACAAAGTTATTAGATGCCCTAAGATCTTTTTGTGCAGATTTTATATATTCCCATCATTAATAAATCTGTTACCAGCATTATGTTTCTCTCTCCCTCTGTTGATAATTATTTTTAGACTAACATATTCATACCTCCTTCTGATGAGAAACATTAAAATCTGGAAAGTGTATGAGGAAACTCTAAAGCTCTGTATTTACAAAGAGGAGACTCAAATATTGGTCGATCAGAGTGAAGCATTTTATACTACTCCATTTTGTATCACCGGGGAAGCCTAGTCATACGCTAAATTGTTTTCATTAAAAGATGGTGTAATGAAATATTAATGGTCAAAATATAAAGCCTTAATCTCAGGAAACAAACTGAGGGTTGCTGGAGTGGTGGGGGGTGGGAGGGATGGGTTGGCTGGGTGATAGACATTGGGGAGGGTATGGGCTATGGTGAGGCTATGGTGAATTGTGTAAGACTGTTGAATCACAGACCTGTACCTTCAAAACAAATAATACATTATATGTTAAAAAAAAAAAAGATAACAGGAAGGGAAAAATGAAGGTGGGGGGGAAATTGGACAGGGAAACGAACCACGAGAGACTATGGACTCTGAGAAACAAACTGAGGGTTCTAGAGGGGAGGGGGGTGGGGGGATGGGTTAGCCTGGTGATGGGTATTAAAGAGGGCATGTGTTGAATGGAGCACTGGGTGTTATACGCAAACAATGAATCATGGAACACTACATCAAAAACTAATGATGTAATGTATGGTGATTAACGTAACATAATAAAATAAAAAAACACAAAATATAAAGCCTTATTCTAAATACCAGTCTTCATTTTATAATAGAAATAGAACTAAAAAGGATCTGTAGGTTAATCAGTTCATTTCCTCAATTAAAATGTGAAGCCTAGGTCTAGAATGTGACATCCTTTTCTAAATGTTACAAATCCAGTGGGCTTTTTTTCTCAATGTCATTCTAAATTGATAGTTTAGAAGTTTTCCCTCTGCATATATAGCTGACACTTTTCTAAAATTATTTTGGAGATGTATACTTTTGTAAGAGAACCTAATAAACAAGCATCCTTGATTTGAAAACAAATGAGAAGAGCTGTCACGTTTGTGGACTAACTAAGTATGTGTCTACTCTCCCTTCCTAAGTCCCATTTGAAATGGCAGTGAAGACAGATAAAAGAGAATGTGTTTCTGAGCATGATGAGGAGTCTGCTCCTGAGAGCAGAAGGAAGAGGCCCCCGAATGAAGCTGAAGGAGCTTTCAAGGAGGAGCCCAGCTGGGCTCTGAGTTCAGTGCAGCAGATAAAAAGAACAGCATAGGTACAAAGCAGAAAAACAGAAACTGAGGTCATTGGTCACAAGTCTGAAGAATGGCTCAGGTTTGCACTTTCTGTCCCCCTGCTTGTAACCAGTTGCAGTATTTACAAGAGGTAGAACTCTTCAAAGGCATTCCAACAATCCCTATGTGAGAGCTGAGGCCTTCTAGTGTGTGAACTGGTGACCAAGAATAACACCACATTCTAGTTCTAGTAGTTGGACAGACCCTAGCTAGTCTGTATGTTCCGTGTGCAAGACCTAAAGCAAAGCACTTACTGTTAATCAGTGTAATAATTTGTCAAAAGGAATAGATAATAGAAACCAGCAGCATAAAACAGAAAAAAAAAAAAAAAGGAAATCACTCTGGGGCAGGATTTGTCAACTTCTGCACTATTGACATTTTGGGCTGGATTTTTTTATAATGGAGAGGGTCCTGTACGTTGTACAATATTTAGCAGCTTCCTGGCCTCTATCCAGTAGATTATAGTAGCAAGCAACTGTTCCTCTCTACCCATTGTGAGCAACATTGTCTCAATATCTGGACAAAGATATTGCCAAATCCACAGGAGAACAGAGTCAATCCTGGTTGAGAACCACTACCCCAGAGGAAATTAGTGATTTAGAGAAAAGATACTTTAAAGATATCTAATTAGTATCCTGAGAGATATAAAGAAATTGTCATCTTTAAATAAGAATATTCTAATATGAAACATGGGTAAACCAAAGCAGATATAATCCATGGAATTTTAATGTATAATTACCAACATTTTAAAAAAAGCGGCTATAAAAAATTTCAAGAAAATCTTTCAGAAGAAAAGAAAAGATGTAAAATATGAGAAAAGTAAAGAGAGAGAATCAATTTGCAAAGCCCAATGTTTGTCCAGTAAGAGTTCTGAAACCAGAGGAAAAGAACAACCAATGAGTTAAAATAATCATGAAATTTTCTAGAGTTGAAGAAAGACACATGTCTTGAGGATAAAAAGGCCAAACTAATGCTGAGGACAGTAAATTTTAATAGACCTACACCAGACACATGCTGATGAAATTTCAGAGTTCTAAGACTAAAGAGAAGATTCTAATGGTTTTAAAAAAGAAAAACATATTCCAATCAGCATCTCAAAATGCCAGAAGGTAGTGGGACCATGGCCTCAAAATTCTGACAGAAAACAAACCTAGCCCTAGATTTATACACCCAGGAATAATTCAATCAAGTATGAGACTAAATAAAGAATTTTTTGTGATATGGAGAGATTCAGAAAGTTTATATCCCAAACTCATTTCTGAAAAAAAAAAAAAGTTACTTCAGGTTTTATTCCAGCAAGACAAATTCCAAATCCATGGACTATAATTAAACCAGACAAGTAATGAAGAATATTCCCTGAAAGGCAGGTGGGTAGTAAGCAACAGACCAGTCCTTGCACTTTTTGACAGTTAAATGGTTTCATGGAGAACCTGGGTGATACTTGGATCATGGCATAAGCTGACAGTAATTGGGAGGAAGTGAGGTTGAAGAAAAGCATGGTTTGGGGCACCTGGGTGGCTCCGTTGGTTGATCATCTGCCTTTGGCTCAGGTCATGATCCCAGGGTCCTGGGGTCGAGCCTCATGTGGGGCTCCGTGCTCAGCGGGGACTCTGCTTCTCCCTCTCCCTCTGCTGCTCCCCCTGCTTGTGCTCTCTCTCTCTCTCGCTGTCTCTGTCAAATAAATAAATAAAATCTTTTTAAAAAGTGTGGTTTGTTCAGCTTACAGGGTAAGAGGTGAAGGTAGACTGTGAATAGAGATGAGTTTATCTTCCAAAGTTTAGAGCAAATAATGGAGCATATAAAAAGGTAAAGCAACAAAATTTGGAAGGAGGAGGAAGAAAAAGAAACTACTATTAAGGAAGTTAAATGCCTTATCTTCACTAAAAAAGAGTCAGTGCTGGGGCGCCTGGGTGGCTCAGTCGTTAAGCGTCTGCCTTCGGCTCAGGTCATGATCCCAGGGTCCTGGGATCGAGCCCCGCATCGGGCTCCCTGCTCAGCTGGGAGTCTGCTTCTCCCTCTTCCTCTCCCCCTGCTTGTGTTCCCTCTTTTGCTGTGTCTCTCTCTGTCAAATAAATAAATAAAAATTAAAAAATAATAATAAAAAAGAGTCAATGCTGCTTAAAGTTTAAAAACATATTGAGACATAGTGGCATAATCATACAATGTAGATTTATGGAGGTTTACCTTCAGAACCACAAAATCAGTAGTCCAAAGTGTCCGAGTTGGGATATAGTATTAGAATGGCAGATGAGGAGACTTTCTTTTGTCCTTTTGTATGATTTGAATTTGTTTTATGCATAAAAAAGAGGGTGGGGTAGGAACAAAGCATGGAAAAGTACAGGACAAGGGCACACAGAGTAACATTCGCTTTTTTTATTCTTAGAAAAATATTGGCCACAGGATTCCTTTCTTTGTGACACATACTCTTTAGATACAGTTTAAGATTTTACTTAAAATTTTATTTATGGGCAAAATTGCCCCGCCAGTTTTGATAGAATAAAATAGAGCACTTACTTGGAGATTTGTTATTATTTTAGTGCCTCTAAACAATGTTTCCCTTAAAGAAAAAAAGGACAAATAGATATAAACTCACATGCTTTTAAAACATAGAAGGAGGTACTCAAACCTGATCCATAGTACATTTCCTGTTTTGTCATGAATCTGAAAAAAAGACAGAAAACATGCTGTTTTTATTCCCATTTTTAGTATTCTGCATTTTGCCACCTGATGTTGATTATAATAGTTATGAAGCCTCAATTCTTAAAATTGATATGGTTTGGTTTATATATAGTGTTTTTGTGTGTATATTTTGGATAGCATTTTTAGTGTTTGCTCTAGGTATTACATTAAATATACATAACATCACAGTCTACCATTGTAATCATTCCACCAGTTGAAGTGAAGAGTAGAATTCTTCCCTTTACATTCCTTTACCTTCCCCATTTATAACTGCCTTAAATATTTCCTCTATGTCAGACAGAACCACATCAGTGTTATAATTTTTCTTGTTTTTTTTAAATGCTGTATTAGCATTAACTAGTACCCTTAGTGTTATAATTTTTGCTTACACCATGAAATGTAATTTATAAAACTCAAGAAGAGAAGGAAAATCTATTGCATTGATGCATTTTTCACTTACCATCTTTACTCCTTCTTGATATTAAACTTCCTTCTTTTATTGTTAACTTTCTGTTCAGAGAACTTCCTTCAGCCATTCTTTTAGGATTTGTCTGCTGGTGACAAATTCTTTTCCTGTCCCTTCATTCAAACATGTCTTGATCTCCCCTTCGTTCCTGAAGGGTATTTGCAATGGGGATAGATTTCTGCGTTGACAATTCTTTTTTTTTTTCATTGCTTAAACAATGTTGTGCCATTTCATTCTGGCCTCTACGGGTTTTGATGAGAAATCCACTGTCACTTGATTTGTTTCTCTTTATGGGAAGGTATCCTTCCTCTTTCAGGATTTTTTCTTTTTTTCGGAAGTTTCACTATGATGCATCGGAGTGAATTTCTCTCAGTGTATTCTGTTTAGAATTTGTTCATCTGCTTGAATCTGTTATTTTTCACTTCTAAAATTTAAATTTGATTTTCCTTTATATTTTCTATCTCTGCTGAATTTTCCCCCCTAGGATTTTGTATTTCTTTGTTTCAAGCACATTCATGGTAGCATGTTGAAACCTTTTTTGGTTGTTTTTAAAATCTTTATCAGATTATTCTAACAGTCTTTCTAGTTCTTATATGCAAATAATAGATCAAAACCTGGACAGTTTGGTTATTATTATGAGACTCTGGATCTTATTTAAACCTTCTGTTTTAACTTTCTTCTTTTTTTTTTTTAAGATTTTATTTATTTATTTATTTGACAGAGAGAGAGAGCACAAGTAGGGGGAAAGGCAGGCAGAGGGAGAAGCAGGCTCTCTCCCGAGCAGGGAGCCCGATGCGGGGCCCAATCCCAGGACCCTGGGATCACGACCAGAGCTGAAGGCAGACCCTTAACCATCTGAGCCACCCAGACACCCCTTAACTTTCTTCTTCTGAGAGTTCCAACAGAGAAAGTTGGGTAGAGTTGGCATCCTCTTACTCCCAGGTGGGAGTAGGAGTTCAGGTTTCTCATTTAGCCTCCATTGACTCCCAGGCTGGGGAAGCAGGGAGATTTCTCATTATAGCTGGAATAGGAATTTCAACTCCCCACTAGGCCTTCACTGATAAATCGCTACCTTGGTGGGAGTGCCTTATTACTGCTTCTGGCTTGGCCTTCAATAACAGGATGAGGAGGAGAGTGGCCATGTTACTTCTATATGGTGGAGAAAGTCTTGATTCCCCATTAGGCTTCATTTTCTACCATACTAGTGAGAGAGGAGGAGTGCTTCCTTATTACTGGGTGGAGGGAAAAGGGGATCTCCACAGGGTCACCACTGATACTGTGGGTGGAGGGGCTTGTTACTACCCAGCAAGGATAGAATTCCAGGCTCCTTGTTCAGCCTTCTCTGGAACAACTGCAGTGATGGGATTGGGTGCCCAGCCTCCTTACAGCTTAGAAGAAGTGCTAGTAGAAGTGATGGGTGGACAGAGTGGGGGAGCACATTTTTTTCTTTGGTATTTAGCTGTAGTACAGTGGTTACTATGTAATAGTTTATCTTGCTAGGCAGGCTTTTTCCTGGTCCTTTGGGTGGAGCAATTGAGCTTTTTTTTTTTTTTTTTAATCTATCTATTTTTCTGTCATCTAATCTTTATTTGTTGGGGTTTTGGTTTGTTGGATTTTTCAGCCTTGAGTGTGGAATATGTGAGGTAACAAAAAAACACAGGGAACCTACCATTGTGTTGTTCCTTGGGTCCCAAGGTCCCTAGCAGGTCTGCCTTCTCTTTACCTTTCAGAATCTTCTTATGTTTGTTTCATATATAACAGCCAGGAATTTTAGTTATACTTTGTGGGAAGAATAGGGAAAAGTTTATCTGCTCCATTTTTTTGAGGGAAGTGGAATGTTCAAATAACCCACAGGAAGCCAGGGAAAAAACCAAACCAAAACAAAACAAAATAAAAATGAAAAACAGAAAACAAAAAGTAGAGTAGTAGACATCAGCCCTAACATATTAATTACCTTAAAGGAAAGTGATCTAAATACACCAGTTAAACACAAAGATTGTCTGGATGGGTTATACAAAACATGACCCAACTACGTGCTATTAGTAAAAAACTCAGTTCAAATGTAACTGTATAGCCAAGTTGGTAAAAGATATATCACACAAACATCAGTCAAAAGAAAGCAGGAGTTTTCAGAGCAAAGAAAATTACCAGGGACAGATAGGGACATTATATAATAATAAGAGGGTCAGTTCACCAAGAAGATATAACAATCCTAAATATATATGCATCAAACAACAGAGTTGTAGACAAATGAAGCAAAAGCTGATAGAACTGAAAGAAGTGGACAAAACCACAATTAATGTTACAGACATCAATATCCTCTCAGAAATATAGAATAGATAGAATCAGTGAGCATATGGAAGACCTCTGCTATTGCATCAACCAGTTGGATGTAACTGATATTTATAGAACATCCAGCAACAGCAGAATATACATTCTTTTCTGGCTCCCATGGAACATGAACCAAGATAGATCATATTCTGGCCCATAAAAGAAATCTGAATAATTTTATTTATTTTTATTTTTTGAGAGAGAAAGCAAGCGGGGGGTGGGGAGGGGACAAAGGGAGAGGGAGACAGAATCTTAAGCAGGCTCAACACACAGTGCAGAGCCCAATGTGGGGCTCGATCTCACAACCCTGAGATCATGACCTGAGCTGAAATCAAGAGTTGGGTGCTTAATTGACTGAGCCACCCAGGTGCCCCAGAAATCTGAATAATTTTAAAAGGATAGATATCATATAGAGTGCATTTATCAACCATAATGGAATCAAACTAGAAATGACAGAAATACTACAGAAAATCTCTAAACACTTGAAAACTACAGGACACACGTCTAAGTCTCAAGGGAAATAAAAAATGTATTGAATGAAAATGAAAATACTACATATCAAAATTTGAGGGATACAGCTAAAACAACAAGGAGAGGAAAATTTATAGCACTAGATGCATGCATTAGAAAAGAGAAAAAGTCTCACTAACTTAAGCTTCCACCTCAAGAATCTAGAAAAGAAAGGTAAACCCAAATGAATCAGAAGAAGTAAGAACATAAACCAATGAAATTGGAAAGAAAAACTTAAGAGAACATTAATGAAACAAATAGCTGGTTGTTTGGAAAGATTAATAAAATTTACAAACTTGTGGCAAGATTAACAAAGAAAAAAGACACAAATTTCTAGTATCAGGAATAAAACAAGGACTATCACTGCAGACCTTACAGACATGACAAAAATACTAAGGGAATACTACAAACAAATGTGTGCAGAAAAAATCGACAACTTAGAAGAAATGAACTAATTCCTTGAAAAATGTAAAATACCACAATTCGTTCCTTATGAAATAGATTAGTTGAAAACTTTATCATTAAGGAAATTGAATTCATAACTGGAGAAGTCCCAAAAAAGAAATCCCTAGTCCCAGATGGCTTCATGAAGAATTCTAAGAAAATTTAAAGAAGATTTAACATCAATTCTACTCAATCTTTTCCAGAAAATAGAAAAGGGAACACTTCTGAATTTATTTTATGAAGCTAGTATTACCCTGATATCAAAACTAGACAAAGGCAGTACAAAGAAACTATAAACCAAAATCCCCCATGAATATAAATCCAAATATCCTTAACAAAATGTTAACAAACTGAATTAAGTAATACATAAAAAGAATTGTATACTGTGACCAAGTGGAGTTTATTCCAGTGATACAAATCTGGTTCAGTATTTGAAATCAGTTAATCTAATCTACTACATTAACAGGCTATAAAAAGTTTCATTTGATGTAGAAAAAGCTTTTAACAAATTCACCATCCGGGGCACTGGGTGGCTCAGTCAGTTAAGCATCTGCCTTCTGCTCATGTCATGATCCCAGGTCCTGGGATTGAGTCCAGCATCAGGCTCCCTGCTCAGCAGGGAGCCTGCTTCTCCCTCTCCCACTCCCCCTTCTTGTGTTCCCTCTCTTGCAGTGTCTTTCTCTCTGTCAAATAAATAAATAAAATCTTAAAAAAAAATTCACCATTCATGACAGAAAATCTTAGAGTAATAGTAGAAAACTTCCTCAACTTGATAAAGAGTATCTATTAAAAAAAACTACAATTAATACTATACTTAATAGTGAAATACTGAAAGCCTCCCCCTATAATTGGAAATAAGACAAGGATATAAACTCTCAGCACTCTTCTTTAACATCAGACTGCAAGATCTAGACACTAGGGAAAGATAAGAAAAAGAAATACAGATCAGAAGGGAAGAAATAAAAGTGTCCTTATTTGTAGGTTTCAAAATTGTCTGCATAGAAAATCCAAGGAATCTACAGAAAAACAAAACCAAAAACAAAACCAACCAAACAAAAAAACCCCAAATCAAAACCCCAAGCTGTTAAAACTAATGTGAGTTCAGCAGGATCAAAGGATATAAAATAAACTTTTAAAAAATCATTTGTATTTCTATATACTAGCAAAAGATATGTGGACACCAAAATTAAAAATATAACATTTATAGTTACTAAAAAATAGGTGTAAATTTAACATATATATAAGACCTATGCTGAAAACTACAAAATGATGAAGAAATCAAACGATATAAATAAACGCAATGATATACAGTGTTTATGGATTGGAAGAGTCAGCATAATAAATATAGTGATTTTCCCCAGTTGATTCACAATTTAATACAATTTCTATCAAAATCCCAGGAGAATTTTTATACTTAAGATTATTATAAAATTTATATAGAAGGGCAAAGAAATTAGAACAACTAAACAGTTTTGAAAAATGACCATATAGAGGGAGGAATCAATCTATATGATATTAAGTCTTATTATATAGCTACAATAATCAAGACAGTATTGGTGGAGGGATAGATGAATCAATCAGTGGTGTAAAATAGAGAAGTCAGAAATAGAACTATGTAAATATGCTCAAATGATTCTGACAAAGGTACAAAAGCCAGTCAGTGGAGGAAAGATAGCCTTTCAGCAAATGATGTTGGACAACAAGAGGCAAAAAAAGTGAACATCCACCTGTCTCATTTTACACAAAAGTAAACTCAAAATTGATCACAGATTTAAATATAAACATGAAACTGAAAACCTTTGGAAAAGAACAGGAGAAAGCCTTCTAGGTCTAGGGCTAGGCAAAGAGTTCTAAGACCTGATACTGATTGTATGATATACAAATGGAAAAACTTTAAAAGGTTGAAAAGACAAGCTACAGATTGGGAGAAAATGCTTGCCACATAGTGACTAAGGACTAGTATCTCAAAACTCAGTAGTAAAAAAAAGCAATCTTTTTAGAAAATGGGTAAAAAACATGAATAAATAGTTCGCCAAAGAGGATAATATACAGATAGCAAAAAAGCACATGAAAAGATGTTTAAAATCATTAGCCATGAGGGAAATGCAAATTAAAACAATGAGATATCACTACATGCTAATTGGAATGGCTGAAATTAAAAAAATTGTGATCACGCCAAATGCTGGCGAGGACATGGGTGGGAATACATTGATAGGGGGAATGTAAAATTCCCCACTCTAGAAAACAGTTTGGTAATTTCATAAAAAAGTAAACATGGAACTACCATATGACCCAGCAATTACATTGCTATGTATTTATCTGAAAGAAGTGAAAACTTGTGTTCACATAAAAACCTGTACACAAATGCTCATATCAGTTTATTTGTAATAGCCCCAAACTGGAAACAAATCAGCCCTTCAAGGGGTGAATGGTTAGACACATCAAGATACATCCATGCCATGCAGTACTGCTCAGCAATAAAAAGGAACAGATCCATGCAACAACCTGGATGGATTTCCATCTGAGATAGGCCAATCCCGAATCGTTACATATTATCATTCCATTTTTATAACATTTAAAAAATAATGAAATGAAAGAAATGGAGAACAGATTAATAGTTGCCTGGGACTAAGTAAGGGATGGCAATGGAGGGATTGAAGCTATAGAAGTATAACACAAGGGATCCTTGTGATGATGGAATTATCTGTATCTTGACTGTGTCCATGTCAGTATCCTGGGTGTGATAGTATACTATAGTTTTGTAAGATGTTTCCATTAGGGCAACTGGGTAAAGGGCCCATGGGATCTGTGTTATTTCTTACAACTGCCTGTGAATCCATAATTATCTCAAAATGAAAAGTTTAATTTAAAAAAAAGAGACTGCTTGATTTCATCAGTTGTTCAAACTTCCCTTAGCTTAAATAATTTCAGAACAAGGTACATAATGACAACCACTGAAAACTCTCAATTATCTGTCTTGTCTTCCCTTTCAGTTTTGTTTGGGTTCTATTTTAGTGGCCTTGTAGAAAAAACATAATACTAAAGTAGGTCTAAATTGCTTTTAACACTTTAGGGTAACTTCAGAATGCCTGTAGATAATTTAATATCTGCATACATAAAAAAATAATGTGAAATTCTTGCATCTGGGTAGTTTACTGGGAGAGTAGTTAATATAAGTGAGTAAAGCAGTGCAATGATCAAATTACTTGTTGAATTGAGAACAGATTACAATTTACATTAAAAAAACCTGCCACTAAAATTAACAAGTCAGGAAACGACAGATGTTGGCGAGGATTCGGAGAAAGGGGAACTCTCCTACACTGTTGGTAGGAATGTAAGCTGGTGCAGCCACTCTGGAAAACAGTATGAAGGTTCCTCAAAAAGTTGAAAATAGAGCTACCTTATGATCCAGCAATTGCACTACTGGGTATTTACCCCAAAGATGCAAATGTAGTGATCCAAAAGGGTGCGTGCACCCCAATGTTTATAGCAACAATGTCCACAATAGCCAAACTATGGAAAGAGCCAAGATGTCCATCAATAGATGAATGAAGATGTGGTGTGTATATATACATACATACATACATACATACACACACACACACAATGGAATATTATGCAGCCATCAAAAGAATAAAATCTTGCCCTTTGCAACAACGTGGATGGAACTAGAGGGTATTATGCTAAGCGAAATACGTCAATCAGAGAAAGACATGTATCATATGATCTCACTGATATGAGAAATTCTTAATCTCAGGAAACAAACTGAGGGTTGCTGGAGTGGGGGGGGGGGTGGGAGGGATGGGGTGGCTGGATGACAGACATTGGGGAGGGTATGTGCTATGGTGAGCACTGTGAATTGTGTAAGACTGATGAATCACAGACCTGTACCTCTGAAACAAATAATATGTTATATGTTAAAAAAAAAAAAAAAAAAAAAAAGGAAGAGGGGAGGAAGGAAAAAATGAAGGGGGGGAAATCGGAGGGGGAGACAAACCATGAGAGACTATGGACTCTGAGAAACAAACTGAGGGTTCTAGAGGGTAGGGGGGTAGGGGGCTGGGTTAGCCTGGTGATGGGTATTAAAGAGGGCACGTACTGCATGGAGCACTGTGTGTTATATGCAAACAATGAATCATGGAACACTACATAAAAAAAAATAATTAATTTAAAAAATAAAGCAAGAAGATCAGCAAGCCTTAAGAGGTTGTGCCTTAGGAAAGTGAATGAGGTGAGGATATATCACATCTGTGAGAAACAAGGGAATAAGGCATTTTTTTTCTCAAATTTTTTCTGAGCCTTTAGTTTGAACCTGTTTTTGATTTCAGTAGAAGGAAGGAAAGTGAATAAACACTGTGATCTTTCATTAAAAAAAACAAAAAAACAAACCTGCTACTTGTGTAAAATTTAAAATGCTCTATTTCTCTCTGGTTGTT
This sequence comes from Neomonachus schauinslandi, assembly GCF_002201575.2. NCBI lineage: Eukaryota > Metazoa > Chordata > Mammalia > Carnivora > Phocidae > Neomonachus > Neomonachus schauinslandi. The sequence continues at coordinate 29,430,040 of NC_058404.1, forward strand.
GGATAATCCCCCTTTATTGTTCTCTTATTTTGCTGTATTCCAATAATTAAAGACTCTTAAGCAGGGTGGATGTAGAAAATGTTAAAAGGTAAATTTCTCACAAATTGTACAGTATGTCATTTTCTCCCTGGGAAACACAAGTACTTAAAAGATGAGCATTTCCCTTAAATGATTGTGCTTATCCAATGTGATTCTGATTTCAAACAAACTCCTGGAAAGAATATCTGTTATGGATTTTTTTGGAATTTGAAAAAAAAAAAAGGACATAATTCATCTCAAGTAAATCCATGAGGATAAAATAATTTTCTGGCAAAACAGAGTATCATATGGGATTATCACTACTAGCTTTGAAAATGTAGTACCAAAATATCATATTTGGAGTGGTATTATCCTGAATAAAGAATATAGGAGGGGAAATAAGAGTATAAAAAGCCCATAAAGAGACTCTTCTATGTATGAGAGTCTGTGTTTAAGATGCTATATTATATATTATTTAATATAACATTTTGATATGTAATAATATAGAATATATTACATGTTATTATATATTATAGGAAGGAAAGAATCATTAAATAAAAGACATTAGAGCAATTGAATAACTACAAACTTGGGCCCTTTCATGGCACCATATACCAAAATAGATTTCGTATAGATTTAAAGGTTAAATACAAAAAATCCCTCCAAAACCAAAAAGATGTCTAGAAGTATCTAGACAAAGGGTCTAGACATGTTTAGAAAATATATTTTCCACATAATATGGAATTCCATAAAAGGAATTCTTTCAAAGTATTAAAGGGAAAATATAAAGAGAAATATTAATAGCTTTTATTATATAAATGGTGAACTTTATGAATCTTAAACATCACTAATATCTTAAATATATTAGTGATATGTCATATATAATAATTAATATACTAGCATATAAAATGCTCTTATAAATAAAGTGTACCTCTTAAGAAAAACAGACTTTTACATAGACAATTCATAAAATTAGAAATAATTATAAACAAAATGTTGAAATCCCACCCACTTATTAACAAAAGAAATGCAAACTAAAATAAAATATTGTTAGGATGGCTGTTTTTTTTAAAGATTTTATTTATTTATTTGACAGAGAGAGGGAGAGAGCACAAGTAGGCAGAGTGGTAGGGAGAGGGAGAAGCCGGCTCCCCTCTGAGCAGGGAGCCCGATGAGGGGCTCGATCCCAGGACCCTGGGATCATGACCTGAGCCGAAGGCAGACGCTTAACCGACTGAGCTACCCAGGTGCCCAGAACGGCTGTTTTTTTAAGGACCAATATCTGACCTGTGGTCTGTGAAGAATAGTTTAATATATGGCTTGTGGGTATCTATAACCTTTTTGGACAGAATTTTTAGAGAAAAGTAGTTTACAGTCTTAACAGCATTGATTTTCTTTATTCAGATCAGAAATGCATGTAAAAATATGAATCCTTGGCAGTTTACTTCAGCATTAATAATATTGTTGCCAAGTTCCAACCAACCCACTTACCCAATGGTAAAAATATTGTTATATACATAATTTTTATTCCTAAGGTACAATGCAGTACCATTCGATCATTCAAAATTGCATTCCTACAACCTAAGTGTCCTCAGCAGATATATTTACACATATATCATGGAATATTATTCAATCTATAAAAGAAGGAAATCCTTTCATTTGCAGTAACATGGGTGGACCTGGAAGGCATTATGCTAAGTGAAATAAGCCAGACAGAAAGAAAAATAGTGCATGGCATCATTTATTTGTGGAATGTAAAAAAAAAAAAAAAGAACTCATAGCAACCAGAGTAGAAAAGTGGTTGCCAGGGGCTAGGGGGGGGGGGGAGGGGAAATAGGGAGAGATTGGTAAAAAGTACAAATTTTTAGTTATAAGATGAATAAAGTCTGAGGATCTAATGATGACTGTAGTTGATGTCACAGTATTGTATAACTGAAATTTGCTAAGAGTAGAACTTTAGTGTTCTCATTAAAAAAAGAAAAGGTATAAAAATGTGTTTCCAAAAACATTCAGTGTTTAGGGAAACTACTAAAATTATACTAAATGAAAGATTCAGATGAAATTAATATATTTAATTTTGACAGAAGTTGACAGATTTTGATATAAACAGAAAAAAATAAATGTCGTATGATAATATGATTTATCCTTACATATGAAAAAAAGGTTTGAAGGTAATATAACAAAATATTAAAGGCTCTGTTGTAATGCTGCATCAAGTGTTTGAAAATACTTTCTGAATGCAATCAACTGTTGATGCACAAAGAAATTAATCACCACATTCTTAATTGTGAAAATTAAATGTTGATCAATAGGGAAATGTTAAATTACATCATCACATACTCATGATAGAATTCCATGCAGTCATTATAATTGTATCTCTGAAGGGTTTTTATTTTAATAATATGGAGAAGTACTTGGAGCATAATGCGAAGTGATGAAACAATATGAATATATGTTAAGAAGCTATAGGGAAATATGGTAAATTGTTAGCAGCCATTACCACTGAGTGCTGGAATCATAACTGTCATTTTCTCATTACTTTTCTGAATATTCCAACTTTTCAACTGTAAGCCTCCACCTTTTGTAACCAGAAAAAAAATACATTTTTGAAATCTCTGAGGAGTTATATATGTAGCACCAGAAGCATTTATAAATTTATTCAGCTAAAGTAGTTAATAAACCCACAGTATTCTTTAAACAACATCTCTGCTTTGTCCTGATCTGCAGTACTTCGGCACTGTGTGAATCCGGCATCATTAACTGTTACAAGTAAAATAACAGTAAGGTGCATTTATACAAAGGAAGAAAGGAGAGATTAAGGTCCCCTGTTAGCACTAGGGAGTCTGACAGATTCTGATATGTTTTGTGCACTGTATCTGTATTTTCATTTGCATTGATTTTTCCAAGGGTTTTACTGATAAAGCTAGGTCCCCAAAGAAGTCAGGGTTTTTTGTGTTACCCACAACTTGGCAGGAGGCAGAATGTCTGCAATTACTCCTGTTTTTAACTGACTTTGAATCCTGTCCTTTTGGCTTGTGTACCTGGCTTTCACCCAGGAGAAGGCAAAAAAATAATACCCCCCCCCCCAAAAAAACCCCTATCTATTGGTTTTCAAATGTCATTTCCCTTTTGGCTTTGTTGATGGTAAAATTCTGTTTTTGCATCTGAAATTGGAAACTCTTCTAATCCTGGAGTCTGCATGTAATTCATTGGAAGGCTTTTCTTATCTGTGTCTAGAGACAGCATTTAGTCTGATGTTCATTTATATCCAGGTGCAAAACTTGAAGACTTTTACCTTTAGTGCAGTGGCCCAAATTTTGTCCCTTCTTGTACTATCATTAACTGTCAGTTCTTAATTATATCCACATATGAATTCTGGCCAGAGGCAGCAGGATCTGGGTTTTCTGTCCCTCTCTGAGTGCCTGATGCTTGGATATTTCTTCCTTCTGTTCATTTTGGTAGATTCTGAATTTGGATTTATGGCCTTGCCCAGTCAATACATTGTTTGGCATAGAAAAATAGTAATTATTTCTGATGTGCCCCCCCCAGTGGTTGGAATACCCCTTTTATAGATTTATTTCCAGTTACTCCACAGGAAGATTTCAAAGAAGATGTTAAGTTACATTATTAACAAGAGTATCTTGTAGTGCATATACCTTAACATTCTCAGTGACTTGGACACGCCTCTCCCATTTAATTCTCACAGCTCATCTTGGAGCAGGTTTTTGCCCATTTTCTCTATGAGAAAACTGAAGTTCAGTAAAGTTCAGTAGTTCTTCCCTAGACTGCATAGCTGAGAATCATCAATGCCCCGGAATCACCTACTAGACCAGAGCTGTCTTGGAATGACATTAGTATATGGGCATTAATTGTGGTAGAATCCATTTTGAGAACATAATTGATGTGCTTAAACTTCTTTGATAGGACTTTTTCATTTTTATTCATATTTTTATATATGTGTGCTATCTACTTTCTTTGCAGAGATTTGAAGGGAAAAGAAATTAGGCTCCCTGTAATACTCCTAACTCCCATTGCTTAGAAGATGAAGTCCAAACTCTTTGACATGGTATATAGACTTACACAGTGAAACATTCTCATCCGTTGTCACTCACCTCCATGCCTACCATCCTCCTGCCATGTGGAATTTTCCTTGGTTGTCTGAACATATTGTTTCTTGCCTGAAATGCCACCCTCCCCAATCCCTATTTACTTGGTGAACTCTTACTTTATTGATTCTCACACTTTACATCAGAATACACCTGGAAGGTAAATTAAATACATTGCCAGACTCCACCTCCAGGGTTTCTGATCTAGTAGGTCTGTGACCCCAAAAGTTGTATTTCTAACCAGTTCCCAAGTATTACTGAGGCTTCTGGTCTTGAACCCCACTTTAATAAGCATTGTTTCTACGTATTCTTGAAGACCCAAACTAAACTGATCTGCAAATTCTTTTCTGACTACACATGTACTTAATTGCTCTTTCCTCTGTATTTTTATGGTTTGATCTGTTGCACAACATTTTTTTGATAATTATTTGTGTCTTCTTAACTGCCTCCCTTTTTTGAAAGGGACAGATTTGTTCTACTTGTTTAGATCCTCATGATCTAACATGATTTTTGGCACTTGTGGGGAACTCAGTAATTTGAGTGAACATATGATGTGTCTGGTAACATTTTATTCACTTGGAGTTGCTTGTGTAAGAGGAATTCTTTGCTTCACTGCTTTTCCTTTTTATTGTGTCTTTGTTCTCAAATCAAACTTGTCTGTTTTTAGGACAACTAGAAAAGGAAAACTGTTATTATTTTTTAAATAACTAGTATGTGCCAGGTACTGTGCTTTACACATATTATTCTAAGTCATCCTTTGGGTAACTCCTATGGCATAACTATATTATTTCCATTTTAGAGATCAAGAAACTGAGGTTCAGAAAGATTAAGAAAATTTTATAAATATCATGTGATGGGAAAGTGGTATGAAATAAGATTTGAATTTAGCATTTTTTAAATTCCAGAACCTGCTTGACTCTGCTGTCTTCAAAATCGATTTTCATTTGTCTCTTGGCATGTTAAGATGATGGGACATTGGTTTATCTCCAGATAAAATAAGAGATGACCTCTATGTTAGCATTATTAGTGATGGTTCTGATTCCTCTTTCCCTTTGTTCTTTGCATCCAAGTTCAATTCCTGAGTTACTTTCTGTATCACAATAATTTCTACCATATCTCTCCTTCCTTCTCTGTAGATCATTGAAGAGGTAATTCTAAATGTCTTGCTTCTAGGGCTTTACGAAAGCTTACTTTGACTGGCTGCCTTTGTAAATCAAATACAGTTTGTTTTCTTCCTTAATCAAATAGAAGAATAAGCAAAGAGACATTTAAAAGATGTTAAAACTGAACACTCATTTGTAATTTCTAGTAAATGATTTTGTTCTTTGCGGCTGAAGAAAAAATGGAATTCATTTTTTTAAATGCTCAATATTGAAAGTTTATTTTTTGCATCTTTTCAATATATATATACATCATAGTATCATTTTAATCTTACTTACAACCATTCTTTTCTTCCTTCCAAGAGAAGTACATTCTCTTGGGAATAATTGGATTTTTTTTTTTCCCTTTCTTTAAGTTATAAACATAGATATATTTTGGAAGGTAAAGTATCTTTCTTCTACTTATTAAAATTATTCTCTCCTTACAAGTGATTAAAGTAAGGAACAAATATGAACCTGTGGCAGCCATTTCATTTAGTTAATAATTCATTAAATGCAAATTTCATATTTCACATCATTCAGGGATGCAAAGCCAAAAACTGATCTTATATCAAAAGTTGTCACAAACTTTTAGTCTAGTATCCTGTATATATCCATTTTTTAAAACTATTTGATAAAGAAAAAATATAATTTGTCATTTAAAAGGCAAAAAATTCATTTTTTGTTTCATACTGTATTGTTGGGTGTTTTTGTTTGGCACCGAAGAATGGTTTTATATTAGTAGAAGGAGGTAGATATGGGACATCCTTTTAATCAATATTGATTTAATTCACCTTTATCTGCTGGGCAAGGTTGGTAGTCTGAAAAAAAATATTGAAGAGTGGTGCTCTGGGACTCTTTCTTCACATTGTTTATTGGCCTACTGGCTGAGTTAGAATACCAGAGATTGATTATTTATTAGATTTACTCTGTACTTCCATTGTGCAAACCTCTAGCTACACCTGGCTGTATTCATTTGTAAAATTTTCCAAGCTTGAGTTGCAGAAGAAATATATATACCAAGTCCATCATAATTAGCTCATTTTTTAGGGCACTCAACAAAGCTTCAGCTTCATATTTTGAAAACAAATGCAGTTGTTTTAAAGTTATTATCCTAGGGCCAGTGGTGAATTGATCCACAAATTTTAAAAGAAAATTAAGAGGGTGATGAGGTGAATTGGGGATGATATTCTTTTTGCTGACTGATCTTTGGTTGGTTTTTCCAAATCTTGGTCCTGTATCTGTGCTGGATCTTTGAGGTCAAACCTATGAATATATATTCATAAATATATAATTCTAAAGATTTTATGTATTTTAGAGAGAGAGAGAGAGAGGGAGGGAGGGGCAGAGGGAAGGGAGAGGGACAAGCAGGCTCTGTACTGAGCATGGAGCCCAGTGCAGAGTTCCATCTCATGACTGTGAAATCCTAACTTCAGCCGAAATCAAGAGTCAGATGCTTAACTGACTGAGCCACCCAAGTGCCCCTAAATATTTGTTGTTTGAATGAACATTATGTGTTTCATTGTTTTGCTGTGTGTATCAGATCCATGGAACTTAGTAAATTTGGAACAGCAAACGTAAAGGTAGGCACAGTGAGAAGGCAGTTAAGAGTGCTGCTTGCTGGGCGCCTGGGTGGCTCAGTTGGTTAAGCGACTGCCTTCGGCTCAGGTCATGATCCTGGAGTCCCGGGATCGAGTCCCGCATCGGGCTCCCTGCTCGGCAGGGAGTCTGCTTCTCCCTCTGACCCTTCTCCCTCTCATGCTCTCTGTCTCTCTCGCAAATAAAAAAAATCTTTAAAAAAAAAAAAAAAAAGAGTGCTGCTTGCTGAAGAAGAAAGAAAATAAAATTAGGGCACCTGGGTGGCTCAGTCGTTAAGCATCTGCCTTTGGCTCAGGTCGTGATCCCAGGGTCCTGGGATGGAGCCCTGTGTCAGGCTCCCTGCTCAGCGAGGAGCCTGTTCTCCCTCTCCCACTCCCCCTGCTTGTGTTCCCTCTCTCGCTATGTCTCTCTCTGTCACATAAATAAATAAAATCTTTAAAAAAAAAAAGAAAGAAAATAAAATTAGAAGGGGCAAGCCAGTTTACTAGTATTAGCTTTACATATAGTCCATTATGTGAGAGTAATTAAGTCAATTAACGCTAACAATGACATTCTCCTCCATTGGCAGTTAATAGGATACCGGCTACCCCACAAAAGAATGAGGTAAATGTCTATCTGTAAAACCTGAAAACAATCCAAGGTAACAAAACAAACAAAAACAAACCCATAAAATATAATGGAATAGACCATAAGGTCACTCCTGAGAGTCCGAGAATTAAAATCACTTTATTACAAGCTGAAGGTTTTACCATACGTTTTTATCATGATCCCCCAGTATAAGCTTCTAGTATAGCATTATACAAAGACACAAGAGAAGTATAAAAATCAGAGAACCTACAGAAATCAAGTCATCCTTTTAGTTGTCATGAACTCTAGGACAGAGTTTTTATCAGCTGTGATCAAATAAGTTGGACAGATCATATAACAAGTTAGAACTTGCCAAATTTTTTTATAGAAAAAACAGATGTCATCTTCTGTTGTAAACTACATCCTGAGCATATCCCACCCTGACTACTTTATGGCATATATGAACTCCCACTCCACCCCCTTTCCCCCTTCCCTGTGTATTTTTAATCACTTTCTATAGCAATCAAGAATTTGCCATCAGAGAAACTGTTTCACTGCTTCTTATCTTTCAATGCCTGTTCTTGCTAAACAGATTTTAGATAAGAGCAACTGGCAGTCAGTGCCCTTCCTGGAAATAGAGGTCAAAAACCTTGGTATCTAAGCTCTAGTACATCCTTCTGGAAAGCTCTTGAAATCTTAGTCCTACTCAAATTCCAAATACAATTTTCCCTTCTTTTTCAGAAATTTCGAAGGTTTTAGAAATAGTTTCTAATTGAAAAACTATTTTAATCCTACATAAAATCTAGAAATTAATGACTAACTCCTTTTTATAAGTGTTAATAATGAGAAACAACACTTTTTATTTTTTAGTTTAATATTTTTTATTATGTTATGTTAATCGCCATACATTACATCATTAGTTTTTGATGTAGTGTTCCATGATTCATTGTTTGCATATAACACCCAGTGCTCCATGCAGTACGTGCCCTCTTTAATACCCATCACCAGGCTAACCCATCCCCCCACCTCCCTCCCCTCTAGAACCCTCAGTTTGTTTCTCAGAGTCTGTAGTCTCTCATGGTTCGTCTCCCCCTCCGATTTCCCCCCCTTCGTTTTTCCCTTCCTACTGTCTTCTTTTTTTTTTTAAACATATAATGTATTATTTGTTTCAGAGGTTCAGGTCTGTGATTCAACAGTCTTACACAATTCACAGCGCTCACCATAGCACATACCCTCCCCAATGTCTATCACCCAGCCAACCCATCCCCCCCCCCCCCCCCCTACCCCCGCAACCCTCAGTTTGTTTCCTGAGATTAAGAATTCCTCATATCAGTGAGATCATATGATACATGTCTTTCTCTGATTGACTTATTTTGCTCAGCATAATACCCTCCAGTTCCATCCACGTCGTTGCAAATGGCAAGATTTCGTTTTTGATGGCTGCATAATATTCCATTGTATATATACACCACATCTTCTTTATCCATTCATCTATCGATGGACATCTTGGCTCTTTCCATACTTTTAACTGAAAAAGAAAAGAAAAATACCTTTGAGGTTTGGGGCTTGTTGGTGAAAGGACCACAAATGGAATAGATTAGGGCTCACTATCTGGTAATATCTGCAAAAGCAGATGATGATCCATCTGTGTGACCTGTCAGAAGGGCTTCAGAAAGGGAGCATGAGCAGAGAGAGGGGCAGAGTGGTAGAGAGAAGCAGGCACCCCACTGCACAGGGAGCCGGGATGTGGGGCTCGATCCCAGGACCTGGAGATCATGACCTGAGCTGAAGGCAGATGCTTAACCCCCTGAGCCACCCAGGCGCCCCTCTCAAGGCATTTTTTAATGATGGCATTGTTCCAGTATTACACCAAACTGTGTACTGGAAGTATAACCTAGAATGTGCAAAAGAAAAAATGAGGAAGAATGGAAGGTGGCATGACAAAAGCATTTGGTCTGTCTCAGTTCCTGGCTATGAAGCAGAAAAGGGGTATTGACTTGGTTAACCAGACTCTGCCCTCTGTTAAACTGCATAGTCTCACATCAAAGGCCACAGATCCATTTGAACAGGTGCTTTTAAAAATTGTATTGAATAACCTCTGTGCCTCTTTAGGTTTTGAATGGTCTATATAACTGAACAAAATGAGTGAATGTAAGAAAAATGAACTGACAGGTGAAGCCTGTCTGGTAAGAAATCCATGATCCTGAAGTGATTGTAGCTTTTCAAAAGATTTAGTGGCTGCTTAGCATTAAATGTTTTATGTGGCTGAATGAAGTTCCATGAAGATACCATGTACTTTTCTTCTCAATATCATTTCCTGCTTGTTTTCATAATTCTTTCATCGGATGTTTTCAGAATTTTTTTCTTTCTCCAAAGAATTTTTAATTTATATATTTAATATATTTAATTTATATATTTCTCAGTGACAATTTTATAAGGATGAGGCTTGTTCTCTTCCTCTGTTTCCTATCCCATGAAATAGGACTTTTCCCTTCCAATTGTGTGTGAAGGCTTTTTGAATGGCACAGCTGCAATTAGGGAAGATGTTAATAATTAATTACTGATATCTGTCTTGTATTCAGAGTCCTACTAGTTAAAGTGTGTGATTAAAAAAAAGGGGGGGGGGGAGGTTGGGAGGACTCTACTATTCCTGCCCCTCACCAAGATGCTAAGAATTTAGTTCAGGAACAAAACCCAGAAAAACAATTAGAGAAACAAGTAGAAGCTAAGTAAGCTCTGTGGCAATGAAGTAAAAGAGAATAAAATGTGTAGAGAAGGTTTGAGCTCTTTAGTCAAGGATGTCTCCTGTAGGAACTGGGACTTAGAAATGGACAGGATTTAGGAATAAGGAGGGTCTTTCCAGGAATGAGAATGGATGGACCCTGGGATAATCTAACAAGACTAGGTTAGTTTATTACCTGAGATCCTTTTTGATACTTGGGTTGTCTCGTACACATCAACTTTGATTGCAAAGTAATCAGTAATCAGTAGTTGTTGCCCAGTGTACCGCAGGACAGCCACTCCATACGTAAAAATGTTTTGGTGAAGATTTTGTCTTAGTTTCAAAAGTTAACTACCTACCAGGCTATCATTGCCAGAGAAAATGCATGAGACATCACCATGAAATGAATGAGTAGAAAAAGTCGTTTGAAGATGAGAATTAAAGGTACTAATTAAAATCTATTTCTTTTAAATGAAGGGGGGGAAATCGGAGGAGTAGATGAACCATGAGAGACCATGGACTCTGAAAAACAAACTGAGGGCTCTAGAGGGGAGGGGGGTGGGAGGATGGGTTAGCCTAGTGATGGGTATTGAGGAGGGCACATTCTGCATGGAGCACTGGGTGTTATGCGCAAACAATGAATCATGGAACACTACATCTAAAACTAATGATGTAATGTATGGGGATTAACATAAGAATAAAAAAATTAAAAAAAAATCTATTTCTTTTATAGTTTAGCCTACAAGGGTTATAATTATTTGGCCAGAATCCAGAAAGATATGTTTCTCTGTGGATTTTAACAGACTTTTTTTTTATTAGTAATACACCAATAAATGCCATCCATGTGGCCTTCTTACAATATGATGCTGACATTCCTCTTTTGGGAGCTGGGGTCTTTCTTCCTTTTCCTAGGTTTTGGGGCAGCCTTAGTGATTCACTTCAATCCAGTAACATACAACGGAACTAACCTGGAAGCCTAGGTCCTAAGAGGTGGTGGACCTTTCACTGGGTTCTCTCTCTCTCTCTCAGGACACATGATTTTGGAACACAAGCCACCATGCTTGAGACAGTCCAAACTAGCCTATGTAGAGAAATCACATGGAGAGTCTCACACAGAGAGGAACTGGAGATCTAGGTGACATTTAGCATCCATCACCAAATGTGGGAGTGAAGGAGGCTCCAAACGATTCCAGCCCAGAGCCTGCAGCTTGAGTCTTCCATCTGAGGCCCAGACATCATGGAGAAGAGACTTGCCATTCCCTCTGTGCTCTGTCTGAATTCCTGACCCACAGAATCCAACACCACTAAGTTATTAATTTGTTACATAATCACAGTAACTGGAAAATATATCAGATTTTCATACCTAAATTTATACTGGCTCTAGCTTTTCACTTAAGAATTTCTCTTTAATATATAAGTAACCTCACTTTCAAAAATATCTGTCTGCATTTCTGAAAACTCTGTTTCCAAATAGTGGAATAATCATTTTATCAAATTTTAGAAAACAATTTTTAAAACTCTCCTGTGTTCCCAGTTTGTGGTATAATTTCCTTGATTTTGCTAATAAGTACTCAAAAAAAAAAAAAAAAAAGAATGAATCAGTCAGTCTCTCAGAATCTCCTGATTAGAGACCTTTACTCTCTGTGGCTAACACCAAAGTTTCCATCAGTATGGGCAGAAAATGGAGGTACTACTTAAAATTAAAAAATAAAAATTCTTTTGTCAGGGAGAGTCTATAAGTACATTATCCCATTCAGTGACTGCAGTATAATGTAAATAAAGATGATATCTATTTATTGTTGAAGATATACAAATGTATATATACAAATACACACATATATATATTTTTTAATGTAGGTAGTCACTGTTTCTACCACTGAATCTGTCTCATGATAGAATCTCTGAAAAAAATATTTAAAATGTTTTCCTATTGTAATTTATTTGATAAATCTGAACATTAATAAAAGTATTAATTTAGCTGCTGAATACTATCCAGCAGAAACTTACCTGTTCACAGCAGCTCAGTGAAAGAATGTATTTCTCTCTCTCTTTTTTTTAAGATTTTATTTATTGATTTGACAGAGAGAGGGAGAGCACACAACTAGGGGGAGTGGGAGAGGGAGAAGCAGACATGGGGCTTGATCCCAGGACACTAGGATCATGACCTGAGCCAAAGGCAGATGCTTAACCGACTGAGCCACCCAGGTGCCCCAAAAGAATGTATTTCTACCTCCACATGGAAATCAGACCAAAAAAGAGTATCCTAAACCTTTCCTACCTCATTTGAACAATGTTCACTACTATTCTAAGTACCTAACCTTACTTTTATTTTTTTTAAATTTATTGTAGAAAAGACCTGACATCCTCAGCTTGTCTATAATATGATAGAAACACTCTGTTGGTCCACAAGGAAGAATGACCCGGGTAGTAACATACATGTGAAGACAAGAGGTCAAATTATCTTCAACTGTCTGTATGTGTCTTTTAGGCTCCTGATGTCACCAAATTATTTACTAGATTGTTTCCATGACTCCTTGGAATGATCCGAGCAAACCATCATTGTATTCATTCTTCCAATTTTTTTCCCCTCTTTTCTCCATTTTCCTCATAATTAACCTAGATAGAAATTTGGCAAGAATGTGTTTGTTGCAAGATAATCAAATGCATTACTGAGAAATTTTAATGCACATTCAGGCAACATTTATTCATTCCAACAAAAATCTGTGCTATCTTAAAAAGGAATATAAGACAGTTCTTAAATTTGAGGAGTATATAGTGTAGTAGAAAACAAAGACATGAACTGGGTTTGAAACCAAGAGCAAGAGGAGCTAGTTTAGGAAAATTAAACTCAACTGAGATTTGGGGAAGGCATCACAGAGAAGGTTAACTTGTGAACGAAGTCTTGAAGGAAGATTAGGAGTTTATGAAATGAAGTGTAGTCAGGAGGGTATTTGTATTGAAATTTGTATTAAAATGCTGATCTTTGGTTCCCTGGGTGGCTCAGTCGGTTAAGCGTCTGCCTTCAGCTCAGGTCATGATCCCAGGGTCCTGGGATCGAGCCCCGCATCGGGCTCCCTGCTCTGCAAAGAGCCTCCTTCTCCCTCTCCCTCTGCCTGCCGCTCCTCCTTTTTGTGCTCTCTTTCTCAAATAAATAAAATATTTTTAAAAATATATAAAATGTTGATCATTGCTTCCACACTGCATTGCCTTATAAGAAGGCTATGCCCATTCATAGACGCTGCTCAAGGTCCTATTAGTGTCCCATGGTTCTGCGACCTTGCCATTGCTGGTTCAAGCACAGTAATAATTGATGCCATAGACTCAATCTAGTTTGAGCTAATCAGAATCTCTTTCCTAAGATTTTGAACTAAGAGACAAGACACAGAGATTAAGAGTTAGTACTTATATCCTGAAGCTGTTAAGATCACGTAGATTTGCGGTTGGCAGCCATTGTAGAAGCAGGTCTACAGTGAAGAATAATGGGACAGTACTATTATTAAGAGAACACCTGGCCCCAGGGAGAGACAGCCAAGTTCCCGCTATCTTCCCACTCCCAAGTTGACTCTCTTTCTTGCTTTTTAATTCTGTGAAATTCTCTCTGAATCCTTCCAGCAAGCTCCCTTTTACAAAGACCTAGTTTAACTGGCTTCTCAATCTTGAAACCAGAGAATTTCTACGGCTGCAATAAGGGAAAGCGTATGGAATGAATTAGAGACCCGAGAGGCTGGTAGGTCTAGGGAACTGTTACGTTCATCTATCCACAAAAAAGTATTGGTTACTGCAATGGGCTACACAGTGTGCTAGATCCTAGCATTTCTGTAATGAATGACAGAATCTTTGATTTCAAAGAGTCCACACTGGCTGCTAGATAGGTACTGTCAGTGATAAGGTAAGAGGAAATGCATAGGGACATAAATTTGGCTTTATCCTCTGGACTAAGGAGTTTAGACTTAATTGTGTAGTCTGTGCATTTTCACTGGGGGCACATCACTGCCAAAGGGCTGAAAATGGACTCTTATTGGAGGAAAGGTTCAAAAGTCCTGGATGTTACAGTATTTATCTACAGTGTCTAATATCTGCCCTACCTGACCAAATCTTATTTCTTAATACTTAATTTTCCTCCTTGGGTAGAAAGGGGTAATACTTTAAAAAGTTGAGAAATCGTTCTATAAGCTAGGGTGTTTCTCTGTATTTAGCAAGAGGCTTTTTTTTTTTAATTTTTAAATAATATCTAGTGAAGAGAAGCCACTGATTTCATCTTCATGCAGATGTGTTAAATAGCCATAAGAACACCTGTTTTCCTATGTCAGGAAGACTCATTTTCGTAGAGTTTGTATTGGGAACTGTGGCTGTGGCTGTGGCCAAGCTGGTAGCCTGTCCTAGTAACTGCTCTCATGTGCAAAATAATCCTTGTAACAGGGTAAGGTCTTCCGCACATGGCGGAACAGGAGCATTTCATCCTAGTAAAAATGATCTGGCCTTTTTAGGAATAATTACACTAAACTTTGTTAGTTGTAGGCCTGATCTGTGAATGTCTGTATATCTGCCTCTTTTCTTAGGGTATGATTACTTTTTTTGAGAATATTTCCCTCAACCAGAAATGTCATAGTGACAGAATTTATTTATATTTCCTCAGACTTATTCTTTTTGTCCAGAAAAGCTAGTAGTAAGCCAGGTTGTTAGTGAAACAGTTTGAAATAACTGATTCTTTATTGCCTAAAAACAAATATTTCCCAAAAGAGAAAAATGAGACATTAAGGTTAATTTTGATTTGATCTTTTCATTTGTATGACAGCAGCATGAAAATTCTTACTGTTTTCGGGTTCAAATATCCTGTTTCTAGAGACACAACTTCCCCTTCTGAGAAAGTCAAGCTATCATATATGTTTTTGAGACTTTGTTAATGTACATTTATGCATTTTTTAAAAAGTTTGTAGCAGTTATATTTGCCAGGGGCAGTATGTCAGCCATTGCTCATTAGAGGGCAGATATTTTATTAATAGTAGGTTCAATCCTATTCTTAAAGTTTGTTCCTGATTTTTTAGATAAACCATCCACTGTTTTTGTCAACAAAATGACTGTCAGTAGACTGCACCATAAACTCAGTTGGAGCATTATTGGGTTGTTTATTGAACTGGGACCTCGTTTGTCTTGTATAAATGAGCACTCCTTTTTATTTTTTACAGATTATTGATAAGCATTATGTAAGTTAAAATGTTTGACATTAAAGTATCAACATTATTATAAGAAAATACTGTCTAGTAGACACTCAGAATTTCAGTTCATGGATCAACTAAGCAAAATGTCTTTGACTTTCAACAAATGGTTGAAGAAGTTGATGGTTCTTAGTAGTATGTATGTTGCAAAATTTGCAGAGAAAATAGAATTTTTCTATAGTTGCACATATTTTTAAATGGTTTAAATGATGAGTAATATGGCTTAAGAATTGTCACACGGTATCCTTGAAACAAAGACTACTTAGCAACTTCTTCTCTTAGACTTTGGTCCGTGGTACCTCATGTTTGGGGGAGACTAGAAAAAAAAATATTCTTAGAAACAAAAATGTTAACATTATTTTCCCATTTCTTTTTTTTTTTTTTTAAAGATTTTATTTATGTATTTGAGACAGAGAGAATGAGAGAGAGAGCATGAGAGGGAGGAGGGTCAGAGGGAGAAGCAGACTCCCTGCCGAGCAGGGAGCCTGATATGGGACTCGATCCCGGGACTTGATCCCTGGACTCCAGGATCATGACCTGAGCCGAAGGCAGTCGCTTAACCAACTGAGCCACCCAGGCGCCCTTATTTTCCCATTTCTATGTCTAGACTTCTTCCCAGAAAAATATCAAGGGGTTTTTGGTAAAGCAATACACAGAGGCAGACCCAAGACTAAATTGCAATGGTAGGCATGGTATTGGTGGGTACCCCAGAGGGACACAAGGCAACGGGCCCAACTCAGTTCTCGCATGCGTGTTCATGTTAGTTACTGTTGCCCTCCTTTGTGACATCAATTTGTGTGTGACTAAGACAGTATTTATGGGGAGTTCTTTGTGAGGAAATTCTGAAGGTGTAGATGAAAAACCTATTTATTAGGCCCTGCTGGGTCTCGACCCTGTAGAGGAAAAGATGCCAATAAAGACACATCCTCTTGCACACAGATTCTGTTTTCTGAGTAACTGTACAGATGACTTTGGCTTCTTAACCAAGCTTTAGTCAGTGTTGCCCACTGATCTTGTCTTTATTGGCGTTCTTGACACCAACTCAGCTAATCCCATATGCCACATATCAGTGGGGTCCTTTAGAAAGTTGGAGTCAGACCTGACTTTGAATATCATCTCCACCATTTATTAACTGTGTGACTCAGGACAACTTATTTGATTTTTCCCAGCCTTAGTTTTCTCATCATTTTCATCCCAAATGTTTATATGAAAATTAAATGAGATGGTGTGGATGATGTGCCTAGCTCCTGTCTGGTGTGTAGTAAGAATTAAATAGGCATTAGTTGTAATTACTATGATTATTATCACAGTACTATTTACTATCATCATCATCATCAACTAGGATACTTCTGCATCTTATCCTTTCGTCCCATGCCAGTAAGGGATCTGATTAAGCTCCCATCTGTGCCTATGTCCCTACATCTTACTACACCTATCAACTGGTGGGCTACTATATTAGCTATTTATTGCCTTATAAGAAGCCTATTACCCTTCAAACTTTTTAGCTTTAAATAACAAACATTATCTTACATAGTTTCTGAGGGTCAGGATCCAACAGCTTCACTGGGAAGTTCCAGCTTCAGGTCTCCCATGAGGTTGTAGTCATGCTGTTGGACCAGGCTAGTCTTTGAAGGCTTGGCTGAGACAGGATGATCCACTTCTAAGCTCACTCATGTGGCTGCTGGCTGGAGCCTTCACTTCCTTCTCACGTGGGACTCACAAGATGGCTTCCCTCAGAGCAAATTGTATGAGAGAGAGACCTAGTTGTATAATCTAATCTCAGAAGTGGCAAACCATCACTTTAACCATATCAACCCTGGTACAGTGTAAGAGGGGACAATATGGGGTGTGGAAGCCAGGAGATGGAGGTCATTGGGCGCCATCTTGGAGGCTGCTACCATAGCTACATTTCTTGCTAGAGTTCCTATTTTTGCAGCTACCGTCACCTCACCTATGATTGAACAGAATCATTGCCTAGATTTAAAATATCCCAATATATTCTTTTTCATATGCACTTACTCGTTCTTTGCACCTCGAGTTTTCATACTGAGCAGTTCTTTAAAGAAAAAATTATCTTCCCTTTTAATGTGAGGAAAAAGTCTCCAGTGTATTAAAAAAAAATAATCATTCACCATCTCTTTCTAGTGTGTGACATGCAGTGTGATTTAACTCCATTGCTCTATTAGAATATTCTATTCTCTGTGGAGGGACATTTTTGTTTGTTTTTGGTTTTTTGGTTTTTTGTTTCAGAATCACTCAGCTTCTGCCACAAAAATAAAAACCTGTCTCTGTGAAGTTTTTCAAGTGAAATGGACACAAATATGGCACAAAGACTAGAGGAAAAAACAACAAAGCTATAATCTCAGTCTGTGAAAAAGAGATAAGTTAGAGTAAAACTATAGTCCAAATGCCCAGAAAATGTATGTTACTTTTTAGGGGGGAAATGAGAAAAGTCAGAGGATAAAATACAAAGCAAAAACTTTAGAGATCCCAATAGGGAAACAAGACACCAACCTCAGAGCATTTTTATGCAAAGTATTTTCAGTGTTTTGGGGACAACTGTAAGGAAAACCAGGTATACTCAGAGCTTTAGGGCACTATGGAGAGAAATCTTTCAAAATATGCTCTCATGAGTCTCATAAACAGAAATATTCTCCAACTTAAGTGACAATGAGAGAATATGAACTCCTGATGGGAAATGCCACAGGAAAGATCAAGCCTTATTTTTTTTTTCTCAGCCATTTCCTTAAGGAAAAAACTGGGAATTGATAATACTGAATTGACAAGTCCAAATAAGCCTTTAGGCAAAGCAGATGGTACTTTTCCTTTTTTCTTAATACACAAACTAATCTCAAATTTTTTTTTAAATTTTATTATGTTATGTTAGTCACCATACAATACATCATTGGTTTTTGATGTGGTGATCCACGATCCATTGTTTTCGCATAACACCCAGTGCTCCATGCAGTACGTGCCCTCCTTAATACCCATCACCGGGCTAACCAATCCCCCCTCCCCCCTCCCCTCTAAAACCCTGTTTGTTTCTCAGAGGCCATAGTCTGTCATGGTTCATCTCTCCCTCCAATTCCCCACCCCCTCATTTTTCCCTTCCTTCTCCTAATGTCCTCCATGCTAATCCTTATGTTCCACAAATAAGTGAAACCATATGATAATTGACTTTCTCTGCTTGACTTATTTCACTTAGCATAATCTCCTCCAGCCCCATCCGTGTTGTTGTAAAAGTTGGGTATTCATCCTTCCTGATGGCTGTAATCTCAAATTTCAATTGGAAATCATGTGTGTTAGTTTGCAGGTTTTTACAAATTCCTAAGCAAAATTATGTAGTTTTTGATTTCTACAAAACCAGGTTTGAATCCTGGCTCTGATACCTACTGTGACATTTTGAGACCTTCTTGGCCTCTCAAAGCCTCATTTCCTCATATGTAAAACAAAAGAAGCCCTGACACGTAGTAGGTACTTTGTAAATTGTTGCTGTTGTTAATAGTGAACTTTTCTTTTTCCTTTGATTTCGTTGCCCTTATTTTCAGGAATTTAAAATTCTAAGTGAACAAACTGAGGGTTACAGAAGGGAGGGGGTGGGGGGACGGGGTAACCAGGTGATGGGTATTAAGGAGGGCATGTGTTGTGATGAGCACTGGGTGTTATAGGCAACTAATGAATTGTTGAACACTACATCAAAAACTAAAGATGTACTATATGTTGGCTAACTGAACATAATAAAAAAAATAAAAATAAAATTCTAAGTGAATTGGAAGGCTCTACCATAAACTTATACATTGTTAGGGTGGAATGAAAAATAATTAAACTCGTTCCTCTTTAGCTGCAATGATACAGTCAAAGCCCAATACATTCTTTTGGATTGATCAATTTCTCTTACACATGATATTCTAATTATGTATATACTCATGAACTTTTGATGAAAATGTCCAAATTGCAAACTGTCTGCTGTTCACTACTTTATCCCTAATTCTTTCTAGCATAGTGCTTTGTATTTAGGAAGTACTCAACAAATGTCTGTTAATTTACATTGAAGGATATGTAGAGAGTTACTATAATCTATTTTTTTCTTTTTGAGAGTTACTACAATCTAATTCTGGAATTCACATTCCATTTACCTTCCTATTGTCTCACACCACCCCCATTTTAGCCATTCATATGCATATTTGGAGACTGTCTCATTCAGAAAAGGCTACAAAGACCTAATTAAGCAATTAATGGATTGCTTAATTTTCGAAACTTGATAACTGTCTAGACTCAGTGATCTTTCTCTGCTCATTAGCACCTCTCCCTGAAGGGGGAGAGGGAAAGTGTTGAAATGCAAATCTGTGAATTCATAAGTCAATACTAATTCTTCAGCCCAGGAAACAGCATGAAATTATAAGTTGCATGAAATTTGATCAAAAGTGCTGGTTTTCCTTATCTGGATCATCTGTTTCCAAGCATATTTTATAACTAAGACTTGACACTACATCTATTCTTTGGGGAAATATTGTTAGAGCTCCTGTTGTACATATGAGAGGTTAATACCAGTGACAGATGTGGAGATGAGGGGCAGGTGTGTGTAGTAGACTCCAACAATAAACATATTTTTAAAAATGCCAAAATCAATTTTCCAGAAAAGATGAGAAATAAGGTTACATATTGAATCTTCATTCATTTGAATCATGCAAAATTTATGATTGAGTAACCATGATGTGCTGGTATCTTCTTTTTCTTTCTTTTTTCCTTTTTCCTTTTTTGCTGCTATCTTTTCAAACCCTGTAGATTATATAAAAATGAAGACAATGTTGGTCCTCATTCCAGAGGATACCCCAGCCCAGTAAAAACAATAAAACAAGTAGTTGATTGTAACCCAGACTTCAACTGTAGGTCATCTCACCTGACTTAGTGTGTATTTGGTGTCCTGGTTAGGTAAAAAGTTGTCCTTCATGGCATTCCATCATAGCAAATACCAGTGTTATTTGCTTTCAATATCCAGAATAGGGATATGTCTATACTTAATTCTATTTTTGAATAGCAAATAATCATATGACCTTCTAAAGTGTATCTCTACATTCAGCTAATCAAGAAAATATGCTCAATTTTCATTAGTAAGTATTTGGGAGAAATAAAACAATAATATTGTCTCACCATTCTAGGACATGTTACAGTTTTCAAGGGCATTCAACTACCTTGTTTTTTTTTTTAAATTATTTATTTATTATTATTATTTTTTTATTTGACAGAGTACAAGCAGGGGGAGCGGCGGCAGAGGCAGAGGGTGGGGGAGAAGCAGGCTCCTGCTCAGCAGGGAGCCCAGGATCCTGGGATCATGACCTGAGCTGAAGGCAGATGCTTAACCATCTGAGCCACCCAGGTGCCCCTGTTTTGTTTTTGTTTTACTTGAACTTCATAGCAACCTGTACAGGAGGCAGAGACATTTTATGGATGAAGTCAGTGAGGCTCAGAGATGTTCATTGACTGCCAGTAGGCAAGTAGCAGAGGCCTTGACCAGACTCTCTAACTTGACCTGCAAAGCTCTTCTACACTAATGTACTAGAGTTGCCCAAGCAAAGAGTCTATATATAAAACATCTTTGAAAATAAATCAACTCTAGTACCTTCTGTCAAGTTTGGTCAACATTTATGTGGACTGCTAGTTACAAATTGCTCACTTTAATTCAGTATTATGTCTCTGAATGGGAATTAGTTGATTTTCTGTAATATTCTTGGCTGAATGTTTTAGCACTGTTCCATATCCCTCCTTTTTACATATATAGGCAATGGTTGTGGTAGAGTGTGACTGTTTCTGTACATATTGAAAATAGACATGTAGCTAACACAGATGGTTGTGAGTGGCAATAGATCTCAGAAACCTTGATGAAATTTTTCATGAGACTGTTTTCTGTTGAACAGTGCATTCTATACCTGGAAAGGAAAATCCTTATCAGCATGTTGCTCTACTTGGAACTACCTTAGTACTTATTCTCAGTAATGTTTTTTTGATGCTTCTCTCATTCATCCATTAAATGAACCTAATCTATTTGAGGCATTGTTCTTGGTGCTGAGGATAAGACAGTGAACAAGGACCCTGCCCTCAAAGAGATGACATTCTGGTGCAGAAAAGGACCATTAAAATGTAAACCAAATATGATTATCTAAAAATTCCAGATTCTGATTATTGTAAAGAAAGAAACAGAGTACCATAATAGAAATAGAAGAGGCTGGCTTATTTTGATAGAGTGGCTAAGAGGAGCCTCTCCAAGGAGGAGATAACATTTAAACTGAGAGCACAAAGACAATAGTGACTCATCTGAAGGAGTGTTGAACAAATCTCACGAGGCAGGGTCCAGATTATGCCAGACTTTGAGGCCTCTATCATGTGTCTGACTTCTTTTCTAAGTGCAAGGAGAATCTATTTGAAGGTTTTTAAGGAAGGCCATGAATTAATCTGATATATATTCTTAAAGGATCATCCAATTGGATATGGGTGGAAGGAAGGGAAGAGACCACTGTGACAGTCCAGCAGAGGGATAATGGTTATATGGATTCAGGGGTAGGACTGGGGATGGAGGGAACAGAATGAAAACAAAACGTGTTTTTGAAGTAGAATTGGTGAACTTGCTGATGGACTAGATGTGAGGAGTGAGGGTTGAAAGGGAGAAAGGAGAAGAAGATGACTCCCAAATCTCTGGCTTTAATAATTGAAGGGATAGCAACACCATTTACTGCTATAGAGAAGACAGGGTAAGAAATAAGTTGCTCTTGGTGTGGGATCTATCAAGAGTTGAACTTTGGAAATGTTACATTTGAGATGTCCAAGAGACATCTAAGTGAAAGATTTCAAGTATCCGTTGTAGGTAAAAGTCTAGCAAAGATTTAGACATTTTGAAGTTTTGAGCACATATGTGATACATAAATTTCTGGAGATACACATTAAGATGAACCAGGATCAAACTTCTGAGGAACTCTAATTTTAAAGATAAGGTATGGTACAAGACATAAAGTCAAACTGTGAAGGAATGTCAGTGATGTGGAGGTGAATCGAGAGAAAGTGGAGTTGTCAAAGAGAAGAGGATTTTGTAAGCAGAAGGGAGTGGGTGGCTGACTTGAGTGCTGCTGGCTGAGAAGTCAGTAGTGAAGGCACGTTTACTGACAGGGCTCACATCACAACTATTGCATCATTCAAGGATCTTGAAGTACTTTTCTTCACTGATCTTTGACGATTCTGTTTGTCTTACTTTACTCCATTTCATGAGCAACCTGTGTTTGCTGTGTGTGCTATGATAATGAGACAGAATGATGTTCAAAGAGTAACTGAAGTGATGTATTTAAACATGGGGTAGGACTTCTAGTTAAACATCAAACTGTAAAGCCTCTTGATTCCTGCAGATATATGTTAGATTTCAGTAATTCGTTTGTGACTTCCTAGTTTCTAGTGAAGGAGGAAGAATATTGAACTAAGAATCAGAGACTTGGTTTGAAATTCCAGTTTCTTTGGTTACTGGTTGCTCAAACCTGGGCACATCACTTAACCACCCTTGAGCCCCAATTTTCTTATCTGAAATGGTAAGGCTCTGACCTACCTGACAGACTTGTAAAGGTTAAACCAACATGGCTTGAGCCATGTAAGAGGCACTCAACGAATGGCATTTTATTTTTATTATCAGTAGTGTATTGGGTGTAAGCACAGGGCCAAATGCAATCATGTAGAGAAAAGTACTTCTTCAACCGTAAACACTATAAATAAAATGTGCTAATGTGTTTATGATTGATAACTCTTTTTCATCAGCTTTTTAATTTTAGATGCACCACCTTACTTTTTGGTACAGATCTATTTACTATCTAGGAGTTGTGGGCGAGCTGGTGGGTAGCCAGGAAAGATGACAGCTAGCAGAGCTTAGGCAGAGGAGCAGATCCAAGTGCAGGCGGCTGTTGGTATGGAAGTCGAGGAGGCAG
This sequence comes from Neomonachus schauinslandi, assembly GCF_002201575.2. Classification (NCBI taxonomy): domain Eukaryota; kingdom Metazoa; phylum Chordata; class Mammalia; order Carnivora; family Phocidae; genus Neomonachus; species Neomonachus schauinslandi. The sequence goes on from NC_058404.1 coordinate 29,453,365, forward strand.
CTGCTCTGGGGATAAAATCCAGGAGAGGACCAGGCAGGGTGAGGGAGCATCCACAGGCAAAGGAGGGGTGACCTGTCTCAGAGAAGTTGGACATACTTTGCAGCAGGATGACTCAGAAAAGCCTGCAGAGCTTTAGAAATGTTCATTTCTTGGTTTGGAACACGGGCGAAAGACTAGAATGAGGTTTGCCTGTTATTTGGGAGATGTTCTTTGTAAGAGAAGAAGAAAGAGAAAAAAAGAGATTCCAAATGTTTCAATGGGCATTGTGTAGTTCTCTCTCCTGCCTCCTCCTCTGTATTCCCCCTCCCGAAAGGAAAACAAATATCCATGAAACTGAAAAGCCTGCATTTTTGTCATACCTGCAAGAGGGATGCCACCACTTAAATCTAGTTTCCATTACCTTAACTGTGCTTTTTAAGCCTCACATGTGCTGATATTTATTTTTCTTTTTAAAATATTTCTGGTTTATGTTTCCATAGGTTATATGAAACTTGCATTTTTGCTATTGTAGTATTTTGATGATAGGTAGTTAACTAGATTTAGCCACCATTTATTGAGCACTTAAAATTAATCTCTAAAATAGTTCTATTCAGGCATTTTATTATTTAATTTCATACCAACTCTTTTGGAAGTGGGTATTATTCCTCTTTTGCTAATTGGGACACTGAGATTTAAGGAGACTGGTTAACTTTCCCAGTTTCCTACAGTTATAGTGGGATAAAACCATGATTTCAGCCTAGGTAGGTCTTTCTTTGAAGCCTTTGCATGAGCCACTGTGGTATAAAACAATCTCCATTCCTTAGAAAGATCATTGCATCCATCTTCTATGTCGTATTTATAACAGAACAGGTGCTCACTGCTCTCTTTATTGAGGTATTTTTTTCAGACTAGGAGGAAGGGATGGGAAGTACGTTTACTGGCTACTCACCATCTGCCATATTACTTTGTATTCTCATGATCTTTAGAAAAAAATCCAAAATGGGTATTTTATCCCTATTTTTCTTGGAGGGGATGGTTAGTTTCTTGAGGGAACTGCTTAGAGAAGTTGAGTAGTTTGCCTAAGTTCAACATGTTTATTTACTTTTCATCCAACATTTATACATATCTAGCAATTTCCGGAAGTCAGCCCGTCCAGGGTTACAAAGAAGAATAAGATATGGTCTTTGTTCTTAAGGGCCTCAAAACTTACTGAAGAAGACAAACACATAAACAGACAATTATAATAATTAATCAGTAGGAATATAGGAGAATGTTCAACACTGCATGTGGTCACCAGGGGGACCATAAGCCAACCTGAAAAGAATCAAAGAAAGCAGGCTTCCTTCCCACTCGGGCTTTTCTCCTTTCAAAACTTTATTTCCTCCCCTCATTGTACCATGGTGCCTTCCAGATTTAGTGTAGTCTACATACTGAAAGATTCTGAGAGGTTGTCAGAAACCCAGTTTGCCCTGGAAATTAGGTTCAGTTTTTAAAACCACCCATTAACCATCAGGAACACCATTGTCATTTTATTTTATTTATTTATTTTTTAAATTATATACACTTTATTGCATGTAAATTATATCTCAATATACCTTTTGAAACAGTTTAAATTACAAAAACAAAAACTTTCATACCCTGAAATTCAATAAGTGTTTTTTATATTTTCCAAAAAGTTCAACCATATGTTTTTGCAAGCTCAAAGTAGGCAATGAATGATTTCTTTGGATATGAAAATGAATTTATCTATCTTTATCTTTCTTTTTTGAAATTTTATTTTATTATGTTATTTAGTTTCCATTTTCCTTGAGTTCCAAAGCTACACTGGGTTGGAAGATAAGGAGGTTTCTTTTGCAAAGGTTGAAGAGCAAACAAGGAAATCCGTCAAGACCCAGCAGTATGTGAGAACAGCCTACTAATTGGAATTCTGACTAAAACCTCTCTCTTTCCATTTCTAAGCATGATTTTTTTTGGCCAAGGGGGGTATGACCTCTAGCACCTTGAATTTTCTCCCCAAATGGGAATCTTATTTAAAGTGGACATCCTTCTTGGAGGAGATTTTTCTTTCTCTTTTCTGATGTTTAGATGTTGTTACTTGTAGGTAGCAAACTCTTTTATGACTTTCTAGCCACTGTTTCTCAGATATAATTAAATTCTTCTTAATATGCAAAGCTCCAGTAAACACTCTTAGCATTACTATATGTCACTTTTTCACTCTCTCAGTTTTACACAAGTTTTACTCTTTAAAATCCCGTGCAGTTTTTGGATTCACACTAAAAAACATTAAATTTCCAAATAAAGAGATTTTCTGACCAATATTTTAAAGACGACTGCTGCTTAATTTTTCAGTGTTTGAGTGGATGTATATGTCATTTTTGAAAGTTACTAGATGCAGCAACCTGCCTCATGCCAGATATGAGTTATCTAGTCTCTGCTGGATTTTGTCTCTCTGTCCACTGTAGATCATCTCGTGGTACACAGTGTATGTGGAGTGGTAAATTCTTGAGGCTTTGGGAGCACTGAGAGATTTTAAGGGACCCAAACATAGTGTTGAGTTCACATTCATGGAAATATTAACAAATAATAAAATAACTTAATTGAAATAAGACCAATTTATTCCAATCTGGGTGTTCATCATTTCATCAAATAATTTTTTTCAAGGTTTTGGGGGTATATGTCATCTTTTTATTGAAGGGCTCATGTCTCAGAGCTTTATTTCCTAATGCAGGTCAATTATTTGGCTAAAACCTGGTCAGAATATCAGCATAATGAAATATATTTAGTTGCTTGTCTGATGATGGTTTCTTTTTAGCATTGCTTACTTTTTCCAATGGTATCAACTATAAACTTTCCACAATTTCCAGTTATCTATATATTAATAATGTCAAAACAATTTCTTTAAATGTTTTTCATAATTTATTGAATCAAAGCAGTTAGTTTTATTCAGATTGTTCCTTCTATGAAGTTGCTTACAGTCACTTAGAAGTTGAGAGCATCATATTTTTTAAATTATTACTAGAGAGTTGTAATATCTGTCATTCATCTGGAGGCTAGTGATTCAAAAACTCTGCTTTTAGTTAATTTTAATTAAAAACACTTCTATTCAAAATACTGCCCAATACCCAAATAATTGCTTACATTGTACATAGTTATTTTTGCTAAGGGCAAAATAGCTAAGACCATAAATTATGATGGCAGGCACATGGTTTGCTGACAGAACTGTATAAAATACTGTTTTCATCTTCATGTCAGCTCTGGTACATTCATCTCTACATTAATTCCTTGGGGAATCTTGTGTAAGTTATAGTTTTGAAAACATCCCCCTCACATTGAGCTCTGTCAGCTTACCTTTTCCTTACTGACCATATTATTCCTCTGAAAGAACAGATAGAAATTCAGAGTTATGTCTTAGCTGCACTTGGGTAAGCACTGCCAAAATAGTTACAGAGAACCTAAATATTAATAGCCATGAACCATTTTAGTTTAAGTTGGATATTTCACAATCTTACACCTGCAATATTGCAAGGTAGTTATAAAAAGTACATAGAATTCATCTCTATAAATATATGCTCATTTTATATCTTTTACAAGCTGTTTCATAGATTCCTGATCCAAAAAGGCCATTAGTACCAATGACATGATTGATAGAATAGGTTATAATGTTTAGCAGCTCATTGGAGATGACATATTTTGCCAGTTTAATTTATACATTTTCTTAATATTTATATTATGCACATATTTCTAAGATTATGGGTTTGGTCTTGCCTTAATACCCCTTTCTATTGTAAAATATAATTTCTTTTTAGGAAACATATTAATTAGTAAAGATGTTTTTAATAAGAATTTTTAAAATGACTGGTCTTCTCCACCAAACATATTCTGAAATTGGAGCTTTATTTTTGCTTACTTCCAGCACATTTCACGGGGAATAGAAGCGTCCAAGAAAACAGGAAGGCATTAATTGATTATTCATTTTCTTCTAACAGTTTTGATATCTCCCAAATGGAAAATAGTCCAGGAGATAGAAAATACTAGAACAGTTTGTCTATAATGTCTACAAGCATTTTCTCATGGAAAATTGAATAATAGGTCCAGTACCATTTAGTCTATTTTTTTCATTTTTCTCTAAATATTTATTATATTATTTGAAGAAGCACACAGGGTCCAGTTGTAGTTTCTTTGAGTATTCATTTTATTTAGATTCTGCGACCAAATAAAATGAAGAAAGAAGGAAGGGGTTGTCTTCTTGTTGTTTGTTTTTTTTTCTCATTTTTCTACAATTTTGTATTAAAATATTAGATCCAAGAGAAGTCAACAGTCTTTAGTATGAGATTCTGTATTTTGAAAATGTGCATGCGTTTGTGTATTTTAAAACAGTGACAAGTTATTTATGTATTCATAGGAAATCCTGCTCCAAATAGATTTTAAGGAGGCAGCTCTCAAAATTTGACACATTACAGAAACTAACCCAATTAGTAATATCAAAATATTTCAGAAGATACATGGATGATTTAGTGCTAATCTGGTTTCACACTTCAGTTCACAGTGCTGTCTGGACAACATTGAACACTATCATGGTACAAGTGATACTGCTACTTACCTCAGGGGCAAGAGAGATGAGCAAGATAGTTCTTGTTCTTAATGAGCTTATAATTCAGTAGAAGAAACAAGATAGATATATGAGCCCATGAAATACAAGGTGGGATAGGGCAATGTCTTATAAGCAGTACTAAGTGCCATGGGATAGAGAAGAAAAAATATTAAATGTAATTTGAAGTTGAGAACTTTTGGGGTATGCATTTTACATAAAATACATATAAAAAATACTAAAGGCAGATACGTGGACATTCTTTATTTCATGGCCCCTGCTAGAATGGGGAAAACTAGTTGGGTTTATTAAATACATGTGCTTAGTTGTTCTTAAGTTAAATAGGCTTTTATTAAAGTTAACCCAACAAAATATTTCTTTTTTTTTTTTTAAAGATTTTATTTATTTATTTGACAGAGAGAGAGACACAGCGAGAGAGGGAACACAAGCAGGGGGAGTGGGAGAGGGAGAAGCAGACTTCCCGCGGAGCAGGGAGCCCGATGCGGGGCTCGATCCCAGGACCTGGAATCATGACCTGAGCTGAAGGCAGACGCTTAACGACTGAGCCACCCAGGCGCCCCCCAACAAAATATTTCAATAATCAAATACATGGGAAGTATTGTAGAGATGATGTTGAAATTAAAAAAAAAAAAAGGAATTTGACATGATGCGGTATTGCATTTTTATATTGCTTAGTGAAGATTTGAAGAATTGTGTTGCACTGTTAGCACTCTTTCAAAGTACGTCAATATTTTGAAGTACTGTCACTGATTGGAACTACTTTTGTGCTTTAAATTTTTTAAAAATGGTGTATGCGTATGTTCTAAATAAATTAAGGTTGAATGTTTTAATTCTGAAAGAATATGTTGATAGATATTTTATAGAAATAAGTAATCATTATTAATGAATGCATGGTATGTTTCATTCAGTAGTATCCAAATCCAAAACACATGGAATTGTCTGGCATTGCTCTGTTGCCAAAAATCGTGATGGGACTCTGATGTAACCTGGTTTGTCCTGAATGACTCCAAATAGTTCTGCAGATTTGCTCAGAGCCCATCTGGCTCCTGAGAAGCCTTCTGTCACTATGGCTATGATCCCAGACTCTGGAGACAGACTGCCTGAGTTCAAATCCAGGCTCCTCTACTCACTGTCTTTATGACCTTGGGCAAGTTGCTTTGCCTGTTTCTATCTATAAAATGCTAAACGTCATATTGCCTATCTCATAAGGTTATTGTGAGGATATTCTAGATAATACAGGTAAAAATGAGCTGTTACAGTGTTTGGAAAGTAGGAAGGACTCAATTATCGACTATTTAAAAATAAGGTATCTATAGATATAGATAGATAGGCATAAAAATCAGGTACCTGAAAGCTTTCTTCCCATAATGTTGCAAAAACTTTTCTCAGGTGTTTATACATTGTAAAAGTATATGACATCTTGGTCCTGCTAAGCTTACAGGATAATTTTTAAAGGAATTATTGGGAAATCAAACTATGGGATTTTCTGGTATAAAATTATATAATACCTTCCCACTGAGGCATATGACAGTGATTCCTAATTACCCATTACTAAATATTGCTTTTCTATTATATATAAAATACATGAATTCTAAAAATATGGAGGCATGTCTAATTTAAGCACAAATCTCACCATTTCCTGAAAGTCGCCACAATATAATGCCTAACAAACCAAATTTGCCCAGCTCATAATGTCTGTCACCCAGAGTGATGTGTATGGTCAGCTGTGTTCTCCACTCTTCGCCTCAGTGATTGGTGCCAGCTCATTGAAGTACTCCAGCTGTCTCTTAAACCCATCCTATAGGATCCCAAGGAGGTTCTTTTTCATGATCACACACAGGGAAGACAAGAACCTTAGGCAATAGAAATTGCTTGCATATATTTGTTTTCATACACAAAAAAAAGGTCTTGGTTATTTTAATTTGGGCAACAGGAAGAACATGCTAGGTAGACCCTTGACATCGTAAACAATCCTTCCTTCTGACCTCTGCATGGATCAGCAGACTGTGATCTCTGCAGAATATAGGATTAATTGAACCAAGAAAGAATATCTCTGAAATCTAAAATGTAGGCTTGGTCATTAGTTCATTTTGCATGCTGTGAAAGCTATATTTGGCATCATTAACAGCTGCTTGCATGAAGTGTTCAGCACTAAAATGTGATTGGTGAACACTCAGAATTTTATTTCGTGGTATTGCCTGCAATTATGGAGATGTTGATAGATCAATTTCCATCTCATCTGAATCCTAAACTAAGAAATAAAGTGGTCTATAATATGCATGCCCCTTCTATTTGAGATTTTGCTAATTTTCTTCGTTTTTGATTTTTTTATTCTGAGGGCAAAGAAATCTTATAGTTGATGTTTCCCTGAATACACATCATGATCACTTACCATCTCCTAAGTGATTCAAGCAGCAATCTTGTTTTTAGAATATTTCCACTAAAATGCAGCCCCCAGAATTTCAGTGCTGATTAGAAAAAAAACATTCTAATGACCTCTTGACAGTATCTAACTAAATCAGGGGCAGGTGAACCTGGCAGAATGGGAATAGGAAGCTTGTTTCCAAAACGTTAACTTATAATTACTTTGTTATTGCTGTGGTTGTTAATATGGTGGTCATAGTGGTCGATAAGCAGAGGCAATGAAATGAGCTCTGACAGCCATCAGAAAGTCAGAGTGAATCGGTATGGTGTATGAGTAACAGCCATTGGTATGCTAAATGATTAATAGCCAGCCCTCAAAAAAATAAAAGGAAAGAAAGAAAAAAAAATTCGGTCTTGTAGCATTTGCCATGGTATAAATACTCTCACAATGACTGTTTTCATGCTACCAACATGATGTCATTGAATTTGTAGTTGGAAAAAGATGCACACATAGAACAGTCTTACTTGATTTTCTGCTCAGTGGGCTATATTGTTAAATAGTTTTTATTTACCTCTCTCTCACCATAGGAATAGATAGTATGGTGCAATACATGCCCTAAAGTTATCGATATGTGTCCTTGTTAGAATAAAAGCTAAGACCTCTGGACTTCCTGATGTATGCCTTTGACCAATATCTGGAAATAATAACCCAGAAAAACAGAGACGAACAAGATGGTGGGTTGTGCTGTTAGGTAGCTAACTGGACTAGGCAGGAGTACAGAGATGACATTCTAGTCCAGACTGCTAATAATTATCTAGAAGATTTTGGACAGTTCACTTCACTCAGTAGTTCAACATTCATCAAACCAATTTAAATACCTGCTAAGTGCAAGGTATTGGAAGATAAGAAGGTAATGAGCACTGGGTGATGTATGGAAGTGTCGAATCACTCTATTGTACACCTGAAATTAATGTAATGCTGTATGTTAACTAACTGGAATTAAAATAAAAACTTTAAAAAAAGGTAAACAGGTAGATAGATATTCTGTCTTAAAAGAGCTTATAGCTTAGTGGCAGAGAGAAAAACAGGTAATAATAACAGAGTGAGATAAAGGCCTACATAGAGCTGAGGAAACATAGAGGAGGGAAATGTAACCTGGTCTTGCAGAGTCCTGGAAGGTTTCTGAGAAGATGTGATTGTGTGCTGAATGTGGGAGAATATGTAGAAAGTAGACTGTATTTCCTAATTTCTGCCTTTTATTCCCATGACTTGTTCTTTCCATAATTGGAATCCTGTATCTCCCACTCCCCTTTACCCATTTTGCCCATCCTTCCATCCCCACTCCCCCTGGCAACGATCAGTGCATTCTCTGTATTACAGGTCTCATTCTGCTTTCTGTTTGTTTATTCATTTGTTTTTTAGATTCCATATATGAGTGAAATCATATGGTATCTGTCTTTCTCAGTCTGACTCATTTCACTTAGCATAAAACCCTCTAGGTCCATCTGTGTTGTCACAGATGGCAAGATCTCATCCTTTTTTATGGTTGTGTAATATTCCATTGTATACCACATCTTCTTTATCCATTCCTCTATCAGTGAACACTTAGGTTGCTTCCTTATCTTGGCTATTGTAAATAATGCTGAAAACATGTTAGTTTTAATTTGGGGTTTTAATTTATCCATTTTGTTCAAATTGTCAATTTTATTGACATAAATTTATTTCTTGTATTATCTTTTTGACACCAGTGGGATCAGTGTTTATGTCCCTTTTGTTTTTATACCTGATACTGACCATTTGTGCTGTAATTTTTTTCTTAATCAGGCTTGTGAGATGTTTATTAAATAGAGCAGTCTTTTCTGAGAATCAATTGTTGGCTTTATTTTCCTTTTATTGATTTATGCTCTGTTCTTTATTTTTTCTCTTTTCTCCTTTTTTCAGTTTGATTTTCCATTCTTTTACAAACTTCTTGAGTTGGAAGCTTAGATTATTGATATTCAGTCTTCCTCCTTTTCTAATATATGCATATAATGCTATAAATATATTGTGCATATATATATTTACATTTGTATATATTCACATACACACACACACTATATCTTCTTAGTCCATTCATCTATCAATGGACACTTGGGTGGCTTCCATATCATGGCTATTGTAAATAATGCCACAGTAAACATAGAGGTACATGTATCTTTCCAAATTAGTGTTTCTGTTTTCTTTGGGTAAATACCAAGAGTGGTATTTACTACTGCCCATGTTTTAATTAGGTTACTTGGTTTCTTTTGGTTTTGAGTGGTATCAATTTTTTAAATATTTTGGGCATTAATTCTTTATCCAAGATTCATTTGCAAATATCTTCTCCCATTCACTACGTTGCCTTTTTGTTTTGTTGATGGTTTCCTTTGCTGTGCAAAAGCTTTTATTTTAGTGTAGCTCCAATAGCTTAATTTTGCTTTTTTTCACTTGCCTGGGAAGACATGTTCTAAATATATTGCTAAGGCTGATATGTAAGAGATTACTGCTCTTGTTTTCTTTTAGTTTTATGGTTTCAGGTCTCACATTTAGAAGTTTGATCCATTTTTAGTTTATTTTTGTGTATGGTGTAAAAAAGTGGTCCAGTTCCAGTTTTTTGCATGTAGCTGTCCTGTTTTCCCAATACCATTTATTGAGAAGACTGTCTTTTCCCCCATTATATATTTGCCTCCTCTGTCATAGATTAATTGACCATATAAGCGTGGGTTAATTCTGGGCTCTCTATACTGTTCCATTGTTCAGAGTGTCAATTTTTGTGCCAGTACCATACTGTTTTGATTATTACAGCTTTGTAGTATTTCTTGGAATGTAGGATTGGGATACTTCCAGCTTTATTCTTCTTTCTCAAGATAGCCATAGATGTAGAAAAAGCATTTGATAAAATACATTTGTTCATAATAAAAACTCTCAACAAAGTCGGTTTAGAGGGAACATACTTCAACATAATAAAGACCATATATAGCTAACCTGATGCTCAAAGGTGAAAAACTGAAAGCTTTTCCTCTAAGATCAGGAACAAGGCAAGGTTGTTTACTCGCAGCACTATTAATTCAGTATAGTAATGGAAATCCTAGCTGCAGCAGTCAGACAAGAAAAGGAAATAAAAGGCATTCAGATTGGTAAAGAAGAAGCAAAACTGTCACTATTTGTAGATGACATGATACTATATAAAGAAAACCCTAAAAAGTCCACCAAAAAAACTTAGAACTAATAAATGAATTCAGTACAGTTGCAGGATACAAAATTAATATACAGAAATCTGTTGTATTCCTAAACACTAATAATGAAGTAGCAGAAAGAAAATTTAGAAAACATCCCCATTTACAATTGCACCAAAAAGAATAAAATACCTAGGAATAAATTTAACCAAGGAAGTGAAAGATCTGTACTCTGAAAACTCTAAGACACATGGACACAAACAAATGGAAAGACATTCCATGCTCATGGGCTGGAAGAATTAATATTGTTAAAATGTCCATATTACCCAAAACAATTTACAGATTCAGTGCAATCCCTATCAAAATACCAATAGCATTTTCATAGCACTAGAACAAATAATTCTAAAATTTGTATGGAACCACAAAAGACATCAGCAGTTATTTATTTTAATGTTTGTATATAATTGCTATATTTAAGCCTCCTGATAGGTTCATTTCTACTGTCTTTTCTTCTGGTTTTCAGAGATTTGCTCTTGTCTGTTGTATGGTTGGTAATTTTGGATTGGGTATCAGACATTGTGTATAAAAATATTTTTATGGCTGTGGATGGTAACATATTTTCCCAGGAAGGATTGTCTTTTCTTCTGGAAGGTACTGAAATAGGGATAGATTAGCTTGATCCAAAAAGGACCTGAAATGACTCAAAGTTGCATTTCAGTCTTTATGAGAGCTTGCTCTTTTTGGTTTCCCCTTTCTTTTAAGATACAGCCCTTCAGAATCTTGACTGAAAAACTGGGTGTTTTTCCTTATGGGTCCCAAACTCCCAATTTTTGTCTCCCAGTCCATGATGCTGCTAAAAGCCCTGAGCCACAGTTTTCTGCTCAGCCTCTTTGCCATATACTGCTTATGAATAGACAGTTGTCTCAAGTGAAATGCATTTCTCTTCTTTCCAGATCTTGATCCCTCAAGTTCTAGCTGCCTTAGTCATTCTCCAATGCCTTCAAACATTTTCCCTCCTCCAGCATTTATTATTGTTGCTGGAAATATTAGTATGATACAAGCAACTCTGTTATAACTGAAATTAGAAATACTGCCATTGAAAGATTTTAAACGTTGGAATGGTATCTGATTTGCATGTGAGAATGATTTTCCTGACCATCAGTAACCTCATCTTTACAACAAAGGATTTTGATAAAAGGTGTTCTCTAAGGCCCTTTTCAACCCCAATATTTTGCAAGTCTTGAGAGTATTAGTAGTATGTCATTCCATTATTTAAAGCTGTAGAAAGCCCCAGGGCTTTTATTATTAATTACTTAAAGTTAGAAAAGAGTAGGCTCTAGGGAAAATGACCAATAAGCCTTTCATCTTTGGTGTCTTCTTGTGTGGCTTCTTTACTACACTTCTAAGTTCCAGGTGCATCCTCTTGTTTCTGAGTCCTAGAATTCTGGGCACCCAGAGTATTTTTCAGTAGCCTGACCACTCTTTCCTCATGTGGTGGTATGACATTCCACATCCTCTTCTAAAGTGTTTTTACTCTATCTCAGCGTTGTTAGTTCAAGACCCATGTTTGGTGTAGGGCTCACTTAAAAAAAAAAAAAAAAGTAGTGTTTTTACTCTTGAATTAAGTTCCACTGCACTCCTTGTCTTTTACCAACACACATTTAAAAAACTCCTATTCCCTCAGTATGATTGTTTAATTAAGCAAATTAACTCTAAATAATAGAAGTTCCTATTTAATGTTACATTCCCATAGCAAAGAGTGTTCACTTCACAGACGTAGCAATATTTGATTGTGTGACAAAAAGCGGAGTAGGATTTCAGGCTCTACTGAAGAGGGGTATTTGTGTAAGGGGCCTTTCTTGGTGTTTGTTAAATTCCACTTCAAAATATTATTGGCTACTCTGCAGACATTTAAACTTGGTTCTGGGTGTGAGACAAAGTAAGGGATGTTGTTGTAAAGAACTTAGGTCCTTGGGAAATAAAGCAAAGTTTATTTTATCTCTCAATTAAAATGATTTTTTTTTTTTTTACTTAGAGTGAATGCTCTCCCATTTGAGAAGTTTTTAGAAGCTCATTATAATGCAAACAATATGGTTAACTTTTAAAAATTTTATTTTTATGTACTTTTCTACATAGTGGGGATCATTCATCATTTGAATATTGCCTTAAAATTTCTACTTAAATTATATGCATGTTTTTCATGTTGTAACTCTTGGTAAGCATTATTTTATGTGTGTGTGTGTGTATGACATTTTGTAATGGTACCTGTTCTTTCTAAGGTGGATATTTATTTAATTGTTTCCTTATTGTTGGACTTATTTTCTATAATAAATAACATTCTTTGCGGAAAATATTTTTAAGACATGGTTATAAATTGCAAAACTAAGACATTTAACTTCCTGTTATCCTATCACTACTCTTGATAGGCACCTGAATTTTTCTTTACTACATTTTATTCCCTTCTTCTTCTTATTTCCAAAAACTGAATATATGTCTTATTATACATATATCATTCCTTCAGCACTCCTACCTGTTGATCTTCTCATTTTTATTTATAGGCTTGTCAGGTATGGAAGATAGTCATCTTACACAACCCACATCTCTCTTTTGACCTGATCATAAATATTTCACTACATCTTCCCCAGCAAAGCATCTCTCTAGGATTTACTCTCTTGTTTTCTATAGTCAGTAGGCCTTCACCATGCTGTAGCTGGCTAGGACTGATTGCCTTCCAGGTTCATTAGGACATGTGTGTAGACTGGAAAATTAACTAGTGAGTTCAAGGTGGAAATTTCTGGCCAGTATGGGGCCTGTGAACAGGATTCTTTTGAGTTTGATTAGTGACACAAGGATCCTAATATCATAGTCAAAGACATACCATTACTACTGAATATGCAAGTAGTAGCTCTAGTCAACTGTTTAATTTTTAGCTAGTTAAAGAGTTAAAAGACAAAGATACACTTTAACTTTTTATTTATTTTTTTGTTACCTATTGAAGAGTTTAAAAGATCATTTGCTGAGAGTGTTAATGAAATTTCTTTGATTTTGACAGCTGTGAGCTTATTGAGGTCTAGAAACCCCAGCAAGTGGTACAGTTTCCAGCACCTACTAGATAATTTTTCATTGACTAGCATTCCATGTGCAATATAATCATATGGCAAAATATTTCACAGTGATTTTTAAATGTTCATTACTTCTTCGTTTGTTTACCTTGATTAACCACATTCAGTGATTTTGCGATTGTTACTTTCTAAACAACTTCACTGAGGAGTTACAAATAGCTATTCTAAACCCTTTAGAGTCTGGGATCAGTAGATGTTAGTTAAGTGGATAAAGTTATTTTGATGTTTTAAGGCAGAACAACTGAAAAATTGGTATCTGTTTTGGAGCCAACATACTGTATGACCTTTTATAATTCCCTCAATTTTCTGAAATTTATGTTTTCTTCAGTGTATAGCAATAATAGCTTAAAACCACCACTGGCTTTTTTCAAGGCATCTTGCTTTCTAATTTTATAAAATTTGAACCACAATAGATATGAATGAAGAATCATTTGTGGTAATTGCTCTTTTCCAAATGTTCCTTTGCTTTGAATGCCATATCTGAATATTAAATTGTTTCTCCAGATGTTATGGGTTCATATTTCCTTCTGGCAAATTTAATTTTTGGTTCCTGCCTATGTTTCTCGGGATTTGTATTATTTCTCTGTCTTAGGTAAGGTTTTTATAAATGTTATATGTTTTAGAGTTTGTATTCCATTCACAGAGAGGATATTTCCAACGTACTTTTGCTCATCCACTTCCTCTCTTGAGAATGGGGGAAAAAGTTAGCTCTCTCTCCCATTCTCTGATAGGGAGAGGGCTACTATGGTTTTTTTCCCTCCTAATATATTGAGCATGCTGACCCCCTCACCTAAGCCTTAGGTCAAAGGGAAAAGCAGTGGTTGTTTTTAATTGGATGATTGCTACCATATGCTTCTCTTTTGGTGAGATCCAAAGAAAGAAAGAATGGCCCCTCCAAAAAAATAGGACTGAAAAAGGGCCTGCGGAGCATGTCATGAAGGTCCAGGCTTTGACCTTTGATGACAGGCATGCCATGATGTGAGTTTCAGCTCTTTCACCTACTAATGGTGTAATCTCAAGTAAGCCATTTAATTCATCAGGGACTCAGGTTTCTAACCTGTGAAATTATTTTGATCATTATTTTTATGATGGATAAGAGTAAGTAGCTTACTACTTTGCTGTAAAAATCACTTGTGATAATTGTCCTAAAGTGCTTGGAGTGGTGCCTGGCACATATGCACATAATGAATATTAGCTAAAAAATATTAACATGATAAAATACCCCAAGAGTGAAAGAACAAATGCTCTGCTTCAATTAATAAAGGATTAAACCTCTTGTAAGTCCAGGATTCTTAAAGACTTATCTCAGAAATTTGCTCTGGAGAAATGAGCTCTGTCTCTACCACGGAACTGAGGAGATGTTCTGTCATTGGTGTCTGAGGGTAGCCTAACTTAGAGTCCTGTCACCTGCTCAGTTGCTCTTGTGAAAGCTTAGGTTCTCAGTGTAACTACTGTATCACATTTAATGACTATGCGCCATAAACCTTTCTCATCAAGGGGCATTTCTCTAAAAGCAAGCCCAGAAGATGGAGATGGTGGCCAGAGCCCAGGGAGAGCTTCAGCAATCCAGTCACCAGAGATGTAGCATTTATACCTGTAGCTGGATGGGTCATGGAGCTAAATAGACAACTGAAAAGGAAGACTTGCATCCTTCCACCCCCTTTTACCTCTTGCCTTCTTTAGGGACAGCCTTTTGGTAACTAATTTTATCTGTTCATTAAAGTTTAGCAATCATGACAAGTGTTACAAATCAGAGGTAAAATGTGATTTGTAAATAATAATGGCATATTTCACCGTGAGCGGTCCTTGATCTTGGATCCTTTCAGTCTGTATCATTTAACACATTTTACTTTTAGAGAGACTTGGAAGCACACATTTCAGGCAAGTATCTGAGGCATTTTATGGATTTATAGAGCCAGCTACCTGACAGTGTTGTCAAAAGGAGAAGCAACACTGTTGGATGATGCAGGTACAGAACCAAGCCAAGTAGTTGGTTAAATTGTTCTTGTGGTCTTCCTTTGAGATCACCTTATTCTGGGATCCTAAGAGAGTTGAAATGTTTCTATTTTGATGTATTCCTCTGAAGATCACTTTAAAAAATCTTCAGGAGTGACATTTATTAGTCTTGTATTTTCTCTGGTCTTAACTTGAAAACTTTTGCTCATCAATTGGGAGTACTTTGAGAGAATATTTTCTACAGAAATTTTGTATTTTGCTCCATTAAAATCCTCATTTTTCACATTAAAGTGTATGCTCAGATAAAACAAATCTCATGGAGAATACATGATCTTAGGATCACACTATCTCATTGCCAGGCTGAGATTTGCATTTATCTGAAAATCTGAGTGCTGAATCTTCTTAGCTTTGAAGTTACTTTGGATGCTCTGGGCGGGGGGTGGGGGGGAACAGAGAGAGAGAGAGAGAGAGAGAGTGTGTGTGTGTGTGTGTGTGTGAGAGAGAGAGAGTCAGTAACTCTGAATTACTTGTTTAAGTAGTCTACTTCCATAAATGTAAGCTCTAGAAGGCAGCTGCCTTTTATGCAAAATACATTTTCACATATAATCTTGCTTTTTGAAATTGTTTTCTTTTTTTATTCAAAGAATTTACAAAATCATTTTGTGGTTTGAAAAGTGGTTTTGGTTTTATATAAAATTTCATATGTTTAAAAATTAGCTAATAAGCAGTGACTTACTTTAACAAGGAAAAAGCTTTATTTTCTAGGACCATTCAAAATTTAGTTTGCTTATGACAATCCACTTTTCTTTGTTAAAAGAAAATATTTAACATTTATATAGATCTCACAATAGTGCTTTATGGATATTAACTCATTTGATCCTCATGATAACCCTGTGGGGTATTATAATCCTCATTTAAGAGATGAAGAAACTGAGATACTGTAAATTGTCTAAGGTCACAAAGCTAAAAAAGTGTAGGAACTAGAGATTCAAAACAATATAGTTCTAGTCTCTGTGTTCTTAAATACTAGAATAAGACTTACTTATAACTGTAAGTAATGTAACTGGTCTAAACATTAATAATATTGGTTTTATATTCCACTTAAATATAGTTTTTATCATGTGTAGTTAGTAGTTGTTGCTATGTAAAATATACTTGGAGTTAATAGAAACCTTGTATATTTCTATTTTTTTATTATTTAACACCAGCAACAGAATCTGACTGCCTCAAAGTGCCTATAACATGAAGAATGCAGTCATGAGCCTCAGTGTATGCAGCTAAGTCTGGTCACAGCTAGAATCCATCTCTTGTATATTTTATAAACTACAGAGTTACAGTTGCCACAACCAGAAACTTACTCACATATATATACTTTTATACATATATATGTGGATGTCTGTGTGTGTGTATAAATACCATCTAATAAGCTGAGAATTTATACTTTAGTCCAGATCATTAGAATTTTAACAAAACTTTTTTTTTTCTTACATATATATTAAGTTGCAAAATTAAGGTGTGTTCCCTGCCCTCAGATGGCTTAACCTTGTTTATGAGCAAGGGACTTAATTATTATAAATACTTATAGACTTGAGAGAAGGAGAGAGAGAGATCTTTACTTGCTACTATACAAATTTTATCGTGAGAGAAATTGTCTTTCCACACCCAAAACAGTTGATTATTATCCAAGGAAAAGGTACCCACATTTCACCTCTGTGGATGAGTTATGCATATTCTGGCTGGTAGCTACCATTTAATGAACCTTTTACATGTGAGAATATATGAACTACTCTCTTTCTCTCCTATTTATCTGTCACCTATTATCTATTTATCATTTTTTTCAGTTCTTATATTTAAACTTCATGATGGCAAGGGTTTCATTAGTTTTGTTCACTGATGTATCAAGCCTTTAAAATGGCTCCTAGTACATGTTGGCACTCAGAATATGCTTTCAGAATTGAATAAAATTGTCTATTATAAGGTAGTTCTCTTTTTATTTTTTTTGGTCTTTTTTTTTTTATTCTTATGTTAATCCCCATACATTACATCATTAGTTTTAGATGAAGTGTTCCATGATTCATTGTTTGTGCACAACACCCAGTGCTCCATGCAGAATGTGCCCTCCTCAATACCCACCACCAGGCTAACCCATCCTCCCACCCCCCTCCCCTCTAGAACCCTGTTTGTTTTTCAGAGTCCATCGTCTCTCATGGTTCGTCTTAAGGTAGTTCTCTTTATCTTCAATTTGACAAAAGAGAAAACTGAGGCTCAGAGAACATGAGTAATTGACCCAGTGTCAACTGGTTAAGTGACAGAAGCAAGAGTGCAGCCTTTCTTTAACTGGCTCTGTGGTCCATACTCATCATATGTGTTGCCGTCTCTAAGGAGTCTCTCAGCACATTGGAGGGGAGCATCTTCTGGGGTCCTTCAGACCACAAGTGTTCCTGGTCTTTCATGAGTGTAAAGTCCTGGCTGAATTCATGGTTTGTTTTTGTTTTTGTTTTTTATATTGAACAGTTGTGTGAGCATCCATGAGAGCTTGGACTGTTGCATTACACTATCCTTCATAAGACATTTTGCTTAGTTCTTTGAAGCCTGCCTTCTGCTCTTTAAATTAGGAGGAGAATATGGCCTAGCCTTTGGGAAGTGGGGATGATAACATAGAGGACGTAGAATAAGTAGCAGTAAACAAAGAAATGGCAAAGTGGTTGGAGAAATGGGCTGCAGGAGATTGAAAGGCAACAGTCAGGAGTTCCAAAGGTAGTAGGGGAAACTAATAATATAAGAAATGTGTAAGAGTTTTAATTTCTTATAGGTGAAATTTATGGTAGAATATTTTCCTCTATAGGGAAAAGGCAGTGATGAAAAATTTCTTTAAATGTTTTGTTACTTATATTTAAGTATCAGGTATATTGTAGTACCCAATAATGTTTGTTGATTTAAACTGAATAACCACCATGTTCTAAAAACTTTAACAAATACATGCAACTCTTTAGTGGACTAAAACCTAAAAAATAGGCATACCTATTTTGTAAGTTTTTTATTTTAAAATATTTTATGATTTCACAGTTGAGAGTCTTCTTAGAAATTGGTCTATAGCCATGTATAAGCTTTCAACTTTATGTTCCCTTTTGCAAGCACCACGGTTTTTAGTAATCTTTGAGTATTTCTTATCTTTTCAATTAACTTAGAATATTTGCATTTAAACCTCCATTGTCTTGATTCAGGAAAAGCTAGCAACACATCCCAAAAGGCAACCAGTTTTGAACAACCATGTAATACATTTCTGATTTACATAAGTATGTTCCACCTCAGAAAAGTTATCTAAATGACAAAACTCACTCATTTTATTTTAATGCCCTAAAGGATAGCCCAGATAAATGGGAACTGGATTTGAAGCCTGAGTAATAATGCATTTTAGGATGAGAACAGCCATCATTGCTAGTTTTGAGTGTTCATCATGTGGAGAGTACAGTTCTAGGCACTTTAACAGGACACTAATTATCTTTCAGGCTGTTGGACAAATACAAATAAGCATGTAAAACTAGATCACTAGGCTCATGAATTGAAATGGATGTAAATGGACCCCAATGTGGAAATCTGAATTATAATGAGAGTTGTTATAAGAACTTTGATCTTGTGCAAATGTCCTTATTTGCAAATGTGCAAATGTCCTTATCACCACAAAAGTATAATCAGCAAAACTTACCTTTTATGTTAAACATTTTAGGACAAATTTAAGAATCATATTTAAAATGATTTTTATTTATTTTTTTATGTATTTTTTTTTTTATACTGTACACACATAGTCCCGCGGAGCAGGGAGTCTGCTTCTCCCTCTCCCTCCCCACCCCTGCTCATGCACGTGTGCTCTCTCCCTCTCTCAAATAAATAAAATCTTAAAAAAAATTTTTTTTTAAATAAAAATCAGTAGACTTCTCAGAACGTTTTGGTCAATTGGTTTCAAATCATTTTTCATTGACATCATAGCAAGGATCATACATGATCTTCCATGAGCTTCTACAGCTGGATCCCACACTGTGCATTCCCTTCTCTTTTAGTAGTACCCTATGTTCCCATCTAGGTCAACCTCTTTACTTGTCACTGGTTCCCATTACATCTTATCCACTCACCTTTTTCAGCTGGAAGAAGAAAAAGAAAGTGGGCCAAAACGGATATATGTAAATGCTAGGAACTTTGTTCTGTTGGTTAGATTAAACAGAATTGAAATGGGTTAGCTACAGAACATGTAATGGAAGGGGTGCAGTTTTTAATAACATTTAAAGGGAAAAGGAAAAAAGACACTTTCTCATTGCAGAATACATAAGAGGCCTTTTAGATGTTAGGGATGACATGTGAAAATCCAGAGGTTAAAAAATGGCAAGAAATATTGGACCACAAATAGGTTTATCTAAATTGAAAAAAATGAAAGAGAGGTATCTGGCGAGGAAACAAGACAAATAAGATTATTTAGTGAGGAAATGAAGAAGGGGTCCATGGGATGGTGGTGAGATGAACACATGTTATCCAGTTCACCCTTTTCATAGTATGTATAAACAGAGTCAAACAGTTTATTCAGGTAACTGGATTCCACTGAAATGTGTGATCATTTTTCTGGCTGACTGTGAGATGAAGGGATGTACAATTGGATTAGAACCTTCATGAGAAGACATTCATAAGGAAGCAATTGCGTATCGCTCCAAGTTCAAACAGTATTCTTACCTTAATATCCTCACGATTTGGTTTCAATCCCCTCACATTCTCCAGGGAGGCTGTTTTTACCAATATTCCGTCTAAGATATGCTCGATATGCTCACACCTCTTTATTAAAATGATAGCCATTGTGACACTTCTGGCTCCACGGGCTTTCTCCAACTATTCTTATTAGCATTGATTTCTTTTTTCTTTTACCTTATCTGACACATGTGACTAGCACTACATGGAATAACATTTACTTTTTTTCTCTCTTTTCTTTCGTGCATGTTAATTTTATCTCTCTAGCCTGATCAGAAGGTCTCAGTTCAAAGAATAACCATGAATACAAAACTTAAGGTTTCGATTGATCTTGCGCAGCCCTTTTATTTTACAAGAAGAGAACTTTGGGAAATGGAGTTACAGTGATACTGAGTGCATACTATTTGTCAGACAGTTGTAACATTTTAATATGTATCACTTAATCACCCTAAAGATTATAGACAGTATACTACTATTGTCACCCCCTTACAAATAATAAGACTGGTAATGCAGGAAAAAAAGGACTTGCAAGAATACACAGCTAGTAAGAGACAGTGCTGGGATTTCATTCCAGATGTTCTGGCTCCAGCTTTTAACTTCCCGAGTCAGTGACAGAGGTAGAACAAGAACCCACGAATCTTCTCTCCGTTTCAGGGCTCTTGATTGTTTTAAATACTTTGCACCAGTGTACTTCCTACACAAGTGCTATAGACGGAATGTTTGGGCTCCCGCATATTCATATGTTAAAACTCTTACCTCCCCGATCTGATGGAGTTCCGAGATGGAGCTTTTGGGAAGTAATTAGAATTAAATGAGGTCTTGAGCTCACAGCTGTCTTCTTGCTGTGTTCTCACATAGCAGAAGGGGCAAGAGTGCTCTGTATCTCTTTTATTGTTATTTTTATTTTTCTAGCTTTATTGAGATATAATGGACATGTAACATTGTATAAGTTTAAGGTATACAATGTGTTATATACTGTAAAATGACTACCACTGTATACTGCAAAATGATTATTACTATAGCATTAACTAATACCTTTATCATGTCACATAATTACTGTTTCTTTTTTGTGGTGAGACCACTGAAGATTTACTCTTTTAGCAATTTTCAAGTATTTAATACAGCATTATTAACTATAATCACTATGCTCTACATTTGGTCTCCAGAACTTATTCATCTTATACCTCAAAGTTTGTACCATTTGACAAACATATCCCCATTTCCCAAACCTTTCATTGTTCCCCTAGCAATGAACATTCTACTCTGTGTATATTTGTGTGTGTGTGTGTGTGTGTGTAGATAGATAGATAGATAGATAGATAGATAGATAGATAGATAGATAGATAGAT